>NC_136997.1:10895205-11260205 GCF_032717465.1 Coenobita brevimanus
CCGACCCAAAGGGTAGACTCGGGTATTCGCAAGCTCCAGAAGCTTCACAAAGAGTAGAGTGTACTGAAGAAAAACAGATCATTACCGAAACCCGGGTACTGGGTCAAAGAGCAAAACATCAAGAAAAAACTCACAAAACTGACATATCTCAAAAGGACACTCTGCTCACTATGACAAACAAAGAGGAAAAACAGTTCCTGCGATCACAGCAACAGAATCACTTCAGCGGGAGTATGTTTGGGGTGGACAGAAGCTTGGCAAACGGGGAGGCTCGTAAGTGGCATAGAAGTGATCAAGCCAACACTCGAAAAGAAAAATGCAAGCTCATTGCACAGCAGATGGAAATGACTGTACCATCCAGTTTTATTGACGCTGAAGGCTGTAGCGCTTCCTCATCAGCAGAGTCCGAGTATGATTTTCAAGGGCCATCGACATACAAACAAATTAGACAACAAAGTAAAGGTATGAGAACCATTGTAACTAAGGAAGTAGTTGCCGTGCTTGATCGTGTCAAACTGCCTAATCGTTCAGCCATGTTTGTCATGCACACTGTCACACAAGCGCTTGGCCGTAACCTGGAATCTGTAGTACTGTCTCGAAATACTATTCAGCTAGTTTGAGCTACCACTCACGAAGAAGAAGCAACTGATTGATGGGCTACTTTCACACCAGACAATCCACTTCTCCTACACTGGGATCGTAAATTGCTTCCAGATATCGCTGGAAACAGTAAACCCGCAGTGGACCGAGTTGCCATTTTGGTGACCGGCAGAGAGACAGAGCAACTTCTTAGGGTTCCCAAGCTAAACCGAAGCACTGGAGAAGCGTAGTGCAACGCATGCATCAAAACACTGGATGAATGGAATATAAAACCAATGATGCAGGGGCTTGTTTTTGATACAAAAGCAGCTAACACAGGCCTGAAGGTGGTCTAATTGAAAAAACTTTGGACAAAGAGCTCAACTGGACTGCCTGCCTTCATCAGGTGTCTAAGTTGATGCAGTCTGCTGTCTTCAATGTTTCTCTAAAGCCAGGCAGTGGACATGAAATGGGAATCTTCAAGCTCTTCCAAAAACTTTGGCCAGGCATGGATAAAACTGATTTATATCCTGCTGGAGACGAGTTCTATGCAAAGAAATGATTTTGTTCTGCACTGATGCCATGAACAGCCAGCTCCCGTGAGATGATGATAAAGAGTTACTCTTGTATGTTCTTGAGATATTTCTCAAGGTGATAAGCAGACGGTTCATGCTCCAGGGGCTGTGTACAATGCGCCCTGGATGGGAAAAGCCATATACTCGCTGAAGATTTTTCTATTCATGAAGCAAATGAACTTGGCGATGAGGGAGACAGCCGGTGTCACAAGAATCAGTCTATTTGTCCCGCTAGTATACATGCGCTATTGGCATGCATCACCACATCTAGAGAAGGCCCCCTTCAACTACAACAAGCTGATTTCTCTGTTTCACGAGTACCCCAACCGTGTCGTGGCAGAGGCAGCTGCCAAGTCATTGTGCTGCCATTTGTGGTACTTCTCTGAGCATCTGGGGCTGCTTACTCTTTTTGTGTCGACAAACGCCACTAAAGCAGCTATGGTGGATAACCTTGACTGTCTTCCTCATCGGAACTGGGATGAAGTTTCGATGGTGATGCGTTTGACCACCGCGCTTCACTGGCAACCTACATCACCAGACGTTCATTGATGTTCTTCAACCTACTCTCTGTAACAGGACAAGATGATGCTAAGGTGTTCATGGCATAATCACCCAACCTTTGGCTGACAGACCCCAGGTATATGTCATTTCTGGCCAAGTGCAATCATTCGAAGGTTGTCAACGACTGCGCCGATAGAGGTGTAGCTCTCACTCTGTTGTATAAAGATGTCCTGACGACAGACGAGACTCAAAAGCAGTACATACTGCAGTTCGTGGCTAACCACCGGAAAAGACTGCCAGTTCCAACGAAAGTTTGCTTTAATGAAGGCTGAGTGATGAAATATTCCTATACTTAGTGTTTTAAGTGTGTTCTTTTGGCACTCAAAAAAAATGTTTGTGTTTTGAAGCGTTGAAAATATTTCATTTTTTGTTGAAAATCCGTTGATGTTGTGTTTTCAGTTCATTTTTTCGGAATTACGGCATTGGGAGTAACATCTAAAAATTGTGCATTTCATCAAATTGTTCACATAGTGCCTTCAGTGATGATAAGGAATATATATAGCCTTGTGTAAGTGAACAGTTTCTACTCTGCTTTTGGGGGCCACCTTAATATATATATATATATATATATATATATATATATATATATATATATATATATGTGTGTGTGTGTGTGTGTGTGTGTGTGTGTGTGTGTGTGTGTGTGTGTGTGTGTTTGTGTGTGTGTGTGAGCTCTGTGCGTGTCAGTGTTTTAAGACTGATATTTAAAACTGAACATAACATAAACCTAGCATGCATTAATAACCCAATTCTGAACAAAAAACACATACCGCTCGGTCTGCATGGTTTAAAGTTTTCACATAGCCAACTTTATGTTGGCTATGTTCTTGAAAGTGTCTATGACTTCATTATGACTGACATAAATATCTTTCTCTATATGCAACAGTAGTAAGTCAGCCAACTTCTCCTCACCACAAAGGTTGCGAATCTTTGTCTCTTGAGCTTGGAAAAAGATCTCTTTACTGTAGCAGTTGTCACAGGCAATGTGACATAAGTCTTCAATAGCTCGGACGAATTCGGAAATATATCTCGAACGTTGTTCTCCTTCAGAAGGTTGAGTATACCGCCAACTGTATTCCGCGAGGAACAAGGGAACGTCGAATGAAAAACTTTCAGTTCCGACTGGAGTTTATCCACTTCATCCATCTCGTAGAACTCACACAATTTTTGCACTGAGTTGAGTGACTGTTCCTCAACTGTGTGCACCCATCTGTCCCGCTCAGACTGTAGAAGGCTTTGAGGATTTGTGAAGTTGAGCCTCCACCACCCTTGAATCTACACTCCAACTCCTGTGTAACTGAATTCAAGAACACAAAGACAACTTTGACACTGTAGTAATGCTCCATACTTTGAAACTATTCATCTTCGGTTGCAGATGTGACACTGTACTTAAATCGTTAAGGGATTTTCCTCTGCCTACTAGACCCCAAGACCACAGATGGAATGTCATCTTTATGTCCATGACCTCAGCTTTATCCTTGGCCTTCCTGAAAACTTTTTTGAATTTCTCTTCATTTCTTAACATCCTCATGTTTTGTAGCATTGCGTCCACAATTTTGTATGATACTGACAAATCAAGATTTAGCTGCTGTAACACATCAGATGCATACACAGTCTCTCGAAGGATAGGAGCTGGTTTCGAAACAACAAATTCGAAACCCATACTCTTCAAAAACATTAACACATCTCCCGCTGATACATCAGGAGGAACTTTCAGTGTTACATATTTCAGAAACTGTTTCAGGGCTTCAATAACTTTGCTCAGAGTTCTGAGTGCTGATTCTCTGCAAGCCCATAGTGTGTCTGAATGCTTTTGATGCTCAAGTGGATGCCGTCCTGTGTACATATTTCTCTGAACCTCCATGAAGGCAGCATGCCACTTCGAAGAGTTAGTGACATGTAGTTTCTCCACCAAAATGAAGAAAACCACGAAATGAATGTTCGATTTTGCTAACTCTCAACCAGGACTAGATTCAGGCAATGTGCATGGCGTGCATATCCAGAGCCTTAGGATTCAGTTTCTGGAGTCTTGCTTGAGGACCTTTGTATAGCCCACACACGTTGGCTGCTCTATCAAACCCTTGTCCAAGCATATTTTTGATATTCAGATATTCTTCTCGAAGAGGGTTAATACGACAATCTCCAAATCTTCGCCAGTTGTGAACTGTACGTCACCTACTTGTATAAAGCGTTCCTTTACCGTGAAATCATGCACATACCTCATGCAAAAGGAAACTTGCTTGGTGTGTGATGAGGACTGAAAAGATCTTACTTTCATGGATTTCTTTCATGATCTCTTTTCTCACCGTGATGGTCAACACTTTAATCAAGTAGTTTTGAGATCTGTTAGACAGCAAAGACACTTGGGGCCTTTTCAGTGTTTCTTGTTTTTGTTTTAAGAAATCACGCTGCATCTCGATTACACTGTCATACTTGTCTAATAGATCAGCAAGCTCAAGGAAGTTGCTTCGATACAGAATAACAATAGTCGTTCATCACGCCTGGCCACTCTGAGTGAACTGTTTCCTAACATTTCATTCTTGCCCACCCAGACCTCAAGCTCCCCACATTCCTCACTCAATGATTTGTGCAGGATCAAAAAATGATTACAATAATTTCATTCCCCTGCCCTAATTTTTAACTGTATTATTATGAAACTGATACATGTTACTGTCAGGACTCCATATTATAAATACAAATCATAATAGAAAGCATGATGGATGGATAGATAGATAGATAGACAGAGCACCAGACAAGGTGTGGGAACGGGAAATTAGCTTGCAACTCTTTAAGTGAAGGAATGTTGATCGTGCACCAGAAGCAGTACATACACCCAGACAAACAGTATTCTAGAAGCTTCCACGACAGTAGAGCACACGTGACACGACCCCTGCTATGCCAGAATGTAGGATTCTGAGATCAGGAGACGGGCCATAGAACCGACAGGTAGTGGAGAGAGTGAATAAGAAGAGGGGTCCAACTAGACTTACTTATTATATTAAGTCTCTGTATAATACATACGCTGCTAAACTTAGACTTTATCTGAAGATAATAAATCAAAATCAACTCCCTGTATTCATCTTTAACTCCTCCTGCTCTTCAATTAACTCAAGACTCATCTATTACAAGACTTAAGAGTTACATATATACAAATGTTGGCTACAAAGCTTTAGCATTAAATTGTGGCAGTAACAAACAAGCCTACGAGACTACAAGTCTACGAGCCTACGAGTCTACGACCCTATGAGTCTACGAGTCTACGAGTCTACAGTAGCAACGACGAGTTACGAGTAAGGATCAACAAGCTCTACGATTAACTACAAATAACAAGTCTTCAAGACAACTCTATAATCTTCACGCAACTTCAAGCAGCAGCAAGAAGAATAAAAAACAAAGCAAGTAAAGGAAAAGAAAAACCAGAGCAACAAGCACAAAAGCCCCAACACTCTCTCCCGCCTACCTCCATCGCTGACGCAGAGGTCAAGACACACGGCAAAACACCAGAGCCACATTTATAACGCATCTTACTCACCTTTCCTCACCCAGGTTACTCACCACAGCTACCAGTGTGGGAAGCTGACGTCACCATGTGTATCTGCTAAGATGACATCACCATGCATGTTTGCTGAGACAACACCACGCCAATCAATGTGTGACTGACACCAGGCACTTCTCACCCACTACTCATTACTCATTATTCACATAGCTCCTACTCATACTCATTTATTTCCACAGTATTGAGTGGGAATTCGACATTCTATGATGAGGTTCGCCTGTGACTCCTGTGACTACAGCTGTTGACCACTACATTCAACAGGCCATGGAATTTCCTGAGTAAAATCGTCCATCAACACACCTCTAGAATTATCGAGAGGAGATCTTCATTCAACTCTGCATTTATCTTCCGAGATCAAAGTTGCTTCGACAAGCCTCTCCGATCTGTATCAAGTGGGTGTAATTATACTTACTCATTTCTTCTCAGTGCTAAAATTAGGTATATTCAACTCCTTTACTTATTTTTATATATACACTTATATACTCACTATCTATCATTTATTAAAACTCATTCACTCATCTGTTTAGTAAGGACATAAACAAAAGACGTATTTCATAACACCATACCTTAGCACAATGAATTCTTTTTAGCAAAGTGATATGACAGGGATATTTTTGCCCCCACCCGTGTTAATACCAGATGATACACAGTTAGCGCCCACTGCGGATACACAATTAGGAGAACACCAGGGCAACACACCCATCGTAAAAAATTCACCACAAACTAAACATAAAGAAACAAATATGTCAGTTCTAGATGAGTGGCAAACTCCCTATGATGAAGCGAGTGAGGACTTAGTCTCTGCCTTGCATACCTATGAAACTTGATATAGTTCATCGTTCAGGGATAATCTATTCCTCACACAACGATAAACAAGTCCAAGTTAAATTAACAGAGCAACCAGTGAAAATGAACACCACAGATCAAGCTCAGATATTCGTTTATCATGAAGATAAAACTGCCCCGAAATTCTCTGGCACAGAAAAAGATCACATTGATGTCATTTCATTGGTCAATCAGTGTGAACAGATCTTCATCAAGAGGCATATTAGAGATGAACAAGAGAAAATTGCTATTTTTCCACTTGGATTAGTCAGGAATGATGTCCGGCAGGAGACTTGCTAAGGTCAGATAAGCTCCTCAAAGCTACGACATATGATGAATTTAAAACCGAAATTTTGAAGAAATTTTCTGGAGGTATGAACTTCTTGCCAGGTATAATCCCAGGATTACATAAGATTGTAGATTTTGTAAGGGAGCATACTACAAATTATGTGCTCAGTGAAATAACTGCTGATGTCTCCACTATCAAAAGAACATTATTTGCTACCTTAGAAAACTCTAACTGGATAGCAGGACATGGAAAGATGTCCCCAGACCTCGTCGCGGACATCATTGGTTATGTAGCTGCCTTGTGTAAATTACATGATAGAACCCTTGCACAAAGGAAAAGGGGAAAAAGAAGTGTGTGGTAATCATAGGGGCATTTGTCTTCTTAGTATAAGAGGAAAAGTGTATGGTAGGATACTTATTGACAGAGTTAGAGAAAGAACAGAGGAATTAGTTGGAGAAGAACAGGGAGGCTTTAGGAAGGGAAGAGGTTGTGTAGATCATATATTCATTCTTACATCTTTAGTGGAAAAGTTTCTAGAGAAGGGAAAGAAGTTGTATGCGGCTCTCATGGATTTGGAGAAAGCATAATTATGACAGGGTGGATAGACAAGAACTGTGGAAAGCATTAAGAATATATGGATTAGATGGGAAGTTGTTGAATGGTGTGAAGCGTATGTATGATGGTGCTAAGGCTGCAGTGCGTGTGCATGGTGAACTGAGTGAATTTTTCTCTTTGAAGGTTGGGTTGAAACAGGGATGTGTCATGTCTCCATGGTTGTTCAATCTGTACATGGATGGGGTAATAAAAGAGGTACAAGGTAAGGTAGTGGATGTTGGAGTGGCCCTGGTTAGAGAGGGTAGTGTTTGGAAACTCCCTGTACTGTTGTTTGCAGATGATACTGTGTTATTGAGTGAAGACGAAGGAGAGCTGCAAGGCTTGGTGGATGAGTTTGGGAGAGTGTGTAAGAAACGGAATCTAAAAGTGATTGTAGGGAAGAGTAAAGTGATGGTCTTTAAGAGAGGTGAAGTCTGTGAATGTACAGTGAGATTGGAAGGTGAGGAATTGGAAAATGTGAGTACGTTTAAGTACTTAGGTAGTGTGATGAGTAAGGATGGAGGTTTGGAGGGTGAAGTGCTTGAAAGGGTGCAGCAGGGAAGAAAGGTTGCTGGTTCCTTGAAAGCAGTGATAAGAAGCAGGGAAGTGAGCATGGAAGTGAAAAGGTTATTACATGACAGTATTGTGATACCAACTCTAACGTATGGAAGTGAAGCTTGGACGTTGCTGGAAGGACACAAGTCAAGAGTGAGAGCAGTGGAAATGAGTTATTTAAGAGGAGCCTGTGGAGTCACATGGAGAGACAGGCTGACAAATGAGGATATAAAGGAGCGTTGTGGTGTGGATGTGGATGTGATAGGAAGCGTTAGGAGGAATATACTGAGGTGGTTTGGCCATGTGGAGAGGATGGAGGGTGAAAGACTGACGAAGAGAGTGTATGTGAGTGAGGTGGAGGGAGGAAGAGAGAGGGGGAGGCCGAGGATGAGATGGAGGGATGAGATGGAGAGGTATATGAGAGAGGGGGGTGTGAGTTTGGAGCGGGGCAGTGAAATGGCGGGGGACAGGGCGACGTGGAGGCGATTTATTTGTGGCCACCTCAGACGGGATTGAGGCGTCTGGCAATAGATAGATAGATAGATAGAACCTTAAGATCCCCAAGACGATCGCGTACACCCCCGGCATGTGCTTACTAGACTTAATGAACGAGGTAGAGATGCAGTGTAGCAAAGCAGGGATGACTGAAAAACAATCCCATTCTAGTAGAATGAGAGTGTCTGAGACAGTATCAGCGGTGAAAACATCTACAACGACCCCAAACAGAAAACAAAATCGATCGCGAACCGAAAGCAGGCAGAGCAAACAACTAAATGTGTCAAGGGTACGATCACAAACACCAGGTTACAGGCAGTTTCATAAGTTTCCGCGCAGCCCGAGCAGATCTCGCGCCACAGATACCACTAAATATGGGAAGTCATCTCATTGATCACAGTCAAGAGATAGGTCCATTCTATGTCATTATTGTGCAAAAGCAGGACACACTAGGAATGAATGCTTTATCAAAACAAAAGAGGCTAGGACACAAGGATTTGGTCCTTTCTGTAGACATCATCGGTGCCAAGGGCACTGGACCAGTAACTGCAAAACAGTAGAAAAATTAGTGTCTATGTTCAAATCGGGGGAAGACCAAGTCATGACAAAAAAAGAACAAATGTAGAGAAAAGCAAGTCTACAGTTCACATAGGAGGCATGTTTGGAAATGAGTGTATCTTGATACCACCTGTATGTCAGGATCAAAATGTTTCCTTATTTTTAGACACAGGCTCTCCAGTGAACTTAGTAACACAAGAAGAAATAAACAGAATTTTTAGAAATAAGAAGAAAGTAACTTTTCTGGAAGAATCTGATTTAGACATATACAGTAGATGGAAAACAAATCACAGTAAAATGTATGACAAGGTTAAACATCAGTTTCACAGATACTACTAGACCAATCTCTGCATTTTTCTATATCGTTGAAAACTTAGCAGTTAAAGCTCATATGTTACTGGGCTTAAGATGCATGAGAACAGAGAAAATAACTTTACTCCCACAAATGAATGGAATAGATTTTGACAATGAATTCATAGAGGAAATGCCATCAGAGCCCTCACCGATTAGTAAAAGAGAACCAAAAAGAATTGGTAATATTAAAAGCTTAAACAAACATACAGTACACAAACAGATGAGTGTATAGATCCACTCCCCCCTCCCCAGCCTCCAGGATTAGAAGCCCAGGTAATAGTACTGATTTATCAGTTTTTCCCACCCATCTCACCAATGATTTAGTTATACCACCTAATTCCTATATGAGAGTTACCATAAAGAGCAAATTACGGAATAGTACTGTTCTTGTCTTAGAAGAATTATGTAAAGTAAAAGGATTGTCAGTAGAAAACGCATTATGTTAGATGAACGACGAAGGGCAAACACAAATATTCATAATTAATCACATGAATGGGGAAGTACAGTTGAAAAAGGGGACTTGTTTAGTTAATATTGAAAAATGTCCAGCCTCTGTGAAGGAAATAGTTGTAGCTGGAGTGAAAAGTGAGATAAAATCTACAGATAGAGAATGCATAAAAGAGAATTTAATTCACTCAGGTGAATTTGATGAAGAAAATGATTTGTTAACCCTGCTGGAAACACACAGGGACACCGTAGCATTACCCGGAGAACAATTAGGGTGTACTAACCTGATTAATCACATGATTAATGTGCACCCAGATACACCACCAATTTTTGTACCAGCCTACCGGATCCCACAATCTCAGCGTACACTCGCAAACCAGTATGTCGATGAAATGTTAAAACATGGAATTATTGAGCCGTCAGTCTCCCCGTGGAATGCCCCATTATTCCTCGTGCCCAAACCAAATGGAGAAATGCGTGCGGAAGTAGATTACCGTAAACTAAACAATAACACAATCCCAGACCGATTTCCCATGCCATTGCTAAGTGACATCCTACAGAATATTGGACCAGAAAATAATGTATTTTCCAAGATCGATCTGCTAAGTAGATATTATCAAATTCCTGTAGAGCAGGAGTCACGTAAATACACTGCCTTTTCCACAAATAGAGGACACTATCAGTATAGAAGGATGCCCATGGGACTGAGGACAGCCCCGGGCACATTCCAGTGTCTTATGAATTACGTATTGTCCGGAATTTTAGGACAAGGAATATTTGTTTATCTTGACGATATTATCATCGCAACGAAAGATATCACAGAACATCTCGAGAAATTAGACCTACTCATACAAAAGCTTGGTGATGCTAGTTTAAAAATTAAGCTTTCTAAATGCAAATATTGCTTTAAGGAAATAAATTTCTTAGGCCACAAATTAATTTCTGATGGTATTCACACCACTGATGACAAAATACAGGCAGAGAGGTTTTCCTGAACCCACTACGAACGACGATGTTACACAATTTTTAGGTCTAGCTGGGTACTATAGGTCATTCGTACCACAATTCTCTCATATAGCCTTTCCTCTATTCCAACTACTCAAAAAAGATGCTATATTCCAACGGGAAGAAGAACAAAAACAAGCATTTACCAAACTAAAAATTAAACTAACAAATGCACCTTGTTTGGCATATCCGGATTTCACAAAATCATTTATTATATGTACAGATGCATCAGTTAAAGGATTAGGGGCTGTACTGATGCAGGAAGATAAAAGAGGACAGAATCAACCAATTGCATTTGCCAGCAGACAAATAAAAGGTGCAGAGAAAAATTATTACACTACGGACTTAGAGGCACTTGCAGTGGTTTTTGCATTACAAAAGTTTCGAGATTTGGTATATGGTTACGAAATACACTTATTCACCTACCATAAACCACTAGTGGTTATGTTTAAAGAAAAACTCCTCTCTGGGAGGAGAGCAAGATGGAAATGTACAGTCGAAAACTACAACGTACATATTCATTATATACAAGGCAAAATGAATATTGTAGCCGACGCATTATCCAGGATCCCGAACACAATTCAGGTCACGGCATTAGATCTCAAAGAAGACATCCCAAACCACGATGATATCGCAAAAGCACAAAGACTTGATCCAATATGGTCTAAAGTTATATACAGTACAAGTTAGAAAGTGGAGATGACATACAATTACCCAAACTACATGTACCACTCGCACAATTCACAATAGTCAATAATACCTTATACAAGATCAACCCACGACAACCAAAACGCCAAAGAAATACTAACCAATTGGTAGTACCTAATGACATGATACCCCAAGTATTACGAACGATACACGATAGCCCACATGCAGGACATCCTGGAAAAGATAGGACATTCAAACAAGCCCAGTTGTTATATTACTGGCCAACATTACGAAAAGATATAAACAATCATATAAACAGATGCGAATCATGTGCAAAACACAAAGGATACCCAATTTCACCAGCACCGATGGGTAATTACCCTGTACCACATCAACCATGGGACGTTGTCGCTGTTGATTTACTCAAGATGCCATTATCATACAATAATAATCAATACCTATTCGTAGCAACGGATCATTTTTCCCGTTATGTAATTTTAGCCCCAGTTAAAGATAAAACAGTAGAGACAGTAGCAAAAGCAATAATAGATAATGTAATATGTCGCTTTACTACCCCAAAGGTACTAATCAGTGATAATGGAGGAGAATTTAATTCTGATATCTTACAAGAAATATATAAACAATACACTATCAAAAAGGTTAACGTTTTAGCCTATCACCCAGCATCCAATGGGTTAGTAGAGAGACCAAACAAAAAAGTATTAGATGTGCTACGACACATTCTCAATGAAAATTATGGAAGCTGGGATGATTGGATTCCCAGAGTAGAAGCCTCAATTAATGGATCTATAAATAAATCCATAGGTGACACACCACATTTCATTATATATGGGACCGATAAAAAACTACCATATGAGCTCCTAGAAGGTGACAGCATGCCTATATACAATTACGATGATTACTCTAAACTCCGTGTACGTGAATTCCAGGACATACACAAAAGAGTCAAAAAACACTTGACGATGTGCAAGGAAGAAATGACGAAGGCATTTAATAAAAAGGCAAGAAATTCGCCTATCAGCTTAGGAGACATTGTCTTTGGTATCATTCATACGAGAGACAATAAATTATTCCCATACAGAGTAATTAACATAAAAGCAAACAAAGTTTTAATTAAGTCACTGTCTAGTGGCGAAGAGAAACAAGTTCATATTGACTAGTTAAAACGAGTTTCAAGGGAACTATCCAGTAATTATTCAGCCTCGGATACAACCGAACAGACGAACGTAACTCATGAAACCAATCAAGAAAACAACAATAATTACAAAAATAACTTAAGGTCATATACCAAGCAATCAAACATAGGTGCAACTCTTCCAATAAAATCTACAGTACATCATTTACGAGATTTAAATATCAATTTAAACTCCTTCTATAAATGAAATAACAATCAAGTTATTGCTCTACGTTAGTCAACCGTAACGCAAATCAACACTATCGTCGACAACAGCATGACCATATTAGAAACTTAATAGATTTTTCTTTCGGTAGGTAACGATGAAGGGACTTATCCTATGGATTCTCCTCTACATAGCAAGAGGATATGCGCACTTAGACCCCCAACACATACTACGGCAAGGATACCTCATAGCTCCAACGGCCACGACGTCAATCGTAAAAAATATCATGAGTACTGAAATAAGTCTGGATTACTTATATGAATTATCTTCTTATCTAGAAAAAATCGAAAGACCCATGAGAACGCTGGACTTCATGATAGGAGGCTATGTTTCACAAGCACATAACTCAAAGGAAGTGGATGAAATAGTGAAGTTAGCGAAATGGAAAATAGAACAGGCTAAATCAACTATGCTCATCATGATCCAAGATCTCCCATCTCATGGAAAAGAGGCATTGAGCGACAAGAACAATATCACATGTACTCGCCAAAAGCGCGGTTTGTTCGACCTGGGTGCCGCAGTTCTTGGGAACATCTTTGGATTGGCTACAGAGGAAGACCTTCAAGAAATAAACAACAAATTTAATAAAATAGCTCAGGTACTAACATACCAAGATAAATTCATCACAGGACATAATTCAGCAATGAAGACAATCGTGAAAAATCTGAAAAAGGCGTAAAACATAGCTCTCGAAAGTGTAGATAAAATAAATGACATGGAAGGTAACATAACACTTTTCCAACACTTCTTCATCATCACGGAACACATTGACACAATTCTACTCCAATTAGACAACACTAGAGTTCGTTACAGGGCACTTATGCAAGGAATTTCGAATGCCGATGATGGCAAGATCACGATTGACTTACTTCCAGTTCATGAGCTACGTCAGATAATTAGTCAAGGCATACATAAACATAAATTGAATCCTTTGTTCCGAAGTATGGAATTCATGCAATACTGTCCATATTAGAAGCAACACTAACACCAACATCGGTAGTAGTTCGTGTAATATTCATAACTGACGACCTGTTCACAGTATACGAAATACACTGCTTCCCTTCTAAAAATAATAACACTTTGGTCATCATCAACATCAACACAAACACCGAACTCATGATGGTCTCCAAGAGACGGAACACTGTCACTTTCGCAAGTGAATCAAAGACTGAACGAAAGTGCTGCACATCCTTACATACTGTTAAACTTTGTCCTCTGTGCATTTTCACGTTTCAGACTAGTGATACAGTCGCTTGCGAAATGGCTATCATAAGAAATCACAATATTCATAATCATTGCAACTTCACTTTTGCTCCAGATAAGCTTGTACACCATCAATGCATCGGACACTCAGTTTTTTTTATTTCACTCATAACACATCAGTTTACACAGTCTGTCCAGATATACCACCATCTCATACTTCAGCATCAGGATTATACATAGCACCAGACTACTGTGCGGTATTTACACCATCCATGTCCACTTTATCCACCATCAATCACTACGCCATTCTCAATCATACACACAAACATTTCCACCCACTGCCTGATATAGACTTAAACATGAGCACAAGTATTAAGTTGACTTCACCTAAGTTTGAAACTATGCAGCTGATCAATGAAACAATGAAGCCCTGGGAAGATTTGAGTTTGAGTATGTTGAACCCATATTATGTGTATAGCCCAGCACCTACTGTCTTTATAATCTTCTGTATTATATTTGCAGTAATGCTGTTCGCAATGCACAGAATGCATGCAAGAATTGCAAATTTGGAGTCAGTATTTAGTGGGGGTAGAGTTAGCATCCAAGCCAACCCCCCTGTATGAAGTGTACATATTTTGTATATAGTATTAATTTTATAAAAAGAAGAAGAAGAAGAATGACCCATGACAGAGAAGTATACCAGTATCATTATTCAGTATGAAACATTAATAGCTCTTACCATAATCTTAACTTTGATCTTTTTTTTTTTTTTTGCATACATGCATTTTCTTTATACATACACATTTTACAAAATGCATTACAATAACCAATTTAACCATATTCAATTATGTATAGAACTTGTTTAACATGTAATATTACTAGACCATTGCAATATTACCATGAATATTATACCTGTACAATATTATAATCAATATTATGATTAAGATTGTAGAAGAAGACTATTATGTATTAATAGATTAGCATATTTTAATGATGACTGCTGTCAGAGGACCTCCAGCGGCGTGACCGGGCCATGTCAGGACTCTATATTATAAATACAAATCATAAGAGAAAGCATGATGGATAGATAGATAGATAAATAGACAGAGCACCAGACAAAGGTGTGGGAACTGGAAATAGCTTGCAACTCTTTAAGTGAAGGAATGTTGATCGTGCACCGGAAGCAGTAAATACACACAGACATATAGTGTTCTAGAAGCTTCCACGACAGTAGAGAACACTTGACACGCACCCTGCTACGCCAGAACGTAGGATTCTGAGATCAGAAGGAGACAGGCCATAAAACCGACAGGTAGTGGAGAGAGTGAAAAAAAAGAGGGATCCAACTAGACTTACTTAGTATAGTAAGTCTCTGTATAATACATACTCTGCTCAACTTAGACTTTCTCCGAAGATAAATCAAAATCAACTCCCTGTATTCATCTTTAACTCCTTCTGCTTTTCAATTAACTCAAGACTCACCTATTACTAGAATTAAGAGTTACAGAAAGAACAGATGAATTAGTTGGAGAAGAACAGGGAGGCTTTAGGAAGGGAAGAGGTTGTGTAGATCAGATATTCATTCTTAGATCTTTAGTGGAAAAGTTTCTAGAGAAGGGAAAGAAGTTGTATGCGGTTTTCATGGATTTGGAGAAAGCATATGACAAGGTGGATAGACAAGGATTGTGGAAAGTATTAAGAATATATGGAGTAGATGGGAAGTTGTTGAATGCTGTGAAGAGTATGTATGATGGTGCTAAGGCTGCAGTGCGTGTGGATGGTGAACTAAGTGAATTTTTCTCCTTGAAGGTTGGATTGAAACAGGGATGTGTCATGTCTCCATGGTTGTTCAATCTGTACATGGATGGGGTAATAAAAGAGGTACAAGGTAGGGCAGTGGATGTTGGAGTGGCCCTGGTGAGAGAGGATAGTGTCTGGAAACTCCCTGTACTGTGTTTGCAGATGATACTGTGTTATTGAGTGAAGACGAAGGAGAGCTGCAAGGCTTGGTGGATGAGTTTGGGAGAGTGTGTAAGAAACGGAATCTAAAGGTGAATGTAGGGAAGAGTAAAGTGATGGTCTTTGAGAGAGGTGAAGTCAGTGAATTTACAGCGAGGTTGGATGGTGAGGAATTGGAAAATGTGAGTACGTTTACGTATTTGGGTAGTGTGATGAGTAGGGATGGAGGTTTGGAGGGTGAAGTGCTTGAAAGGGTACAGCAGGGAAGAAAGGTTGCTGGTTCTTTGAAAGCAGTGATAAGAAACAGGGAAGTAAGCATGGAAGTGAAAAAGTTACTACATGAGAGTATTGTGATACCAACTCTAACGTATGGAAGTGAAGCTTGGACGTTGTTGGAAAGACACAAGTCAAAAGTGAGAGCAGTGGAAATGAGTTATTTAAGAGGAGCCTGTGGAGTCACATGGAGAGACAGGCTGACGAATGAGGATATAAAGGAGCGTTGTGGTGTGGATGTGGATGTGATAGGAAGCGTTATGAGGAACACACTGAGATGGTTGGGCCATGTGGACAGGATGGAGGGTGAGAGACTGGCGAAGAGAGTGTATGTGAGTGAGGTGGAGGGGGGAAGATGGAGGGGGAGGCCGAGGATGAGATGGAGGGATGGGGTGGAGAGGTATATGAGAGAGGGGGGTGTGAGTTGGAAGCAGGGCAGTGAAATGGCGGGTGACAGGGCGACGTGGAGGCGATTTGTTTGTGACCACCCCAAACGGGACTGAGGCGTCTGGCAATAGATAGATAGATATATAAAAATGTTGGCTACAAAGCTTTAACATTACAAATGAATATACGATCTTCCTAATGAATGAAAAAATGAATTAATTAATAAATGATATAAAACACCATAGTATATCGTTCAGTAATGTATTCATTTACTCACTGACATACTGTATATACAGTACTCACACACTGTATTTTTTTCACAACAATTTCTTGCTGTGAAAAATATAGTGTGTGAGTACTATATATATGCCAGTGAATAAATGAATACATTACTGAACGATAAAGTATGGTGTTTTATATCATTTATTTATTTATTTATTTTTTCATTAGGAAGATCATATATTCATTTGTAACATGTATCAGTTTCATAACAATACAGTTAAAATTAGACCAGGGGAATTAAATGATTGTAATCATTTCTCGATGCTGCACAAGTCACTGAGTGAGGAATGTGGGGAGCGTGAGGTCTGGGCAGGCGAGAATGAAATGATTGGAAACAGTTCACTCAGAGCGACCAGGAATGATGAACGACTATACTGTAGTTATTCCGTATGGCATAAAAACATTTATAGTATAGCTAGAAGTGTCGTTTTTTTACGAAATTTATCGCATATAAATGCTCTACAATATTCTATAATCATGGCTGAAATGTTAAATGTCTGTGTGTAAATGAGTATTGAATAAATAATTGAATGATACAGTATGGTAATTCCCATTATTATTATTATTATTCGTTCATTAGGAAGATCATTCATTAATTTATAACATAAACCAATTTCAAAACAATACAGGTATAAAAAGGGCGGGGAATGAAATGATTGAAATCAGTTTCTGATACCTCACGAATCGCTGAGTGAGGAGTGTAGGGAGCGTGAGGCCTGGGCAGGCGAGAGACTGTCACTCAGTACTTGGAAGTGGTTGGACGCAAGTGGCATCGAAAGAGTGGGAGAGGGATCAAGACCAATACAGGTTTAAAGTACTGTCATCTTTTGGATCCTCCAGCCTCAGTCTCATCAAAGCATCATTAGCTGGCTCCCCCAAACCGCCCTGTTCTGAACCTGTCATGGTGACCCAATGGCACTTTGATAGGGCAGACTGGGATGGATTCAGAAATTATCTTGCTGACATTCCATGGCAGTCTTTCTTCTCTAGTGACATCAATTCTGCCCAGTCCCACATTGATGACGTAATATAAGCTGGTATGGACTTGTTCATACCAAGTCAACAGTTCAGTAAAAGGTCGGACTCCCCAAAATGGTTTGATAGCAATTGTGCCAGTGCAGTTGCTGAAGGTCATTAGAATATAAATCTTACTTAAAGTAAAAAACATTTGAATCATTCAGTCAATTTAAATTGCCAGAAACCATGCAAAAGCAGTAATTAATCTCGCTAAGTCAAACTTTCCTCACATCCAAGCATCCAAACTACTAAACAGTCCTAATGACAACAGAATATTCTGGTCATCTCTCAGTTCTTTCAATGATAACTTTAACAAGTCATCATCCATTCCCCCACTAAAATCATCAGATGGCAACATTACAAATGACTGGCGTGGTAAAGCGAATACCCTTGTCAGTACATTTGCCAGAAATTCTATGTTAGAGGATGCCAATCAGAACGTCTCAGTACTAAAACTTGACTCTCCCGAAATTGCTCCACTTAAAAAAAGACTGGATACGTAAAATCCATCCTAGACAATCTACTAACCAACAAAGCTTCAGACCCGGATGGAATACATTCAAATGTTTTGAAAAAAGTGCTCCCCAGAACTTGCTTCTGTTCTAGCTAAATTACTCAGACTATGCATACATACTTCTTTTTTCCTTAATTCTTGGAAAGAAGCCAATATTCACCCAGTTCCACAGAAAAGATGTTCTTCTTACTACTCTGATTACACATCAATACCTACAGTATCACATCTTCTCATGGTCAAGTGTTTGAAATCATAACAAATAAGGACATACTTATGTATCTTGACTCCAGTAACTTAATTAGTGATAGACAGTATTGTTTGCCACGAAAGATCCACCATGTATGGTTCACCACGAAAGATCCACCATTGACATGCTTAATCTCCTGACTCACACCATCCATCAGTCAATTGACCATCATGGAAAAACTCATTTGGTAATCCTTGATATTTCTATAGCTTTTGACAGAGTGTGGCACTGTTCCCTGCTATGGACTAAAGTCTATTGTTCCTCTATTTTCCTCATATCTCAGCAACTGGAAGATAGGAGTAAAAGCAGATGGTGTATATTCCAATTTCCACTCAGTTAATGCCGGTGTGCCACAAGGCTCAGTTCTGGTTCCAACCCTATTTCTAATTCATATTAATGGTTTCTTATCTGTCACCCATAATCCCATCCATTCATATGCAGACAGCTTAACACTTCACAGTTCATTCACACTTACACATTCACAAAGTTTAATATCTCTAACTCACAACTTAGTACAGCCATCTCCATAATTTAAGACTCATCTTTGATCACTGAATGGGGACTAAATAACCTTGTCTCAATGCTAGTAAAACCAAATATATACAATTTTTTTTTTTTTTTTTTTTTTAATGCGAGGAAGAAGGAACCAAAGGCCATGGCCCGCAGTAACAGTTCCTTCCAAGAGAAAAACAAAATACAATAGAGAGCCAAATTCAAGATCCGATCATTTTGAGATGCCTGAACACACTGCGTTTGAAAGACTGGAGATCATAGGCAGCAGGAAATACAGACAGAGGGAGACAGTTCCAGAGCTGACCTGTTGCATAAATGAAAGACTGGGAGTAACGGTTAACTCTTGCATTAGAGAGTTGGACAGAAAAGGGATGAGAGTTTGCTGCCAGACGGGTGCTACGCGCCCGTCGTAGAGGTGGAGGAATGCAAGCAGACAGTTCAGAGGAGCAGTGACCATTAAAGTAGCGATAGAAAAGAGATAAAGATGCAACAGTGCGGCGAAGAGACAGAGGTTGAAGGAAGTCAGTAAGAGGAGGAGAGTTAATGAGACGAAAAGCCTTTGACTCCCACCCTATTGAGAAGAGCTGTATGTGTGGGAGCCTCCCCACACATGAGAAGTTGTACTCCACACAGGGGCGGATAAAACCTCTGTATAGAGTCAACAATTGTGCAGGGGTAAAGAAAAGAGCGGAGTCGGCTTAGCACACCCAATCTCTTGGAAGCAGATTTTACAAGAGATGTAATATGATCTTTCAAGATAAGTCCTGAGTAAATGAAACCCCAAAGCATGTTCAAGGATGATGCAGGATTAAGCTGAATATTATTAAACATTAATGGGTATACCTGTGGAAGATTTTGTAGGGTTGATAGGTGTAAGAACTGAGTCTTAGATGCATTAAAGACAACCATATTATTTTTACTGAGTCAGCGATACGAGCCAAGTCAGACATTAGGTGTGCCATAGCCTCATCCCTTGTTTCTTGAAGTAACTGTTGAGATGGGCGTTGCGGGAACCGAATGGAAAGGTGAAGGGTGGAGTCATCAGCGTATGAGTGGATAGGATTAGATGTACAGCTTAGAAGATCATTGATGAATAAAAGGAAGAGAGTTGGTGATAGGACAGAGCACTGAGGAACACCACTGTTGATAGATCTAGGAGAAGAACGATGGCCGTCTACAACAGCGGCTATAGAACGACCAGAAAGGAAGCTAGCGATGAAGGCACAGATAGAAGGATAGAAACCGTAGGAGGGCAGTTTGGAAATTAAAGATTTATGCCAGACTCGATCGAAAGCCTTTGAGATGTCAAGTGCAATGGCAAAGCTTTCGCCAAAGTCCCGAAAGGAGGATGACCAGGAGTCTGAAAGGTAGGTGAGAAGATCGCTAGTGGAGCGTCCCTGACGGAACCCATACTGACGATCGGAAAGAAGGTTGTGATAGGAAAGATGCCTTAAAATTTTTCTATTAAGAATTGACTCGAAAACATTTGAAATACAGGACGTTAAAGCAATTGGACGATAGTTGGAGGGTTGGGAGTGGTCACCCTTCTTTGGGACTGGCTGAATGAGAGCAAACTTCCAGCAAGAAGGAAAGGTACAAGTTGACAGACAAAGGCGAAAGAGTTTGCCTAGGCAGGGTGTAAGCACAGAAGCACAGTTCTTGAGAACAACAGGAGGGACCCCATCAGGCCCATATGCCTTGTTAGTACTGAGGCCAGTGATGGCAGAAAATACATCAACTGAAGAAATTTTAATGTCAGCCATGAGGAAGTCAGGAAGTGATGGAGGAACAGCACTGGAATCGTCTAAGGTGGAATTGGAGGAGAAAGTCTGTGCGAAGAGATCTGCTTTATCAGTAGAAGAAATAGCTACAGAACCATCAGAGTAGAAAAGAGGAGGGAAGGATGATGAGGTAAAGTTGTTAGAAAGATTTTTGGCAAGGTGCCAGAAGAAGCGGGAAGAATTCGAGTTGGAGAGTTGAGAGCATTTAGTATGGATGAAATTATTTTTAGTAGAGCGAAGAACAGACTTAGCATGATTCCGGGCAGAAACGTAATGATGATGTGATTCAGGGGTGGGTTGGCTCCGGTACCTTTTCTAGGCCCTCTCCTTGTTGCGGACAGCATTAGAACAAGCGTGATTAAACCAAGGCTTTCTTGCGTTAGTCAAAGGATATGAGAAAGGAATGTATGCTTCCATGCCCGAGAGAATAACCTCCGTAATGCGTGAGGCACACTCAGATGGCTCCCGGCCATGGAAGCAATAATCATTCCAGGGAAAATCAAAGAAGTACTGCCTGAGGGCCTCCCAGTTCGCGGCTCCAAAATGCCACAGACGACGTTTCCCTGGAGGGTCCACAGGCCGTACCGGAGTGATAGGACAGGTTAAGGTAATAATGTTGTGATCGGAGGAGCCCAACGGAGAGAAAAGATTAACAGAGTAAGCAGAAGGATTAGTTGTGAGGAAGAGGTCAAGTATGTTGGAGCTCTCTCCAAGGCGGTCAGGGATTCGGGTAGGGTGCTGTACAAGCTGCTCTAGGTCATTAAGGATAGAAAAGATGTAGGCTTGTTCACCAGGTGGATCCGTGAGGAGGAGAGGCAAAGGTGGTGGTGAACATTGAAATCTCCAAGAATGGAGATTTCAGAGAAAGGAGAAATGGACAGAATGTGTTCCATCGTAGAAGTAAGATAGTCGAAGAATTTTTGATAGTCAGTAGAATTAGGGGATAAGTAAACAGCACAGATATATTTAGTCAGAGAATGACAGGAAAGCCGAAGCCAGAGTGTGGAGAATTCAGAAGAATCAAGTTCAGGAACACGAGCAAGATAAGTCGTTGCGTATGTATACACAACAGCCACCTTTGGCTTTGAAATGAGTATAGAGAAAGTAGGAGGATACAGAAAAGGGTTTGCTGTCGGTTGCCTCAGACAGCTGAGTCTCCGTCAGAAAAAGAAGGTGAGGTTTAGAGGAGGAGAGGTGGTGCTCAACAGAGCGAAAGTTAGATGAAAGGCCGCGAAGGGTGCAGAAATGAAGAAGAGAGTCAGACAGTGGTTCCAGGCACCTCGAGTCGTCACCGGGAGAGGGGCAGATGGCGGGGGCATTTATGGTCCCCCCCCCTGGGGACTCCGAGGCTTGACTAATAGACGCCATTTTTGTTGATTTTTGAAAAGGAAGTGTAGTGTGTACTGTGCATGTAGTTTGGTGAAGATAGTTAGAGAAATTTGTACTGGAGAGCATGCTGGCCTACTCTCTGTGTAACTGAGACACTGAAAAAGTTCAGCAAAGGGGGATGGTCAGGAACTAGTCCTGAGGGCTGATGAAACGGGAGCTCCAGCACTCCCTGTCATCAGCTTTCCATCCACCTCGGGAGTACTGCCCTGCTCGACTGGTGCTACAGTCTACTCCTCTACTACTAGACAGATATTGCCAGACTCCCTATATTATCATCAATGCTACTGATATTGCTGTCCCCAAATGTATTGAAATTCTCGGTATTTCACTTAACAATGACCTTATCTCATATCAGATCACTTGCTAAAACCGCCTCAAAGAAACTTGGATTATTGTACAGAGTTCGTAGCTTCTTCACTGACGAGCAGTCGACTATAGTTTATAAGAGTCATGTGAGCTCTAAGCTGGAATAATGCTCACCCTCGTGGAGTTGATGTGGGGAGGTTGCACTAAAGCAAATAGACAAATTCAGAACAAAGCTAGTAGTGTGATTAAGAACCCTGCATTAACAAATGAAGTACTAAGCTTAGAAGGAATGTTGCCTCCTGTGCATTATTATACAGATACTTTTCTGGCAATTTGCTCAAAGGAAGTTGCATCCATCGTGCCACCTCTCCATGTCTTCCACTGTGTTACACAGGCATCTGGTAGCGCTCATGACTGGACTGTCACACTGCCATATTCAGAACTTCCTCCTATCAGAAATCTTTTAATTTCCCAAACTGTACATTTTTTGGAACTTGCTGCCCCAGAGTTGTTTCCCCATAAACTTCAACTTACAGTGGTTCAAGTCCAACTCTTAAAGATTTTAATGAATGGAGGACACCTGTAATCTGGTCCATGGATTATTTTTTATTATTTTGTTTTTCCTTCCTCTGTTCTGTTATTGAAAAAGAAAACAATAAAATTAACATCATATTTATAGCTTAACCTCCAGTGAAAATGCAAGCTCAAAAATCTGACAAAATTTTGAAAACATCTATCTATCTATCTGTCTATTGCCAGACGCCTTAATCCCGTAAGGGGTGGCCACAAACAAATCGCCTCCAAGTCGCCCTGTCCCCCGCCATTTCATTGACCTGCTCGAAACTCACACCCTTCTCTCTCATATACTCCCCACTCCATCCCTCCATCTCATCCTTGGCCTCCCCCTCCCTCTCCCCCACCATCTCACTCACATACACTTTCCTCGTCAGTCTCTCACTCTCCATCCTCTCCACATGACCAAAGACTCTGCCTGAGAATCCAAAGTCAAATGCATATCAGGGACACAGTGGGATGTAAACACCACAGTGGTGCACATAGAGACTGGAAACTTAAATACCCATAGCGAGTCCCACTGGTGAACGGAATCATGGGCTGCTTAAATCCTCCCAGCCGACAACTGCGCATTATGGGAAGAGAGCCAAATCGCATAATCGTCAGTAAAGTGAACATTTAAGTTTCTTTAGGATGTTAACTGATGACAGAATATCGATGATCATAATACTAAACAAAGTGGGTTTAAACACTCTTCCATGAGGCACCCCGTTTTCTTGCATAAATAAATCAGTGTAGCGTTTTGGGACAGTTTGACAGACCAGCTCATACCTTTAAAATGTTGGCAATAAAAATAGACCAAATACCTCTTAATCCATAAGTGTACAGCTTCATCAGTATACCATGTCTCCAAGTCATATCGTATGCTTTAGGGATGTCAAAGAATACCCCTGTCATGAATTCTTTATTGGCTAATGCATGCCAAATGCAATGCTCCATATTCATTAAATGACCTAAGGAACTTCTGAATTTACAGAAGCCACAATGTCGATCATTTAACAAATTCTTTGACCAATAAAAAGAAGCCTATTGTCAACCATTCGTTCCATGACCTAATATAGAGAAGAAGTCAACACCATAGGACGACATGAAGTGGGATTCATAAGATGACCATCCTGTTTAGTACCGGTATGACGTGGGCAAAGTGTGATAATGTAAGTTTGGGAACGTTCAGGACGCCCAATGCTCATTGAATAATGCAAGCAGTCTAATGAAATTATCCTGATTAAGATGCTGGATCATAACATACGTGATGGAATCCGGACCAGGCCTGGTGTCTTTACTGGATTTGAGAGCAAGAAGCTCATCAATTGTAAACTCTTGGTTGTATGGGAAGTATACGTTTTCTGTCGAAAAGTCTGTTATCTGTAGCTCAGGTATGCGGTTATGATGGTAAAACGTTGGTCACAATTGGCTGAGCTACCCACATGGGAAAAAACACCTGGTGAGGATGTAGGAAGTACACTGTGGCGCCAGTTGAGCTGACTTCTTACCATTGTTTCTGGGATTTAAAAGTTAGCTCACAACATACATTACATAGCAGAAGAATTGGAATGATTAGGACAATTCCGCAGCATGACAAAGCATCTAGATGAACACAACACTGGTGTAAAATTTAAAATAATACTTAAGAAAGGAGACAAACTAGCTGTTAAAACCGTAGTAACTGCAGGCAGACTAGCTGTTCTGTGCACGGAAATTAGGCTCATATCTGAACAGGTGTAAACATGTTCCAACTTGCACAGTCTACTGCTCTGACCAAATTTATCCTGCCATTATTATCAGATCTTTCACCGCAAAGAAATAAATTGAATTAACTTCATAGAATATCTTCTTCTTTATACTACAAAATTAATATAATATTAATTTTGCATCCCCTGATATGATAAATGAAGAACGTATGAACATGGCATCACAAGAAAACTTAGTTTCTTGGGAAAAATCTGATTTCATATTTGGATTCAGCGTGAAAATTATTCCTACAGCACCCATCAATACCCCTGGGACTAAATTGCTGTTGACCAGCAGTATTAGAGATATTTGTATGGCGACATGAAATATGAATATGAATATTCATTGCTGAATTATACTACTGCCGTTTCTTATTCTTTTTTAGTATTTCTTCATGCCATTCGTTGCGTTGCACTTGACACACACATTCCTGAAGTAATGAACCCAAGGGTCAGTGCTCCATCCACTAACCCCCTCCCCCCCTTACTTCCTGATTCCTGACTTTGCCTTGCTCTCCAGGGAACGATTAAAGCGCCATATGTGGCTGAAAACTGTACTAAGTTGAATCCCAGAATGTACTGTACATCGCTGGAAAACCTGTAGAAAAGTACAAGTAATAGGTCTCACTTTAATAGTTTAAATCAATTCTCCACCATACTACTAAGAATGCCCCCTAAGTACCGGTACCAATTTATGCATCAGACACTGAGGTATCTCGTATATTATTAAAGTTAGAGCATAATAACGCAGTTTTCTTGACAAGCAACGACAAGTGTGCTCGATCTCAAGCATGGACGTCTACGACTTCATAGGTTATAATTATTTCTGTTAACATGATTGTTGATTTTTCAGGTGGCTGCTGTGTTGCTGGGTCAAGCCATGGATCACAGGAAGGTGCGGATATGGTGGGTGAGGGTGTGGCTGCTGTCCTGGTGGCTGGTGGTAGACATCCTGGCTGTCGTGTACACAGGCAACCTAATGGCCGTCCTTACCATCCCTGCCTACCCCAGCCGTATCCAGACATTACAAGATCTGGCACAGTCCCATTTCATGTGAGCATTCTCTCTCTCTCTCTCTCTCTCTCTCTCTCTCTCTCTCTCTCTCTCTCTCTCGTTAGCTCAGTGAGATACAGCCTTCCTTATCCTTCCTCATACGCTAAGTGAGGACGATGGCTTATAGAAACTGCACAAAACACATTCTTATTGACATCCACGCTAAAGACCTTTTGTCATTCCAGTCTATCAGTTATATATTCCCTATATCTATGGATAATGAAATATGTGTATTTACACACACACACACACACACACACACACACTAGGCACTAGGCACCGAGGAGAACTGGCGCACGTCGCCACTGCTCCATACCTGGCCAACTTGGCCAGTGGCATTACCTAAATTAGTATCTTTATATGAGTCAAGCTCTGTACCAGGTTAGATTAAATGGTGTTCTAATATAAAAAAGAAGAAGTTTTTAAGTAAGACTTATTCAAACAGCAAAGAAAACAAAGCAATGCAAGAATGCGCACAATCAGCTGATCGTTTGTTTAGTCTACAACTGCCCCAGGGAATGTAAGTACTATATGTGCTTTTAGTACTGCATAATGACCACATACTTTAGTAAAGCAAATTTGGAAAAGAAAAGGGATAAAGGTAGAAAGCAGGATGATGATTTCTACCAAGAACTGGTTGAAATGGAGACTCACAATAAACTGGTGGAACGAGTACATAGACTAGAGATGGCTTGAATGAGATTGATGACAGTAAGAAACAGATTCACCTGCAAATGGAAGAAATAGAAAAATTAGGAAAGGAAGTCAAAAAGAAAGACACAACCATAGATGAGTTAACAGAAGAAGTGGGTACACTTAGGAGGAAAATTAGTGAAATGGCAAGTACAGTAGTCAACCACGAGAGTATTATGGAAGAGTTCAAAAATGATACAAAGACAATTTGGCAAGTGAGCAGTCTGATGGACCAAAGCAGTGATATTGAGGAAAAGATAAAACAAGTGAATGAAGCTGTGCAAAGTTACAAAAATGATGTGGAAACCACTTATACTGAAATGGTGACAGTAAAGAAAGCCTTAGAAACAAGGGTGGAAGAAAAAAGCATTAAAAAGGAAATGAAAAGAATAATCCAGAACAATCCTAAGTTAATCAGAGATTCAGTAGATATCAACAAATCTATAGTAACCACTGGTATAGAAGAGGGAGAAGTAAAAAACAAGATCTCAAGAGACAAAAAGGAGATGGCAAATGTACTGGGCATAATGAAAGAAGAATCAGAGGAAATCTGTAGTAAAGACATAGAGGAACACAAAAAGTTAGGGAAATATGAGAGAAGCAAGTCAGGACCCCTAAAGGTAACCTTCCAGAGTGTAAACACCGTGGAGGAGATACTAAAAAATGCAAAGAATCTTATGGAAAAAGAGAACTTCAAAAATGTATGGATAAAAAGATGCCTAACACAATAGGAACTGGAATTACTGAACGAGAAGAGGGAGGAAGTAAAAACAAAAAATGAGGGAAGATCAGAGGAGGAGAAGAATACATTTTTTTACAAAGTAATTGTATTGCAGGTACGAAAGTGGTACATAAACAGGAGGGAATAAAAAGGAGGAAGGTAGAACAAAATCATGACAAGTATATAAACAAGATGATTAAGTTGATGTACTCAAATGTGGATGGAATGGTATCTAAATTATTAGAGATGAATGATTATGTCAGAGAAAATGAACCACATATAATATGCATAACTGAAACAAAATTAACACCAAGGATATCAAATGACATCCTAAACTTAGAGGAATATAATATATGGAGAAGAGATAGGAACTTAAAAAAAAGGAGGAGGAATTATAATATTAACTAAGAAAAATCTAAAAGTCAAAGAAATAGAACAAGATATACCCTCACAAGTAGAACTGATTGCAGTAGAGATCATTACATCTGATGGGAAAGTAATTGTAGCCAATTTGTACATGCCACCCAGATCAAATACATGGGAAAGAGAGGAATATGAGGACTTGGCAGAGAGTACAGTTCAGAGTTTATGAGCATTACTACATAAAATGAAAGAGAAATCGGAAAGAATTATACTAACTGGAGATTTTAATACAAATGTAAATTGGAATACTCTAGATATAATAAGCCAAGAAAGCTGTTGGGACCAAAAGCTCCTGGATCTCGTGCAAGAGTTTTTCCTAATGCAACGTGTAAGGGAAAGCACCAGAAAAAGAGAACTCGATGTACCCTCAATGCTAGATCTCATAATTACTAGGCAAGATAACGATATTGACAATTTAATATATCACCCTCCATTCGGCAAAAGCGGCCATGCGGTACTAAATTGCAACTTCAGGATTGCATATGACATAGTTAACAGCAATGAAAGTTACAAAAAGAGCCTAAACCATAAAAAGGGAAAGTATCATGACCTAAAGAAGTACTTCTTGGAAACTGCTTGGGAAAAGAAGCTTAGAGGACAATATTTAAATGCTATATATGAAAAATTCTGTGAACTTTATGAAATAGGAGTCCAGAAGTACATCCCACAGCACAAAGAAGCAAGAATAAGGAGGGAAGCCCAAAAACAGTTTGAGGAGGATATCATAAATAAAAGTAGTGATCAACCAAAGCTATTTTACAGCTACATCAGAAGCTTTGAGGAGGATATCATAAATAAAAGTAGTGATCAATCAAAGCTATTTTACAGCTACATCAGAAGCAAAACCAAAGTAAAAGATAAAATACAATCCATTACGGACAATGGAATCAACTATACACAAGAGAAGGATATTTGTGAAGCACTAAACAAGAAATTCCAATCAGTTTTTACAAAGGAAAAAATTTTGAGAAGGATTTTGTGGAAAATGCATGCCCACACATACCACCAGATATACAAACATCAGAAAAGGATATACAGGAGGAGCTACGTAACTCAGACAAAGGAAAAGCAAGTGGTCCTGATGAAATTTCATGTTGGGTACTACGAGAATGTGCAAAGGAGTTAAGTAAACCATTATTTCTAATTTTCAAGAAATCCTTGAGTCAAGGTAAACTACCTGATATTTGGAAGAAAGCAAATATTGTCCCCTTATTCAAGAAAGGGAATAGACAAAATCCACTCAACTACCGACCAGAATCACTGACCAGTGTTGTAAGCAAGGTATTAGAAAAGCTAATAAGAAAAGCTTGGGTAAATCATCTAGAAGAACACAGTATGATAACAGAAAGACAGTTTGGTTTCAGAAAAGGAAAATCATGTGTTACTAATCTGTTGAGATACTATGACAGGGTAACAGACACAATACAGGAAAGAGAAGGATGGGTGGACAGTATCTATTTAGATTTCAAGAAAGCATTTGACACAGTACCACACCAAAGACTTTTATGGAAACTGTACCATCAAGGAGGAATTCGAGGCAAACTGTTTTGTTGGATGCAAGATTTTCTCATAAAAAGAGAAATGAGAACAGTACTAGGGGGAAACTACTCATCATGGAAAGAAGTGACTAGTGGAGTACCACAGGGTTCAGTGCTGGCACCTATCATGTTTTTAGTGTATATAAATGATATAAACAGTAACACTGGAAATTAAAGCTATCTAACTATGTTTGCAGATGATGCAAAAATACAAAGGAGAATTACTAACAGAGACTCTTGTAAAGAGCTACAAGAAGAATTAAATAAACTTCATGAATGGAGTAATACATAGCAAATGGAATTCAGTGTGGACAAGTGTCATGTAATCAAGTTTGGTAAAAGTGGAAAAAGACCTGATTGGGATTATACGTTAGGAAATAAAACCCTATACACATCAGAAAGAGAGTAGGACCTAGGTGTGATTATCAATAACAGACTATCTCCGGCTGACCACATCAGCGAGAAGGTACGGAACATGTATACACTGCTTGCAAATATGAGAATAGCATTCACATACATAAATGAAGACATGGAGTATGCATCAGTAGTCTGGAGTCCTCATCTCAAAAAACACATAGACAAGCTTGAAAAAGTTCAAAGGGCTGCTACAAGATGGATACCAAGCTTAAGGGATCTAAGCTACGAAGAAAGACTAAATAAACTGAATCTACCAACACTACAGGAGAGAAGGAAAAGAGGTGACATGATAATGCTATATTGATGCATATCAGGGAAGGAGAAAATAGACATAAATGATTACTTAACATATGGGGAAGCATCAGCAAGAGGAGACTGCAAAAAACTGCATAAGAAGAGAGGTGATAAAGACGTAAGGAAATTCAGCTTCCCAAACAGAGCAACTGATCAATGGAATGCACTACCGAATGAAATAGTGTGTGCCAAAACAATTCACAAATTTAAGGATATGTACGATAAATATGGTTTAAGACACGGGGCAGTACGAGCTTGACTCATTCCTGTAAAGATACAATTAGGTAAGAACAATTAGGTAAGAGGTAAGAACACACACACACAAGTATTTACCCTTTCATGATGAATATATATCATGGTACAAGTACCAAAGAATGCTTGAATTTGTCTTATAAGGTACTGTAGTAGTAATTTCATTTCATATTATTTTATTTCGTAATATAACTACATAGCATGATAACATAATTTTAAATTATAAACACTACGTGTTACAGTTCTGGCTCTAAATACATTATCAACAGCAGTGCTCAGTAGTTACTATTCTTATTATAACCCGCAGATGCAAAGTACATGTAAAAAAGCACGTTACTGTCAATCATTAAAATACTCTGTAAAAAAAGTAAAATATAAAAATACGAACCTGGTAAAAATTTTATGAATTTAAACACTCAAACACATAATAAGAATATTGTTAAAATGTCTAATGATAAAAAAAGGACTAAAAACCAATATTTTGACAATATAAATTATTTAAAATATTGAGACCACTAAATTATAATCTTGCATAGATAATAGAAACAAAAAGTAGAATTTTGTTAATTAAAAAAGTGAAACAATGAAGATATAAGTAATAAAAAATTATAAATGGCAAATCTGAAAAGTAAAGTTCAATGTCATGTGCAATATATAAATATATATGCCTAAAATATTTCTGAAATGTCTAATAAATAAGAAGCTCATTTAAGAGATAATTGCAAAGCAGATCAATCCCACAACCATGTGACACACACAAAAATTCATTGAAAATACAAGGACCCCTCCTACCCTTATGTCTTTGTACCCAGGTTATGCGAGAGGTTGTAACATCCAAACTTTCTACAAGAATATCCACTGCAGACTCATTTCTGAACAGGGCAACAACACTGTTGATAAGTATGCCATTAAATGAATATAGAATGTTAAACTTAATAAGGGGGTTGTACATTTTCTTGAGTTTCTTTACGTACCTTGCATGAGTTAGATTTGTAGAGTATGGTGATTAAGTAGTATCTAATTACAGTTATTAGCTTTTAATAATAGCAGTACTAGTACTTCTACTACTACTACTATTACTACTACTCCTACTACTACTACTAATAGTGCAAAATGATAAGAAGAAGAATAAGAAGAAGAAGAAGAAGAAGAAAATGAAGAGGAAGAAGAAGAAGAAGAAGAATTACTAAAATTCTGAAATTACTGAAGCAATATTCTAAGATCCCCACATTCCAGATGATAATTCTACATTCCGGATTAGAATGACAAAAAAATTCCATACTTGTACATCAGATAGGTTTACAGATTTTGAAATACACACATTATTGAGCGTGGTTGTGGTAAATGGTGCATTAACCTTGAGAAAATGTAAAGGTGGCCTTGAAACTTGTCTTGGAGGTCATAATTTTCCATTTCCACCTGACAAAATGGGTCATATTGTGGTTAGGTGGTAATCCATGATGATCTTTAATTTTCAGTATTAAGTGCAGAAAATTAACATTTTTAGCATTTTGAGCAACTTTTTGGTGGCAGGCCCAAAAACCGTCAAAAAGCTTCAAGAAACATTGATTTGTCATAACTGCTGTTATGAAATCTTAAAAAGTCGACACTCTTAGAAATCTAAAAATACTCCTGTTATCACTGTAGACATAATATTATAAGACCATTGGTGTTGCTCTTTTTTTTTTTTTTTTTTTTTGACCTGTGGCCTTGAGATCAAGGTCAAGCTCATTCATTCTATGCAAATCATGTTCACTCATGGCCCACTACATTTCCACCCAGTATGGTCAAAATCAGTCAAATACTTTCTGACTGATCACTTTCAGGCATAAGGCGGCCATCTGGATTTTCCTCAGTATCTCACAAAGCATATGTTAGATCTCATTATACCCAGGTGCACTAGTTGGATGGTGAGGATATGGAGAATGTGAGTGCATTCAAGTACTTGGGTAATGTAATGAGTAAGGATGGAAGTTTTGGGGATGAAGTGCTTGAAAGGGTACGGAAGGGAAGGAAGTTTGTTGCTTCACTGAAAGCTATGATGAGAAATAGGGAGGCGAGTATGGAAGTTAAGGAGTCACTGCATGATAGTATTGTGATCCCTACCCTGACGTATGGAAGCGAGGCGTGGACCTTGCTAGAGGAGAACAAGTCAAGGGTGAGAACAGTGGAAATGAGTTATTTGAGAGAAGCACGTGGAGTGACATGGAAGGACAGGTTGACGAATGAAAATGTGTAAGAACGTTTTGGGGCGGATGTGGATGTGATTGAGAAAATTAGGAGAAACACATTGAGGTGGCTTGGACATGTGGAGAGAATGGAGAATGAAAGACTAAGAGGGTATATGTAGATGAAGTGGAGGGAGGGAGAGGGAGGGGGAGACCGAGGATGAGATGGAGGGATGAAGTTGAGAGGTATACGAGGGAAGGGCGAGTGAGTTGGTGGGAGGACAGTCAAATGGTGGGTGACAAAGCGACTTGGAGGCGTTTTGTCTGCGGCCACCCTTTGCGGGATTAGAGCGTCGGGCTATAGATGGATAGATAGACAGACTAGCATATGTTAACGACTGTATACTGGAACACCGACTGAGTAGTTTATACTGCGCAGAGCGCAAAAATTGAAATAAAAAATTTATAACATACAGTAGAGGGCGCTAGTGCTAGGGAAAATAATGTGCCACAACAAGTCTACAACTAAGATTTATCACTCCTGAAAATTTCAAGTCTCTATCTCGAACTGTCATGGAATGCCAACATTCTAGATCTCCCTTCCCCCCCCTCTAAAGAATAATAATAATAATAAATAATAATAATAATAATAATAATACTTATACCTACATTATAAGTAAGATCTACACAGAATGCCGAGTGCTTATTCATTACTAATAATACAGAAGCAACATTCAGAAAGAGCTATACCCTCACCCACTTCTTGATGTAAAGACCGAATATAATATTTTGCCCTGTGACCTTGACCTTCATCGAGTTATTTCATTCTTGTTGCATATTAATCAGTGACAGATTGAATAAAACATCGTATCGTAAAGTGCCATTAGCTACAGTATGTGGGGCTTGAACGCACCTCGCCTCCGTTGGTCTTCTAATTGTCTGGCGGTCACGTACTTACGGCATTTTTTTCTTTCAGTTCAACACAGCCAACCTATTGCTGTGTGATTGGCAGCGAGTTTTAGCGCTTCCGCTCACGATGGTTGACAATTTGTAAATACAATAACGATAGATTGTAATAATATCGTACCGTACAGCACGCTCACAAGTGCAATTTTTCTGCCTCGACCTTGTTGGCAAATTTTTTTGTCACATTGTCCTCCCAGCATCTTTCAGTTTATGGATTTTTTTTTTTATTATTTTCAAAAGCCTCTGTATAGAAACACTCCGAAGCTTTCTGTAAGTTATCCAGCTTATGAAAGTGGTTGTAGTGAAGGAATCAATGAGGCTCTGACTAGCCTGTTCCTGTTCGAAAAGTCTCTCTTGAGCTTAATATATTGTGTAGATAATAGCAGGGAGTACCGAGTGAGGAGCTATCCACGCCTTCCGAACAGAAAATGATCGAACTTTTGACAGAGCTCTTTGGCCTTTATCTTTGATTTATGATGCCTGACAATGGCGAAAAGCTAATTATTGAATAGTATTAGTGATGTCTACTACTTAATAACTCTTTATAGTAAATATGTACTGTGTTTCATAGTGTTACTTCAGCTAGCGGAACTTTTTCTCTACTTAATTCTTTACGTGCCATGTTTCCGAGGTCTGTCTTCGTATGTCTCTGATTTGCACCAGTGAAAATTTAGGCGTAATTATTACGTATGCGTCTGGCAGTCACAGTTGAACTCAGTTTGAGCGAGGCAGAGGTTTAAGACACTCTGGTGGTTCCTACCCTAGCATTGCTTTAACCATTGTTCTTATTAGCATCATAGTTAGGCTCGTCATCATTATCCGTTACTCAGATCTATAAATATGTGGTGATGTAGCGTCAACTGGCATTCTTAATATAATCACTTCGAGATCACTGATTTATGTTCATATATTACATACTGTACCTCTAGTACCATGCCTTTAATACGGGGAAGTGACTAATGCATGTATGTTTACACTGTATACTGCTGTTATAATCGTTGTAACATGAACTGTGAAGAGGCACGTAGCGGATATGTGAGCTGTAATAAACGAAGGTGGATGAGCATTCATGGCGTGGACAACATAACTAAAGACAAACTCGACGCGTAAAAAGTATGAGTATGTAGCTTTGCAGCAATGTTTGTTCCTACCATCTTTACAGGTGAAAAAATTTCACTTCCCGCTTGGAAACGTAATTTTTGCCAATTTGTCTATACAACTCGAGCTGTTACACAGTGGCTTTGTCATCAGGAGATCCTACGGCTGCTGGACTTGCCGAGTAAAGTAAGCGATTGTAACCCACTTTAGAGATTTTATAGGGTATCATGATCAAGACATCAGGACTGAACAACAGAGAATGCCAGGGCAGCTATCGACCCATCGAGAAACAGTGAGAAGTATTCCACCGCCAGCCCCAGCTTGCATGAAATTTCGTTACCCCAATGCCAGATGGAATCCAGGTAATTAATGAGAGAGCTGGAGGGTGAACTCGTTAGTGAGGTCACCAGAGAAGAGTCAGAATATCTTTTCACCGTTAACTTCTGCAGACACTGGAAACATTACAGAAATTGCCCCATTACTGAATGTGACATGAATAATGAAAGAAAAACATTCGGGAGCCGACTGCTAATCGCCCGCCAGAATATGCTGTTGGCCAAGTACAAGATTTTAGCCAGATCTTGATACCCTGAAGGTTTCATGTTGATAGCTCGAGCCGTTCATGAGATATAATGGTGCTAAAGGTGGGTGATAAAAGCTAGTTGACCTTTGGCAGCCATTTTGGCGACCTTGACCTTGACGCCAAGTGCCCATTTTCGAACCCGTCCAAGATTTTGGCGATATCTTCATATCCTGAAGGTTTCATGTTGATAACTCAAGCCGTTTATGAGATATAATGATGCTAAAGGAGGGCGATAAAAACTAGTTGACCTTTGGGGGCCATTTTGCTGACCCGAGTGCCCATTTTCGAACTCAGCCAAGATTTTTGCCACATCGTTATACTTTGAAGGTTTCATGTTGATAGCTAGAGCCGTTCATGAGATATATATAATGGTAACAGATACACACACACACACACACACACACACACACACACACACACACACACACACACACACACACATGAGATATAATGGAAATAGACACACACACACACACACACACACACACACACACACACACACACACACACACACACACACACAGGCAGGCAAAAACATTATTGATCCGCCTCGTACGGAGGGCGATAAATAGGTCGTGTTGATTAATAGCTTGTGTCAGATATGACATAAATGTCAGCGATAAATACAATGGATTGTCACCTTTTCTAATTGTGGAAGCATTATGGAGAATATGAGTGCATTCAAGTACTTGGGTAGTGTGATGAGTAAGGATGGAACTTTTGGGGATGAAGTGCTTAAAAGGGTACAGCAGGGAAGGAAGGTTGTTGGTTCGCTGAAAGCAGTAATGAGAAATAGGGAGGTGAGTATGGAAGTTAGGAAGTCACCACATGATAGTATTGTGATCCCTACCCTAACGTATGGAAGCGAGGCGTGGATCTTGCTAGAGGGGAACAAGTCAAGAGTGAGAGCAGTGGAAATGAGCTACTTGAGAAGAGCTTGTGGAGTGACGTGGAGGGACAGGTTGACGAATGAAGAAGTGAAGGAACGTTGTGGGGTGGATGTGGATGTGGTTGAGAACATTAGGAGAAAAACTCTGAGATGGTTTGGACATGTGGAGAGAATGGAGAATGAAAGACTGACTTAGAGGGTGTATGTAGGTGAGGTGGAGGGAGGGAGAGACCGAGGATGAAGTGGAGGGATGGAGTTGAGAGGTATATGAGGGAGGGAGGAGTGAGTTGGGGGAAGGGCAGTCAAATGGTGGGTGGCAGAGCGACTTGGAGGCGTTTTGTCTGCGGCCAGCCTTTGCGGGATTAGGGTGTCGGGCTATAGAGAGAGAGAGAGATTATCTGAGTTCGTATTTCATCATTCACTGCGGTTATTTGTAAGTATGTCTAGTAAAAAATACATGTGTACTGGTTACAGTAGTGTTAATCAGTTTGCCTCATAAGGTGAGTGTTGTAAAAGGCCTCAGTTATCCCATCGAATGCTGGAGTTTTCAGCTGTTGAAATGTAAATGAAAGAAAAGCATTTGGGAGCCGAATGCTAATCGCCTGCCAGAATATGCTGTTGGCCAAGTTCAAGATTTAGGCCATATCTTGATACCCTGAAGGTTTCATGGTGATATCTCGAGCCGTGCATGAGACATAATGGTGTTAAAGACGAGCGATAAAAACTAGTTCTTCTTTGGCAGCCGTTTTGGTGACCTTGACCTTGACTCCGAGTGCCCAATTCGAACTCTTCAAGACTTTGGTCATTTCCCTATACCCTTAACGTTTCATGTTGATAACTCGAGCCGTTCATGAGATATAATTGTGCTAAAGGCAGGCGATATAAACTAATTGATCTTTGGCAGCCATTTTGGTGACCTTGACCCCGAGCGCTCATTTTCGATTTCGGCCAAGATTTTGCTATATCTTGATGCCCTGAAGGTTTCATGTTGATAGCTCAAGCCGTTCATGAGATATAATGGGAACTCACACACACACACACACACACACACACACACACACACACACACACACACACACACACACACACACACACATACACACACACAGAGGCAGGCAAAAACATTATCAATCTGCCTTCTGCAGGCGGGCGATAACTATGGTGTTAGCTTGACTAAAGATATAAGTAAACTGCAGCGAAAGACAGTAGTAACATTAAAATGGCGCACTGAGTGCCTGAAGTTGTGTAGTGCAAGGCCAATAAGACTACCATGTCATGTTATACAAGGGCAAATTTGTGTCCAGCTCGCGCACACCGTCACGCTGTGGATACACCTTAGAACAGGTTGCCAGACAGTGATAAACAGTGATAAATTGTTTCATCTTATGTTCTGTGTAGCATTATTGTGCATGGCTATGCATGTATATATTTGTGGAGTATAACATTAAAATATAATGAATTATCACTCAATCATGCATTCATTTGGCAAAATTTGACAAAAAAGAGTAACTGGTCAAGTGAGTTTCTAATGTTCGTATTTTTCCACAGTATGAACTGTTTCATCTCCCGCCCATGTCAAGGCAATTTTAAATGATAAGCTTCGCAACCACCATTACTGTTCGACCCGATGTTCATTCTAGTAGGTATTTGCATACAGTAGGATTCATTTGGGGGTGTTCAGTCTTCCGGAAATGTTTGGCAACTATCTTCCCACTTCCCCTTCCTCTACCCCCTTTCTCTCCCGTCTCTCCCCCTTTCTCTCAGGTCTCTGTTTATTGAGGCAAATTATATACCCTAACTTCAGCTTCCATGCTCCAGTAAATTATATTAAAACATGGAATACATGACTATTCAAGGAAATGAAGGGAGATGAAAGTATTCTGAGAGCATTATAAAGTTACATTAACTTTTCATTACCATTACATCATTCTCATTATACTTTAGCTAACTCCACTATCCCTTTCACTCCACAGTCTCTTTTTAATCTGGATAAATTCATCTACTGATAATTAGAACTAAGTAATAAGAGCCAACACAGTACTGATTAAAAAAAAAAAAAAATGGAGTCATGGCATGTCTCAGTCTACTTCTCTCCCACAGCTGTCACAAGAGCAGCTTAACTCACCCCCCAGCCTCTGCTAGGGGGTGATACAATCCTCCACACCGTGACGTCACCACATCTGCGTAGTACCAGTGGGTGAAGAGACCTGGTAGTCATATTGGCCTTGGTGTATCGTAGTCATGCTAACTATCACTCATATCACCAGATGTAAACATAGAAGGTCTGGCTATATACTGTAAAAATGACAGTGTTCATAACTATGGAAAAAAATTAGATGTTAGCTAGGTCCAAAATAGTCAGTGACGCTGTAAACCTGTAATGAGTTATGAGATGTTCTAGCACAAGAAAAACACAGTGGAATTCAAGTGTGAGATGAGATAGTCATCCTGTATCATTGATATTACAGCCAATCATTAATGTTAAATCATATACAGATCCTCAGCTATAACATCGACTCTTTCAGGACATCACCAGATGAAAGATAACTCGGCAGGTGGGAGAGTTTTTCCATTATGTAAAAATTGCCACGGCAAAGGTGGACTACGAGCAAGAAAACATTAAATCTTATGCATATTACCTTGCAGTGCAATTTCCTTACAAAAAATCACGGACTTTACATAAAATCATGAAAATAGATTATTATATACAACACAAATATTGCCATAAGCAGCGCCCCCCCCCCCCTCGCTGGGAGAGATACCCGAACAAACTTGTCTATGATCAGATTTTGTCATCTACAAAAAATAAATAAATAAATAAAAAGGTCAACATCTGACCCATTGGATATCACTCGTTTTTTTTTTTATAACCCCCCAAAAAACATATGCTTTACAGTCATGCGGACAACAATATAGTCTTCAACGAAGACTGAACGGAAACAAAGTCGGAAACGATTTAAGCGGATGAAACTGTTATTTGAAGAAAATAGATTGTCCTATTCATTAATTCTGACTGGAGTTTACATAAGTAGTAGCCACCTTATAAATAGTTATTATATTTTCTTTGTAACATCTAAATAACAGCTAGAATAATTGGACTATTCATCATACTCAATACTTTTAATGAAATCTTTATTATTAATACTGACGACTGTTTTATATATATATATATATATATATATATATATATATATATATATATATATATATATATATATATATATATATAACAAACCCTTTTCTGTATCCTCCTACTTTCTCTATACTCATTTCAAAGCAAAAGGTGGTTGTTGTGTATATGTACGCAACGCCTTCTCTTGCTCTCGTGTTCCTGAACTTGATTCTTCTGAATTTTCTACTCTTTGGCTTCGGCTTTCTTGTTATAATCTGACTATGAAAAATTCTTCAACAATCTTACGTCTGTGATGGAACACATTCTATCCATTTCTCCTTTCTCTGAAACCTCCATTCTAAGAGATTTCAATGCTCACCACCACCTTTGGCTCTCCTCTCCTTTCACTGATCCACCTGGTAAACAAACTTACATCGTTTCTATCCTTAATGACCCAGAGCAACTTGTACAGTACCCTACCCATATCTCTGATCACCTTGGAGAGAGCTCCAACATAAGTGACCTCTTCCTTACAACTAATCCTTCTGCTTACACTGTTAATCCTTTTTGTCCATTTGGCTCCTCCGATCCCAACCTTAATTACCTTAACTTGTCCTATCGCTCCGGTACAGCTTGTGGACCCTCCAAAGAAACATCGACTGCAGCACTTCAGAGTTGCGGATTGGGAGGCCCTCAGGCAGTACTCCCTGGAATGATTATTGCTTCCATGGCCGGGAGCCATCTGACTGTGTCTTGCACATTACGGAGGTTATTCTCTCAGGCATGGAAGCATACATTCCCTTCTCATATCCTTTGACTAATGCAAGAAAGCCTTGGTTTTATCACACTTGTTCTTATGCTGTCCGCAACAAGGAAAGGGCCAATAAAAGGTATGGGAGCCAACCCACCCTTGAATCACATCTTTTTTATGTTTCTGCCTGGAATCATTCTAAGTCTGTTCTTCCCTCTGCCAAAAATAATTTCATCCGTACTAAATGCTCTGAACTCTCCTACTTGAATTATTCCCGCTCCTTCTTGCACCATGCCAAAAACCTTTCTAACAACTTTACGTCATCATCCTTCCCTCCTCTTTTCTACTCTGATGGCTCAGTACCTATTTCTTCCACTGATAAGCAGATCTCTTTGCTCAGAGTTTCTCCTCCAGTTCCAGCTTAGATGATTCTGGTACTGTTCCTCCCCTTCTGACTTCCTCATGGCTGACATTAAAATTTCCTCAGCTGATGTATTTTCTACCATCACTGGCCTCGATACTAACAAGGCATATGGGCCTGATGGAGTCCCTCCTGTTGTTCTCAAGAACTGTGCTTCTGTGCTTACACCCTGCCTAGGCAAACTCTTCTGCCTGTGTCTATCAACTTGTTACCTTTCCTTCTTGATGGAAGTTTGCTCTCATTCAGCCAGTCCCAAAGAAGGGTAACCATTCCCAACCCTCTAACTAGTAACTACCGTCCAATTGCTTTGACATCCTGTGTTCCAAAAGTTTTCGAGTCAGTTCGGCATATCACGCTGTTGCCATATAAGATAGCAGTTTCCATACCCTATTGCTGTTCACTTACATTACAAACAGAACCTGCAGAGATTACCACTCTATCTAGGGCAAAAAGATTGTAATAAGCATATATGGAAATACTTGGGGGCTGGCATCTGAGAAATAAATACAGAGCAGAATAATTACTCACCTCAAGTGCACGATGCGATGACACTAGTCATCGCATCATGCACTCCCCTAGCAGGTCAAAAGTCAATAAAGATAAGTCATTGTCTGGGAAACACAGCCTTTGTACAAAAGTCACTTATAAAACATAATCTACTTTACACACTACCACTATCTTACACTTCTATATCTTACTTCGTAACACTGCCCTTGCATGGGCAGTTGTGGGTGGTGGTGAAGTGGCCCATGATGTGGTAGGAAGTGGTGAGGTGGCGCGAGAGGTGAAAGGAATTGTGGTGAGGTGGTGCATGCGGTGGCGGGATGTGGTGGCGAGGCGGTGTGGGATGAGTGCACCTGCACTTCAGCCTTCCCTTCCTCCTCCTCCTCTCCCTCAGTGAAGAGCCGCTTCACCACCGTCCGTCTCCTCTTCGATGGTGGTGGAGCTGTACAGTGAGGTGTTGGTGGCTTCTGATCGCTCTCCAAGGAGATGTCACTGTTGTCCTCCTCGGTAGCAAGAGAGCGATACCACTCATCACAACTCTTGTCACTACTCCACACAATATTCTTCACCTCCAGGTCAGACCCAAGTCAGTCCTTGTCACTCTCCCCCCCATGGGGAAACAGCACCGCCCTGATCTTGGAGCTGGTGAGTGGCCTACGGGGCCAGAGCGGGTGGAGCTGAGTGGGGGTCAGGGCAGGGAGAGAGGCAGAACTCAGACATCCACACTTCATGGAAGTGCACAGTGTACTGACATGCGGGGTGTATTGGAGTGCAGGGTATATCAGTCTCAAGACATTCCGAACGTTCATTCACTTCCCAGAAATTTTCACTGTTTTCTATAGGCTGGGCTCAGACAATGCCTGCAACCATTTATCAGCTTAACGTCGTTCGACGCCAGCGGCCACGGAAGGGTTAAGCAGTGTGTGTTCGAACGAATACACTACATTATATTGTAATTTTAACTTTCCAGCAATTTGTGTGACACTAATACCTGTTTAATAAGTTCCAAGATAACCCAGTTCTGGAGTTCAGTTTGTTTTTACCATTCTGATAGAGATTTTGTATTAAACTCACGATAGTAACACCTACTCAATCTTCCTTTGTTTTCCAGTGATGTCCATGGCTCTAACATACCCCTGAAATCTAAAAAAAATAACTCTGTGTTGATTTCTGTGTGTGTGTGTGTGTGTGTGTGTGTGTGTGTGTGTGTGTGTGTGTGTGTGTGTGTGTGTGTGTGCGCGTGTGTGTTTAACAAGATGGTAGCCTTCTTTGAGAAATGAACTATAGTAACACCTGTTATTTTTTCAAAGGCTTTCCAGCTATGCACATTGGCCTGCTGTGGCCTTAAGAGCTTATTATATGATCCACTTTTATTGCTCAGTCTGGTGTAGTTTGGCTTATTTTTTATAATATGGATACAACTTAAAAACACATATTTATATCTCTGACTTTTTTGAAAGCTTCCCAGTGATGAGTGTACATCTACTGTAGTTTTAATGGTTTCCTATACCAGTAAAGTGCACTTTGTGAGTGCGTGATGAGCAAACGAGCGCCATATTATTACAACTTCCCTCTGATATACAGAGTGTTAGGACGGAAAATCTTTTAAAATTTGATTTTGTGATCGAGGCATTGACCACTTAGAGCTGCTCACTCCCTTGGAGAGCTCGAGATTCCAAGGGGTTCCTACGAGTTTTTTAGCTGATAAAATTTATTGAATGAGTGTACCACATGCAGAAAGAACTTCAATTCTACTTCACATAGTAGTAAAGTTAGCAGCTTCTGCTTAGCGTGACGGTCGGTCGGGCTGGGACGGGTTGGGCCTGGTAAGGGCGGAGTGCTCATTTCAAAACTTAACTGAGGGTAAACATCTCTCGCTCGCTCGTAATAACGGTTTTTGTGCTCAGTTTGGCTTGTTTTCCGAAAGCATGGCGAATTTCTAGAAAAGGCTCATACCTAAAACACCTCTTATATTTTCACAAGTTTTCCAAAGATGTACAGTCGTGGTCATAAAAAATCACCTATCGTCCTGTACCCCGTGCCTCAGGCAGGTTCCTTTATGCACGGCAAGTCACACTAGAGTAAGAAAAGCTGAGAGGGAGGGGCCAGAGAGAGAAGGAAAGGTGGGTGGGGTGACGAGTGATGGTGTGGGGATGGAGTGAGGGGAGGGGAGTGAGGGTAGGTAGGGGAGGGAGAATGAAATGCGAAGTGGTGGTCACACAATTTGTCTATTTTCTTTCATTCAGAGCATGATATAAAGATGTTAGTATTCGGTAGATAATGCTGCATTACACCTTATATAGCGGCGTCAGATAAGCTTTAGATAGGTGGTGATATCAAGGATTGGCTCGTGAGAGATAAACTGGCGTGACAGATCAAACATTTGTTCAGAGCCAGATATTTGTGTTTATCCGTGAATTTTGACTTCGGACGCACAATGGAATCTGGATGGCTTTAAATTCCGTAATGTTTGTGTAAGAAATGTCCTCTACCTTTATATGTAATTATTTTTTGGATCTAAATATCATATGCAACCTTTGACTTGGCTGTATCCACAGTAAATATGATCACCCACTCGGTATACACTCACTCTATATAGTCACCACCATGTCAACTGTCTTTTGGCATCTCTATATGAATAAGTTATTAATATAATTGCGCATAAAAGATAAATAACTCTGATGTCTGTGCACATGGGTGGATATAATAACGGTATCTTTCATAATCTATTAAAGGGAAAATTAAACAAAATCCTGCCTAAACTCCCAAAATATATCTGTCAATGTTTTTCGACATTGGTCAAGCCAAAGCAACCAAGATAGCGTTAATAAGTAGTTCAGTGGCCTCCTGCCTCAATAACCTCTTGCAGTTTTCGTGGCACCGAGGAAACAGTGTTGTTGATGGTTTGCTGGTTTCTTCTGAACAGCTCCCACTCGTCCTTGGTGTGCTGGAGGCGGTGAGCCCGTGTCCTCTGGTTCTCTGGTTTCCACACGTTGACAGTCTGGGCCCACACAGTCTCGATGGCTCTGCACTAATATTTGATCTGTCACGTCAGTACTTTTTCACACGAGCCAGCCCTTGATATCAGCACCTATCTACAGCTTGTTAACTGACGCCGCTATACTAGGTGTAATGCAGCTTTATCAACCGAATGTTAGCTCTTTTATATCTTGCCCTGAATGAAGGAAAATAGACAAATTATTAAGCCACCACTTCGTATTTCACTCTCCCTCCCCTACCTACCCTCCCTCCCTTTCCTCATTCCACCCCAGCACCATCACTCGTCCCCCCACCCACCTCTCCTTCTCTCTCTGGTCCCTCCCTCTCAGCCCCTCTTACTCCAGTGTGACTTGCCGCGTATAAAGGAGCCAGCCTGAAGCACAGGGTTCCGGAGTATGGGTGATTATTTATGACCACGACTGTACGTTGATTTGCTGCGGCATTTACTAATTTCTGAGCCATCAGTGTTGGTGTTGTGCTCCACCACACAAAACTACCTGATTAAGTGTTCTTTCTTGCTTTCCCTTCTTGAACAATAATAAAAATTATTGTTGATTAACACATCATAGTTAACCACTTCAGTGCAAGGCGGCTTTCCCAAGACAAAAAATAAATAAGTAAACAAATAAATAAAGGAAGAAGAAGCTTGTATCCATCATGAATAGAATGAGCAAGACCTCACACAACAAGCGCGATTAACACAAATCAACGGACCTCAACACTCAATTATGCGGGGATATGAATGGTTTTGGTAAACCTTAATGTAATTCATTTACGCCTTTCTGTTTCCCATTTTTAAGACCGTATGACATTTTATTCAGATCTAAGAGTCACAACGATGAACACAATGCTATACAACTTACAGGAACACCGACTTGCCATTACCAGCAAACCCAAAAATTTCTACCCCCTCCCCTCTCTATCTCTCTTTCTCATACTCAGTACCAACGCTTTTCTCCATTCCTTACCCTACTCCTCCTCACATCGCTATTCAGTGCATGGATTCCCAATATTCATTCTTTAATTAAACCTGAAGAATTTCCTCGTTCGGTTGAACCTGTTGGCTCTCAAATAAAGTATTCTTCACAGTAAATTGTTCAAAATAAGCAGAAGATACGTCTAAAATTCAAAAGTTTATTTATTGAGGGGATTTGCAGAGCACAATGATAATAAGAGGTGATAGAGTAAAAATTCTCAAAACACTTCGGTGATTTGTTGTTTACGTGAAGTAAACGGCTTGACTTGCAAGAAGTACGTCTGTGGTTAAAAAGAGGTCAGTGAGATTGTGTTCCCCCCTGTGGCGTGGGGGACACAATCTGGCCGCACTATGGGGTGGTACTACTACTCTGCGGCTAGGCCGTGTTAGGAAGAATACCGCCACCGTATTCCCTGCGTGTCGTAAAAGGCGACTAAAAGGGGCGGGGTGAGGGGACTAGGGACGCCCTCCTCTGTTTTTTAGTTCCTAAAAAGAGACAGACCAGAGAATGGGATGGGGGATTGAGTTATCCCCGTACCCTGAAGGTTGGGTCTATGAATGTGCGTGGATGTAGTACGATTGAGGCTAAAAGGGAGGAGATTGGGAGAATGTTTGTGAGAAGAAAGATGGATGTGTTAGCTTTGAGTGAAACGAAGATGAAAGGGAAGGGTGAGTCTATGTTTGGAAGTGTGAATGGAAGATTGTCAGGTGTTGATAGAGGAAGGGCAAGAGAAGGTGTGGCCTTGTTAGTGGGTCCGGAAGTACAGCAGTGTGTGATTGAATGGAAGGAGGTGTCATCGAGACTGATGTGGGTGAAAGCGAAATTTGAACGTGAGTTGTGGGTGTTTGTGAGTGCATATGGGCCTGGTAGTGGAAGGGATGAAGAAGATAGGGAGTCTTTCTGGAATGATGTTGATGAGTGTCTGCAGACTTTTGGAGCGAATGTGAATGTGGTAATTATGGGAGATTTGAATGCTAGAGTGGGAAATGTAGCAGTTGAAGGTGTAGTTGGTATGCATGGTGTGCCTGGAAGAAATGAAAATGGGGAGCGAATGATAGGGATGTGTGTTGAGCGAGAGATGGTGATTGAAAATATGCTGTTCGAAAAGAAACATATTTAAAAGTATACATGGGTGAGACAGGAGGGTGGAATGGTTGTTGATAGAGCTTTCATGGACTATGTGGTTGTGTCTAGGAATGTAATAGGAAGATTGTTGGATGTGAGAGTTCTGAGAGGGCAGGGTGGAGGTATGTCTGACAACTACCTTGTGGAGGGAAAGTTAAGAGTACGTAAGAGATGGGTGAGAGCTAGGAGGGTTAGGTGTGGCAGGGAGGTTTTGAAAGTGAGTGAATTGGATAAAAGAGAGAAAATGATAGAGTATCAGGAGAAATTAAAAGATGAGTGGAACGCAGTGGAAGATCAGGAAAATGGCAGTGTGGAGGAGGAGGAGTGGCAGTTGTTTAAGAGTGCTGTGGTGGGCCATGCAGAAGAGGTGTGTGGTGTGAGACGTGTGGGTGGTGGTGTAAGAAAAGGAAGTGAATGGTGGTGCGAGGGAGTAAGTATGGCTGTGGCTGAGAAGAGACGTGCGTATGAAGTGTGGCTGCAGAGGAAGGATTAGGTGTCATATGAGAGGTATAAGGAAAAGAGGAATAGGGCCAGATGGGCTGTGCGCGATGCTAAAGTGGCAGCAGATGAGAGGTTGGGTAGGCGGCTGACTGAGAATTTTCAACAGAATAAGAAAATGTTCTGGAAGAAGGTTAAAAGGGTGCAAAAGGGAAAGTCTGGGAAGGAAGAGTGAGTATAAGCAGAGGATGGAAAGATGTTAATTGAGATGGATGCAGTAAGGAAGAGATGGGCAGAGTAATTTGAAAGATTGTTAAATGTAGAGGAGGAAAGGGTGGCTGAGATTATGGCGGATGGAAAGGTGCAAGGAATAAATGTGTTGGGAGAGTTGAATGATTCTTTGATCACGAAGGAGGAAGTGGAGAAGGCAGTAAAGGAGAAGAAAACGGGGAAAGCTACAGGTATGGATGGGTGTGCTATGGAATGCCTGAAAGGTGGTGGAGTGACCATTGTTGACTGGTTAGTAAGATTGTTGAATGTGTGCTTTGTGAAAGGTATGGTGCCAGTTGACTGGACAAGTGCTTATGTGGTCCCGTTGTATAAAGGCAAGTGTGATAAGTATGAATGTACTAGATTTAGGGGTATAAGTCTCTTGAGTGTTGTAGGTAAGGTGTACTGTATGGTAGAGTGTAAATTATGAGAGTTAGAGAGGGTACAAAGGAAGTGATTGGTGATGAGCAGTGTGGCTTTAGGAGAAGGAGGGGATGCGTGCATCAGGTGTTCGCTGTGAGACAAGTGTGTGAAAAGTATTTAGCGAAAGGCAAGGATGTGTTTTGGACATTCATGGATTTAAAGAAAACGTATAATAGAATTGATAGGGAGACTTTGTGGACTGTTTTAAGATTGTATGGACTTGATGGTAGGTTACTAAAAGGGGTGAAAAGTTTTTATGTAATTAGTAGACTGTGTGTAAGAGTGGGAAATGCTGTGAGTGATTGGTTTCCCGTGAGAGTGGGGCTGCGACAGGGATGTGTGATGTCGCCTTGGTTGTTTAATATTTATATGGATGGTGTTGTAAGGGAGGTGAATGCAAGAGTTTTGGGTGGAGGTCTGAGTCTGGTGAATGTTGATGGTGGAGATTGGAATCTGAAGCAGCTGCTGTTTCCTGATGATAGTGCACTGGTGGCTGATTCAGAGGAGAGATTGATACAGTTGGTAGAGGAGTTTGGATGGGTGTGTGAAAGGAGGAAATTGAAAGTAAATGAGAATAAGAGTAAAGTGATGAAGTGTACAAGGTTGGTAGATGGTAGGGGGATGAATATAGTTTTGAATGGCGAGTTGCTTGAGGAGGTAGAGTGTTTTAAATATTTAGGGTCACATGTTGCTGTGGATGGAAGAATAGATGCAGAAGTGAAATTTAGAATGAATGCAGTAGGTAAGGTGTTGGGAGGAATGAAAAAAGTGTTCAGATGTCGTTCATTTAGAATGAATGTAAAGAGAAGGCTGTATGAGGATGTTGTGGTACCGACTGCGTTATATGGGGCTGAAACATGGATTATGGGTGTAGCAGAGAGGAAAAATTTGAATGTAACGGAGATGAGGTGTCTGAGGAGTATGAGTGGAATGACGCATATGGGTCGAGTGCGAAATGATGAAGTGTGAAGGAGAACTGAAGTTGTTCGGGAGATGGCTGGTAGAGTTGAGCAGAGGGTGTTGTGATGGTTTGGGCATATGGAGAGAATGGATAATGAGCATTTGGTGAAAAAGATAACTAGATCTAATGTGAGAGGTGTAAGGGTAAGAGGGAGACCACGAGTAGGATGGATGGACAGTGTGAAGAGAGCGCTGGATGCAAGAGGGATGTCTGTTGAGCAAGGAAGAGTGGCTGGGATGTCTGTTGAGCAAGGAAGAGTGGCTGGGATGTCTGTTGAGCAAGGAAGAGTGGCTGGGATGTCTGTTGAGCAAGGAAGAATGGCTGTGCGTGACAGAAATAAATTGGATGAGGAAGGTGAGGAGTGTTAATATTGGTGGTGGGGTTACGAGGGGTAGACTGAGAAAGACATGAAACAAGGTCATTAAGTGTGACCTTAGGGTTATGGGACTGAACAGGGAGGCTGCAGTGGATCGTGCAAAATGGACAGCAGCCATTAGGTGACCAAGGCCGATGCATGTAAGCATGTTGGAGCCTTTAAAAATGAAAGGAAACCAAACGAACCGAAATTGTGAATGAATAAATGAAGACACAGCCCTGAGGGGATATTCTCCTGCATTTGGTCAGATAAACTAGTCAGGTCAGATGTGGGTAAGGGGATGGATCTATTATGATGTGGCAGGGGTAAACCAGCTCTGCTGTCGGGCTCTGCTGCGGATGTTACTGATTGCACTGCGCAGTTGACCCTTGTGCGGTGTGGTGCGGTGAGGATCTGTCCCTTCTTCCCTTTCGGGCTAAGATGCAAATGAATGTGTTTGAATGGATGAGTAAATGGCGAGTGTGTCGTCTTGTCTCGGCTACCTCCCTTTCCTTGGGGGAAGCAGCCTAGGTATATAGATAGATAGATAGACATTTGGTGATACATAGCTTCCATATCCGTAAATAACATGAAAAGAGCTTGGGAGAAACAACACTTATATTTGAAAAGGGTTTGAGTAGGAAGATACAGTTGCTTTAGTTTGACTTGAATTTTCATAAAACAAAAACAAAGTAACATTAAGTGAGTATATCGTGGTGTGAGAAGAAGGAGGGCGAGGGGATATGGAGGGGTGCGGAACGCGAGTGAGGAAGAATGCAGTTCGGACTGGATGCAGGGAAAAATAAGTGTGCGTGTGTGTGTGTGTGTGTGTGTGTGTGTGTGAGAGAGAGAGAGAGAGAGAGAGAGAGAGAAGGGGCCAGGGGGGATATGAATGATTGAATTTTTCTGTTGTTTTAGCACATGATGAATATATATAAGAAAAGGTTATAGCCAATAACCCCCCATCTTGTACTTTTGAGAAACAGGGACTCGAGGTTATACCGTAGTACATCTCGATACTAAATAATGGATCATGAGATTGTGTTTTTACAATTATTACATTGTATAGTTGAGAGAGAGAGAGAGAGAGAGAGAGAGAGAGAGAGAGAGAGACAGAGACAGAGAGAGAGACAGAGCGTATACCCGTTTTTTTTTTTTAAAGCTTAGTCGGTATATACTAAGGACTTGACGGTCACTCAGTTACATTCATACAAAGCTGATCATTTGTTGAAACAATTTATAACAGATATTAGTATTATACTGAGCAAGCCACAATACTCTATCCTTCTAAGGTAGGTAATTCTTGTGTGTTGCGGGGTCGGTTCATTCTTACCAATGTATACCTTCCATCATTTCCTGTCCATTGAAAATGTGAAGAGGTGACGGGAAGCACACAAATTATGCTTTAATGGGATAGGTAATGCTGGAGAGGCAGTCCTATCACACGAGCATTTCCAGGTAATTAGCAAAAATGGAAAGTGACGCAAAATATATGGACCACACTGCAACCCAGCAGTTATATATTTGTGCTGTATAAATGATAAGCCAGATTTTCTTTGTAATAAGAACACAAATATCATTACTTCCTCCATACTAACCTCTCATTATTTTCTCCTTCCTGTTCCCTTCCCACGAAGATCTTGCATGCTTGACTTCGGACTTTTTCTGCCTGAAGCCCTGAAGTCCTCCAGCAACCCCACCCTGGCTACTCTGGGGAAAAAAATGTTTTTAGACCCTTCCTTTGATAGATTGGACCCAACTGGATTCCTGCTGGAACAGGTTCAAAGGGGTACGCATGCCCTTATCATCTCCTATGATTATCTCATCTTTATTCAGCGTAAAAAACAGCTCACTCGTTCTACATACATAATGGATGATAAGGTTAATATGAAGCCTTTCTGGTAGTGTTTGTTATCCTGTCTTTCTCGCAGAATATCTTGATACTTTAGGGTTGACCTCACATGGGAGTTAGATTTTTTTTCTTCTCTTGAATAATAATGCAGTTATGCTGCACTGTTTAAAAGAAAGAAACCATTACTCAACATTTATGATAAAGGAATACTAATGGCGTCGATATTGCACTAATTCTTCATAAAGAACTGATGATCGATTTACTATGTACCTTCACAGCTCTACAGAACCTACTTCTCGTGGTTCCTACGAAGAAACACTCCTTACACCACCATCCTGTCTGACCACCTCACCCGTCTAGTGGAGACTGGAATACTGGCTAAGATTTTTGACACTCATGTAGGAAGGCTCATCGGAGAAGAAAGTCAAGTAAGTCAGTTATCAGGAGAAATTTTAGGAAGCCATCGCAGCATTCATAACATATGAAAAGGTGTTGGAATTCTAAAGACATTCAATTTTTTACTCATTAGGGGGCCCAGTATTAATTTTACGCTAGACATATAATAACTCATATTCCGTATCTTCCTTATAAACTATTCCGGTATTGTCGTCGTTTATTACAGTCAAGCCCGTCGGGTATTCCAGCCTTTTCTATGACGTAAACTCCTCTAATAAGGGAGGTCTTCTCTATGACATTTCTCTCGCAAATGTGTTTTACGTTAGTCAGTTTATTTACTTTAGGTCAGTTTAGGTTAGGTTAGGTCAGGTAAATTTAATAATTAAAAAAAAAAACTTTTTCAGTGGAAATTAACCCCTAAATCATTCGAAATATGGGTAAATTCCACCCCTAATGGAAAAATGAAAAGCGAAAAATACGTATTTCGGTCGACTTCGAGGATTTAATTTTGTATTTGACTTCATCCCCAAATAAGTGTTAGGGATCATTTGCGGTGGAAATGAATCTCTAAATCATTCGAAACATGGGTAATCCTACCCCTAGTAAAAGAAAAGAAAAATTAAAATACCCTGACTGTAATAAATGACAAAAATACCACTATTCCTTCTTACACCAAGGAACTGACAAATCAGTATATATAATTGCTTGCTTTCCAATTAAAATATTCAAAGAGTGTGGTGAGGCTTTAACAAGGCATATTAACCCTAATCCACCCCAGAAAGGGCAAATATACCCTTCCCTCCGTGTTTTGGTTGATTTCTTCTTGTTCTTACATGTGAATTTCACTGTGGACCCCTTGTAAATTCATATGTCAGTGTGACATATGCAATCATGCACATGAACACATGCACATGCACACTTGCACACATGCAGCCAGAGGCACCGAGCGCCGCGGCGGAGCAGCAGGTAGCAAGGGGGGTGGCAGTCATCTGATCAGTCATTAAGCTGTCATAATCACTGTGACCCCATGCACACGTGCACACATGCAGCCCAAGGCACCGAGCGAGGCGGCATGGGCGGCGGCGGTGGAGTCGGAGCAGCAGGTAGCAGGGGCAGCCAGCCATCTGCTCAGTCATACCGTTGCTTTCGTCGCTGTGACACATGCACACATGCACCATATGGGCTTGGGCGTGGTCAGGAACCACTCCCTTTGGATTCAGAAACAAAATTGGGATTATAAGAGTACGTTCCATGCATTCTTTCAGTTGGAATAAGAGAATTACAGGGAGGGGGGAGGCAAAATTGCCCCCCATGGTTTGAATTAGGGTGGGGATGCTGTGAACTGTTTGTCCCTTCTGATCAATGATGATGGGTCGGGGCTCAACTTCCACCCAGCCCCAAAGGGCATGTTTGTAGACAAATATAATATATACTTCTTCACATTGCACTTATTCAAATGGGATTGAAATGAACTTAGGGACGTCATAAAATACAGGATAAATATGAAATTTTGTTAAAATAGTGTACTCACCCAAGGAAAATCTGGAATTTTTAGATTACTGGGACGTCTCATAATATGACTTCCTGCCTGAGGATGATGTTGAACCTCACCAGCTCGACCACCATGTACTTATGGGCGGTGTCAGGGACCACTGCTATTAGATTCAGAAAAAAACAAATGGGATTACAGAAGGACTTTCCATGCATTCATTCAGCTGAAACCAGAGAACTACAGGGAAAGGCGAATTTGCCCTTCCTGGGGTGGATTAGGGTGGTCAGGGCATTGGAGTATTGTACAGTCGTCAGCACAAATTCGCTGCAAGCCTGCTCGTGTGATGTTGGTCGTTTTGTCTGGCAACAGTTTATGGAAACTAGTTGTCACATAGGCTTTTATACGCTTTAAAGACGTGTTTGTAGGAATTAGTACTATAAATCATCCAGAATGCAATATTCTTTATATCTGATTTGCATAAAAATGTGCAAAAGACGACAGAAGAAAGTTGTGGAATGATGAAATTTCTGCTCTCTCCCCCGTACCCATCCGATGTCCCTCCCCACCCTACCTCTCACCCCACCACCACCCCTGCTCTCCTTCATTTCCACTCCCCTCTCCCCGCACCCTGTCTACCTTATTTTATTCACGGCGCTAACCTACGTAATGAATCGCACTCTTCTCTATTTCATGTCTATTCCTGTAACCTTTTTGCTCCTCTACATTCGTGAGATTCTTGCCATGCCACAGTCTTTTTCTCCCACTCTCTACTCCAGACATGATGAAGCAATTCGAAACATTATTGGTTCTGATACTGCTTCGTGATTCAGTGAACAATGTGAGGAGAATGGATTCATTTTCCCTGGAAAGAGAGACAAGTAGGAGGAATGGGCACGAATGTTTGTTAATTCCGGCTACTGAAATAATAGTCACCGTCTGCCAAGCTCACTCAAAAAAAAAAAAAAAAAAAAAAAAAAACAGTAAGCAATACATCACAAGAACGAGACCTTAAAGGTTTCTGTATCTAGCTGCTGTTGGTAGTGACAAGGGGTGGAGAAAAGAATGACAACTGGAATAAATGAAATGGGAAGAAGACGGGGAGGGTGAGAATGGGACTCAAACGGTAATGAATATTGATAATTATCCTTGGATACAGTTAGTTTTATTAAATTATTGCGTGCAATTGAGAACAGGACGGGCTGGGTTTAGTAAACACTCAAGAGAATTGCGATGCACCAGTCGAGTTAGTGAAGTGGATAAATGAATGAAGGTAGAGAGGGTGGAAGTGGAGAAAGTGGAAAGGCATGAATGTGGGTCGGGGGAAGGAGGAAGAGGGAGGATGGGGGGACATCGGGATTAAGGGGGAGAGAGGGGAAGTGAGCTTAGACACCGTTTTAATGAGGAATACCAGAATATTACGCTCATATGTTGTTCCATAACATTCTTTTGCACTTTTGTATACTAATCACAGGCGGAATACTGAATATTGTACTCTAGGCAGTAGTACCACTTCTTAAAAACACCTCTTTAAAGTGTATAAAAGTCTATATGGCAACTAGTCCCGTTACACTGTTGCCAGACAAAAGGACTCACATCACACGAGTTGACTTGCAGCGAATTTATGCTGACGACTGTACATCCCACTTTCCACTTCCATTTTGTGTCAAAACGTTGTGGACACAAAGGTTACTTGTATCAGAAGTACGCTGGAGAGGGACTGCCACTCCCAGCAACAGCAATATCAAGAGAAAGGAATTTCCAGCCCATACTCCCACTCCATTTTTTTTTGCCTGACAAATATATCTATCTATCTATCTATCTATCCAACTATCTATATCTATATCTATCTATCTATCTATATGTATATATATGTGTGTATATATATGTGTATATATTTATATATCATCAGCTGTTGAGGTCGTCTACCGAAGCAGCGACGATACAGCCATTGTCTCTCTACCTAGTGGCTTAGGCTGTCTGTTAGAGACTGTATGTAGGGTGAGAAGTGCTTGTGAGTGTACTTGTAATGTTGGAGTGGGTTTGGATGTGTGTGTAGTCTGTGAACCAAGTGTAATCGGCCCGCCTCAAGACGACTGGTTGCAAGCATACTATAGTCGCGGCGCACGACTCTGAGGTAGTAGTGGTAGTAGTTGTTCCCTAGGCAGTCTGGCCGAACAGCCTCGAGTCCCTTAGGAAGGCCATGGCTGAGACCGGGCTTTCCTACAGAGCTCTCAAAGAGTGTATGTTGTGTTGTTGGCGTAGGTGATTGTGTGCAATGCAAGCTTCCATAATGTGCTTAATAGTATGGAATGTTGTGTAGCATCCTGGACAGGCATCAGCGACGGAGTCATCCAGCCTCTTCTGGTAGCTTAAGAGGGCTGGATGGTGCCCACATCTCAGCCTGGCCAGGTGGACCCTGTCCTCACGAGGAAGATAGGATTCAGAAGGGAGGATGTCAGGAGGCCGTGCATGCAGCTGTGTGTTGTCTTTAAGTGACTGAATGGAGCGGCGAGTGATCTGAGTGTGGATATGCTTCTGGAAGCGGGTCTGAGATGGGTGAGAGGGGAGAGATGACAGTATTTGTGTATGGTATCGTGTGCTGGGTGTTGTTTTGATGTTCCTTGGTGTGGGTGGATGTGCTGCCATGTACTGTAGTGGATGTTGTGGGTTTGTGGAGGCTGCAGCAAGAAACTGGGTGCCTCCCATGTCTAGGTGATCCTTGACTTTGAGGACCTTGGTTTCTTGATGTAGGTGGTCTGTGGATGAAGTAGCTGTGCAGCCTGTGATTATTTTTAGGGCCTTGTTCTGTATGGTCTGTAGAGTGTTGTAGTGTGTTTTGGTGAGGTTAGAAGCTCAGGCAGGGCTTGCATAATTCATCACTGAACGTATGTATTGTTTGTATACTGTGTTGGTGGTTTCTTTGTTGTGTCCGAATGTTGTATGGGCAAGTGACCTCAAGGCACTGAGTCTTGGTGTTATTTTATTTTTAATGTTTGTGATGTGTTGTTTAAATGACATTGATCTATTGTGTGTTACACCAAGGATTTTGTGTGTGTGTGTGTGTGTGTGTGTGTGTGTGTGTGTGTGTGGTAGGGGAGTGTTGTTTATGGTGAGGTGTGGGATGTGACTGTGTTCTGCTGTCCAGTTTGTGAGAAGAGTCACTGTAGATTTGGCTGGGGCTATTTTGAGCCTGTTTGTGGTGAACAATTCGTGTAGTGTGTTGAGGTAAGGTTGAATGATGTGTGCAGCTGTGTTTGCGTTTTGGTGCATACATGTAAGTGTTATATCATCTGCATAGGAAGCTATGTGTATCTGTGGTGTGTGGGGTGTGGGTACGTCGTGCATGTATAGGTTAAAGAGTGTAGGGGACAAAACAGATACTTGGGGGACGCCATTTGTGAAGTTTCTGATGTTAAGACTGACCGGCAAATGTTACGTGTGCACATCTGCCTGCTAAGTTGTTTGCCAGCCATCTTTTTGTGCTATTGTGCATGTTTGTGTTAAGTATTTTGTTTGTGAGGTTGTGGCGGGGAATGGCATCAAAAGCTTTGCTAATGTCTAGTGTGATTAGGATTGTTCTGTGTGGTGGCCTAGCTGAATTCATGCCATCGAAAACTGTGAGGTTGCTATTATCGTACCCTGACAACCTATCATTCAAAAGTGCGTCCGATATCGTATCATACTATACACGAATCATATTATTATGCACGAATATATTATACACGAATATTATTATTCACGAACATATTATACACGAATCAATGCGTCTCATATTATACACGAAATCAGATGCACTTTTGATTGGAAGGTTGCCAGAACACGATAATAACAACGTCAGAGTCGCGTGCAGCGACTTTATTATGCGACACTGGTTCGACCACAGCACCCCTTATGTCCGCCAAAGCGGTCAGTGGTTTGGTGAACACTTCCCAACGTTTTTACAACTCTGGCAGGAGGCAAATCTGCGTCCACCAGTGTGCGAGATGCACACCCTACCACTGTACCACAGAGGCTCCATATATATATATATATATATATATATATATATATATATATATATATATATATATATATATATATATATATATATATATATATATATATATATATATATATATATATATATATATATATATATATATATACTATATATATATATATATATATATATATATATATATATATATATATATTCTATATATATATATATATATATATATATATATATATATATATATATATATATATATATATATATATACACCCACGCCACGCACCAAAGTTTCTGTACCCCCTCAGTGGAAGGAAGTGGAAGTCAGAGTTAGAAAGAGGGCAGGCGAACGGACAACCGTGAGTGATACTTTGGTAATGAGCTACGAGGCAAAATGGTGAGAAACCTAATGACACTGGATTCGAAACACTTCCATGCTATTCACCTGCAAAACATCATGCATTCGTAACATATTCAGCATATTGTATATTATACCATAGACTACTATGTTATCATGAAGCCTTGTGAAACTGGTCCAGACACGACCCATGTGTTTCGGATCCTCATCAAAGAAAACACCGAGCCCGTTGCTGCAACTGGTCATTATCACTGCGGGGACTTTTGATGCATGGTTGAGGAGAGTAAGGATGTGTTTTCTGAGCTCTCCTCTAGCTATAGGGCTGCCTCACCGGCATTATTATTATATTTTGTTTTTGCCACTAGGGCATTATTTAAATAAAGTTAGGCTAGCTAGTACTCATTTTCTTCCCCTCACTGTTAGAGATACAATAGGTGTTTGTGTCTTTTTCTGAGTTTACCTTTGTTTACTCGCCCACGGAGGGTCCCCCCCACTGATAGCTCTGAGGCGTGAATAAACATGGTCAGGCCTCCCTGGAGTGGTTTGAGAGGGCAATCTCAGACGTAAGTGTTTGGTCCCGGGTTCATTGTCCTTTGCTTGTTTTCGTTCCTCCTTCCCACTTCCCCCGTTAGGGGGAAGTTGCCTCCATGGCAGACAACCTTTACACCTCCCCCCCCTTCAGGGGGGGAGGTGGTCCTGACCGACCCCCCACTGGTATACTGTATGAGCCCCCAGACAGAATGGCCCCCAGACTCGTTTGTCTTGCAACATAAATGTAAATAACGTGGAGTTTGTAATGATCCATGCTCTAGGATCCACTCCCTTGAGCAGTCTCAATCCCTTCATGATCAAGGTTATTGATGGCTGTGTTGGGGAGGTGGAACAAGCTAAAAAACTTGTGAATGGAGACCTTCTTGTCAAGACTTGTCATTCCTCCCTAGTTAAGGACTTGCTGAAGCTGGGCAAGTTTCATTGCTATGATGTTGAGGTCAAGATCCCAACTTCCATGAATTCCTGCAAGGGGGTTATCACTTGCAGGGGTCTCATGGTGATGAGTGAGGAAGAGATCATAGAGGAACTTGCTCAGCAAGATGTCATTGATGCCCGGTTTATTACCAGATTTTCTGAAGGCATGAGGACGAAGACGGCCTCTATTGTTTTGACTTTCGGCAAAGTTTCACTCCCGGCACATGTCAAAGTTGGCTATGAAATTGTTAATGTAAGACCATATATCCCCAACCCACTCCGTTGTTTGAAATGTCAGTTATATGGGCACGGTGCTAAGACTTGTCGGGCTTCACAGTCAGTGTGTGGCAAATGTGGTCACGATGCTGAGCAGTGCACATCAGAGACTATCTGTTGCTTTCACTTTAAGGGTGCTCACTCCACTTCCTCTAGGGATTGTCCCAAGTGGAAGGAGGAGAAAGAGGTCTGCACACTGAAAACGACTGAGGGCATATCCTTTTACGATGCTTGGAAGAAGGTGAAGGAGTTGCATGCAACTCCCAAACCTAATATCTCCTATGCATCAGCGGTTGTGTCCCGTCCCGTGATGTTCACCGTGGAGACGCAGACTGACCTTACTTTCGCTACTCATGAACCACACCCTACCTTTCAATCTTGCCCTCCTGTACACTCCAACTCTCTTATGGACTTACCTGTTGCAACTTCCTACTCTCAGGCTGCCGCTGCTCCTTCGCAGTTCAGTGCGGTAAGAACAGATCTCTGACAAGTCCAGTAAGATTAATTTGACCACCCTCACCAAGCCGGCACGTCCCCATGTCCTTCCTGATCCTGGTCCAGTCAGGAAGAGAAAGGGTAGCTCTTCCTCGGTGGAGTCTGGGAGCCTCGTTATTGATGAAAATATGGAGGTTTCTGTTAGCAAGCACTGGGAAAGGTCCCCTGGTAGCCACTCGCCTGGTCCCGGGGGGCATAAAAAGACTAAGCATACTGGCCCCCAAGGTAAATCTTAAACCACCGCATTGACTGTATTACAGTGGAATTGTAGGGGTCTTAGGAATGAATTACACAATATAGCAATTTTTTTTAAATTACACAATATAGCAATTTTGCTTTCTATACACAGGCCAGATGTTGTGTGTTTACAGGAGATGCACCTGGAGGATCATCCTGATCCTCCACAGTTCCAACACTACCACTCATATAAAAGATATGAAGGTCACGGAGTTGCAATATACACACAAATCACACCCACAAACGGAAGTGATTCTAAATTCTGCTCTGGAAGCGGTCACGTGCAGAGTAAAATTTAATAACACGTATCTGTCTATTTGCTCTCTGTACTGTCCTCCACATGGCCTCATTGATAGTGATGCTGTAAATTCACTATTTGAACATCTTCCTGAGAATAAGTTAGTGTTAGGTGATTTTAACGCCCATCACTATCAATGGGATAGGTTGAGGATTGATGGTCATGGGGAGCAAGTAGACAACCTAATACTACAGTCCAACCTGTCTTCTGAACGATGGTAGAGTGACTTATGTAGATGATCGTACTGGTAACTTTTCAGCCATTGACTTATCTTTGGCCTCCCTGCTATACATCAAGATTTCTCGTGGGACCCTTAGGCCGATTCCTTGGGAAGTGATCATTTACCCATCTGTCTTTCTTATACACTAGACATCGTTTCAAACCTTCCACCTCCAAAATTTAACTATAAGAAAGCAGATTGGGGATCCTTCTCAAGGATCACCAATTTGGATATATCTGGGGAGACCATAGATGTTAAGGTTGAAAATGTAATTATTTCCATAATACACATAGCTGAGATTGCTGTTCTCAAGACTTCTACAGTTCATGTAAAGCATAGAGCACGTTGGTGGACGTCAGATTGCCGACAAGCATTAAGAAAATGCAATAGGAGATACAGGATTTTTGATAGTCAGCCCACAGAGGGAAATTTTATTGCATACAAACAGGCACAGGCTGAGGCAAGGAGAATAATAAGAAGGGTCAAACGTGACTACTGGCGGTCTTTTGTGTCCACTGTGACTCGTACAACACCATTAACCCCTTAATCGTGGGGCGTCACTTTCGTGACGCTTGGGAGCCAGGGATCATTCTGCGGGGTGTCACTTTTGTGATTCTGTGTTATTTTGAATTCACCCAGGCTTTCAAGTGGTGGTTTGTATCATTATCAGTACAACCAGTGTCCAGCTATACTCAGTTCTGCTGTCACCTGTACTCCCATCCACTGTTGACAATTTAGCCATTTTTCTCCTGTCCTTGACTCCCCCCCTCCTTACCTCCCATCCATTACCCTTTCCTCCCGCCTGACCAGCTGCGCTGCGCTACACATATGCTGGACGGATTTTTCCACTCATTTTATCCATTGAAATGTGCCCTTTGCTCTACTATTATACAAAATAATATATAAAAGAAAGAGAAAAGGTAATTGATACTGCCATACATCTGGAATGGGCTAATTATCACCTGGCAACACCTCATGTGCACTCGTTCGCTAATTTTCCCTGTTTATTTCCCCTTGAAATGCGCCGTATGACCTGTTCTCATAAAAATACATATAAGAAAGGAAGGGAGAAGCCTAAGTGATACTTACATTCACCTGGAACTACCTAATTTATTATGTATTGTCTAGATTTCCTCCCAGTCATTTCATAGCTTATATATTAGCAGCTGTCACCACGCTGAGATTGGCAGCCCTTCATTGCCCCTAGGCAACAACATTCAGTTTACTGTTGTCTTTCAAGGTGAAACCACGTGGGATTCGCGCCTGTCCAATTCCGCCGCTTTTTAGTCCCATGCAAAGGGCCCTGTGACCTCTACCCCTACTAAACCTCGTGTGGTAGGGGGTAAAGGGGTAAGTGACTGCTGGGGAATGTGAACTGGCTAATTTATCAATGAAAATGATGGACAGTGACTACGATCTTCCTGGTGACTCTAAAAAAGTGCAAGTGGAAATGTAAATAATGTGAAAACAACAAGTGAAAGCAATGAATGTAAATATAAGTGAACAGTGGAAAATAGTTTTATAAGTTACTGTAAGTGACAGTGCATAACATAGTGTAAATAAAATAGAAATTTAAATTATGTAAATAAAATAGAGAATATAAATAGAAATGTAAATGAGTAGTAATATAAGAATACGAATATATATACTAGGAGTAATGAAAGTGAAAGTTTCACTCTAGCATGTATGAATACTATGAGTTGTGAAAGTGAAAGTGAAAGTGAGAGATTCGCTCTCAACGCTAGTATACGGGACGAGGAAGTGAATGCCTGGCGTGAAAATAAACTACTAGTATTGAAAGAAACTTAAAGATAAATACTGTATATATAAATAAGTGTAATAAAGTACTAGGAATATAAACTGTGAGTGTGTTTATAAATAATAAATGACAGCTCCGCCTCAGAATACCATCAGGGAACCAGCATGGGAGGAAAGCTCGTATGCGCTAGTAATTTACATTGCTTTCATAGTGTTTTTTTTTTTTTTGAAATATGGATTCCAAACTACTTGAAATTCATAGATTAGTGTTTGTAGTTATAATATCAGGCAGTGGTAACCATATTACGGGGTATGGGGAAGTGTAAAGTGAAGACTTCGTTACCCAATTTCAGAAGTCTCCACAAATCCTACGGTACTAGACGAAGGCTCAACAAACATCCCAGGAGAAAGCTGAAGGTATGTGCCATAAGCATATTCAATTATAATATTCTAGGACTAATAACCGATTTTTGGCAAATATTTTTAGAAAGTCTGTCGGAGCGTGAATATCCTAGCGGGACATGCAAGTCAAGCCAAAACAACCCTGCGGTTTAGGGGTTAAGTAAAGTCTGGTCCACCATAAGAATATTAAAGAATAAAGGCCTATACTTCCCTGTCACCACCCTACAGGTGTATAATACCATCTATGATGAGCCCGTGGACGTTGCTAACATCCTCACCAGGAGTTTTTCTCATGTAAGTTGCTCAGCCAATTACGACCCGCGTTTTCAACACCATCAACGCACGGCTCAGCTACAGATCACAGACTTTGCCACAGAAGACGTAGACTCCCCTTACAACCAAGAGTTTATGCTACATGACCTGCTCCTTGCCCTAAAATCCTGTAAAGACACTAACCCTGGACCTGACACCATCACGTACGGTATGATCCAGCATCTTAATCAGGACAGCCTGATTAAGATGTTAGCACTGTACAATGAGATTTAGGCATCTAGAACGTTCCCAAACTCATGGCACTTTGTGCACGTCATACCAATACCCAAAGAGGCTGGTTGTGTTATGAATCCCACTTCATTTCATCCTATTGTGTTGACTTCTTGTCTATGTAAGGTCATGGAACGAATGGTAAACAATGGGCTTCTTTTTGTTTTAGAGTTGAAGAATTTGTTAAACGATCAACAATGTGGCTTCCATAAATACAGAAGTTCACTAGATCATTTAATGAATTTGGAGCACTGTATTTCAGAGCCGTTTGCCAATAAGGAATTCATGATAGGGATGTTCTTGGACATCAATAAGGCCTATGACATGACATGGCGACACGGTATACTAAAGAAGCTCTATCCTTATGGTTTAAGAGGAAATTTGCCTATTTTTATTTCAAATTTCTTAAGGGAGAGGACTTTCTCTGTCAAATTGCCCCGTAACGTAACATCGGATATATTTATTCAGGAAAACGGGGTGCCGCAGGGAAGTGTGCTTAGTCCCACTTTATTTAGCATTATGATCAATGTTATTCTGTCATCAGCTCCCATCCAGAGGAATCTTAAATACTCGCTCTACGCTGACGATTGTGCAATATGGCACCCTTCCCATAATGCACAATTTTAGGCTGGGCAGATTCAAGCAGCCCTTGATTCCATCAACCAATGGGCCTTGTAGTGGGGATTTAAGTTTTCCATCCCTAAGTGTGCCGCTGTAGTTTTTACGACTCGTAACGTACCTAATTTGTGCTTAACTTTGGATAATCAGGCGGTACCTTTTCAAATTTCTGTAAAGGTTTTGGGAATACATTTTGATCGTCATTTGAACTTCAAAATTCATGTTAATAATTTGATTGCTCGTTGTGATAAACCGTTAAATGTTCTCAAGTACCTAGCAGGTACTACATGGGGTGCCGACAGAAAATCTTTATTATGGTGTATAAATCCCTTATTCGATCGAAGCTAGACTATGCCGCACAGGTGTATGGCTCGGCATCCAATGCCACACTGAAAGGACTGGATGTGTTGCAAAATAAATGTTTGCAAATGTGTTTTGGAGCCATCCAGTGTACCCGTGTAGCTCGTATGGAAGTGGAGGCGAATGTGCCTCTCATCCGTATTCACCGTGGCCACCTGGCTTGTTCCTATGGCCTCAGAAGATCGAGGAAAAGTAATATCGGCAATATGGCCTGTACCCCCTGCGTCAATACCGCCATCTTCTGCGGGGAGTTTGTCGGCCACTTGCCGTGTGCCTCCACTTACTAACTCAGGAGCTTGGTGTGGATCTCAGTGACTGTGACAAGTTGGTGTTTAAAAATATAGCCCCTTGTGAGCCACATAACTTTACTGTTGATGTATCATGGCTCCCAGCACCAAAGACCAAGGCACTGGAGGTGGAGGTCCACCATTTGTTTCGTAACATCATCATTCGTCACTTGGGTTCCCACCAATTGTACGCCGACGGTTCCAAGTCGAGTGAATGTGTGGGTGCAAGTGTGTGGTCGACTGAATGTGCCCTCAGGTATCAGTTGCCGACTTATACATCTGTGTTTACCTCCAAACTTTTTGTTATTGACAAAACCATAGACTATGCTCTAAAGTCTCAACATGACTCATTTGTTATATTTTCAGACTCGAAATCAGTCCTTCAGGCAATCGCATCTTGCACTACGGACTTGCATGAAATCCAGGGCCGCAATGTTAATAAGTTGCATTCATGCAACAAGTCATTCACGCTGATCTGGGTGCCTGGTCATTGTCGCATCTATGGCAATGAGCAGGCTGACTTACTTGCAAAGTCAGCTGTAGAGCACGAGGAGACTTGGGACGTTCCTCGTGATCTACGGTCGCTTCTCTCTCTGGGAAAGAAACCAATAAATCATCTGTGGCAAGGTCAGTGGACCAGACTAAATATTTGAACGTGTCAGCTGTACTGGGCTACTGGGACACTGCCAACCGTCCCAGTTGCCTGGAAAAAAATGTGTTGGTGCTATAACGGCTTAATGCCACCATGCTTACCCACATGAAACCTTTTATGGAAAAAGATTCCCACCGCACTGTGACATCTGTGATGTGGTGTTATCTATCAGTTATATCATCCTGCGCTGCCGGAAATTTATTCGTGAACGCGTTTCACTTAATAATTACTGCGGCGCAGCAGACGTCCCCCTCACCCTTTCCACCATCCTGGGTGATGGGGACATTGTTATGACTGATAAACGGATGGCTTTCTTGAGCGAGAGACCGGACTGATCAGAGTGATGTGACTTTTTACTATATAGTTATGTTTTTTTTCTTCGACTGTAAATATGTAAATATTGGACAATTAGGGTTGACAGTTGACATATTTGAAATAGTTTCTCCTCCCACTGATCTATTTCTAATATTGATGTCCCTTATATTAAACCCCGTTCCTCGCCTGACAGTCACCAGTTGATGAGTGCAAGTGTGCAATATAGAAAGGTATTGGACAATTGCAGTCGATGGTGGTCTGTTGGGCGAGGTTCTTCACTTTTTGTTCATATTAGGTAAATATATTATACCATCTTGAATAAGTTGTCCTAATTAGGGCCGACAGCTGACGTATATGGAAATGTTCCTGACTCGTCTGGTTCCCTTTCATATATTGATGTCCCCTATATTTGGTTGTGCCTCAACTGACAGTCACCAGATGATGAGTGCTGGTATGTAATGTTGAAAGGCATTGCATATCTGCAGTCGATGGTGTTCTGTTAGTCGAGGTATTTTTACCATTAGTGTAGGTCTAGCTATTTGTCTCCGTAGGATTTAGTATAGGTTACCGATTTGTCTGTTAGGTGATTAGTTTTAGGGTCTTTAGATTAGGTATTTATGTTTATGAATACTGTAAGGTAAAAAAAAAAAAGTACAATAAAAATTATATATATATATATATATATATATATATATATATATATATATATATATATAGATAGATAGATAGATGTAGATATATATTTATATATATATTTATATATTATATATGTACCTGTGCATGAAAGTGTGTCTGTATATATGCATGGATATATATATATATATATATATATATATATATATATATATATATATATATATATATATATATATATATATGTGTGTGTGTGTGTGTGTGTGTGTGTGTGTGTACGTATATATATACATATATGTCCTTAATGACAAGGGGCTTTGGCCCCAATGGTCGATAGGCCAGAAAAAAAAAAAAATCACTGCAGTGATAATTTTTGTGACTGTTATTCCTGGATTGTCTATACCTGTAATATAGAATGATTGTAAATTTAATACTGATTCCCACAGTACCTGAGCGGATGGTTATAAATATTAAAATTATTATTTGTGGACGAATAAACCACCTTGTGTTGGGCAGCGGAGAGCATTCACCTATAATTAACTATACCAAGATGAAATTAGAAGCAATCAACATAAAATATGAGACAACGAAGGTACAGCTCCGGTATCCTGCTCCGCCTCGTTATTCAGACCTTAACCGTTGCTTCACCTCATAGGTGCTTTATTTTCCTTCAGGCTCTGCCTCTTCTATTACCCTTACTTCCTGGTATCTTACTGCGAGGCATCATATTCCTTAGGGGGTTTCTAGTTGTCCTGCCCCATAACCCCTACTGTATTACATTATTCGTCACATCATTACTCCCACACAAACAACGTTAGCACAAAACTGCTGAATCTGTTACTACCATTATTGGCACTGCCACTACTAAGCCCCCTTTTGCCACTGACTGTGTCAAATTTCCCTCACATACTACTACTAAGTCTCCTAGTGTTAATTCACTATAAATCTGTATAATAATACATATGATTGTCCTTATGTCTGTATCTGCCAACCACACTGTCCCTGTCCACCGTCGATAACTCGTCACTTACCCCCCACCGCTACCTCAGTTGCACCCCTGTCTCTCCCAGCCACCATCGACCCTACTCCTCCTTCACTCGTACACAACACTACCCTTCATCTAAACACTGGGCCACCAGGCCTCTTGCCCACCTGTTAATAGTGAATATACGTGGTACGCATTAATAATGAAAGAAAGGCATTTGGGAGCCGAATGCTAATCGCCCGGCAGAATATGCTGTTAGCCAAATCCTAGATTTAGGCCATATCTTGATATCCCGAAGGTCTCAGGTTGATAGCTCAATCCCTTCATAAAGTATAATGGTGCTAAAGGTGGGCGATAAATGCTAGTTGACCATTGGAAGCCATTTTGGTGATCCTGACCTTGACCCCGAGTGCCCATTTTCGAACTTGTCCAAGATTTTCGCCATATCTTGATACCCTGAAGGTTTCGTGTTGATAGCTCAAGCCGTTCATGAGATACAATTGGAACACACACACACACACACACACACACACACACACACACACACACACACACACACACACACACACACACACACACACACACACACACACACACAGGCACGTTTGGGTCTGCAATTTTTATATGCAATGTTAGGAACACTGCACATCTATGTTGTCGTTGTTATTATTGTAAATACAATTATTAGTTCATACCTCGTATACTCACTGGTAAATGGGTGGAGAACAGGCCTGGTGGCCCAGGGTTTAGGTGAAAGAATAGGGTTGTGTACGAGTGGAGGAGGAGTAGGGTCGATGGTGGCTGGGAGAGACAGGGGTGCAACTGAGGTAGCGGTGGGGGGTAAGTGACGAGTTATCGACGGTGGACAGGGACAGTGTGGTTGGCAGATACAGACATAAGGACAATCATATGTATTATTATACAGATTTATAGTGAATTAACACTAGGAGACTTAGTAGTAGTATTGTGAGGGAAATTTGACACAGTCAGTGGCAAAAGGGGGCTTAGTAGTGGCAGTGCCAATAATGGTAGTAACAGATTCAGCAGTTTTGTGCTAACGTTGTTTGTGTGGGAGTAATGATGTGACGAATAATGTAATACAGTAGGGGTTATGGGGCGGGACAACTAGAAACCCCCTAAGGAATATGATGCCTCGCAGTAAGATACCAGGAAGTAAGGGTAATAGAAGAGGCAGAGCCTGAAGGAAAATAAAGCACCTATGAGGTGAAGCAATGGTTAAGGTCTGAATAACGAGGCGGAGCAGGATACCGCAGCTGTATCTTCGTTGTCTCATATTTTATGTTGATTGCTTCTAATTTCATCTTGGTATAGTTAATTATAGGTGAATGCTCTCCGCTGCCCAACACAAGGTGGTTTATTCGTCCACAAATAATAATTTTAATATTTATAACCATCCGCTCAGGTACTGTGGGAATCAGTATCAAATTTACAATCATTCTATATTACAGGTATAGACAATCCAGGAATAACAGTCACAAAAATTATCACTGCAGTGAAAATTATTGTTTGTTTGTTTGATTGGTCTTTTATGGCTATCGGCCATATTGTGGTCATTAAGCCAAAGTATCCATATAAAAAAAGATAAATGAATATAAATATTGTCCATATATACGAGACAGGAAACAACAGATGGCAGACACAAACAGTGGCAGGAGAACTGATGGTCGAAGGTTGGCTCAAACGGTGGTGGAACTGGAGGCAGAATCTGAGTCACGATCTGTAGAGAGATGTGACTGTACAACCTCAAGGGTGTATGAAAGTATCTTGTATACATCAGGGTTGGTGATAGCCTGGAGGGACCCCCGGTGCAGCTCGGTGAAGGAGAGCATAGCCGTCCGGAAGTCCCCCTTCCTGAACTCTTTCTTGCTGGGTCCCAGAGGTGCAGAGTCCATATAATGCTCTAACTGTGTCTGGAACTGGTTGAGGCTAGCCTGGGGTAATGATGCAAAGTCACCCCAGGTGAGTTGCCGGGCTGAGTCAGATGGCTTGGGACCCTCCAATGCCTGCCCCACAGAAGGAATAGGAGCTACGGCAGCAGGCACAACAGGAGACACAGGGGCATCAGATGCAGCCGTAGGTGGTGATGAGGGCGCAGCATCCCCAACCTCCATAGGAACCTCAGGAAGAGGTCGGGAGGCAGACCGGCGGGAAATAGCCCGGCCCAACAGCTGGATCCTAGTTGGAGGGGTTGAAGGCTCCAACTGCAGCACCCTCGGGACCAAGGTGGTGGGGTCACGGGGGGCCCGGGACGACAAGAATGGGCCCTTCTCCCATGCCTCCTCTGCACCATGGGTGAAGAGGCAAACGATCCTGGGATTAATATGGCAGGGAGCCCCTTGGCCTGGAAGATGGCAGGCAGGCTCCAGGCAAGGACTGCCATATCTCCCCCCCAAGAAAGCCTTAGCCATCTCCACACACATGGTGACAACGGTGAAGACAGAGGAGGCAGGGAAGGAGGCAGGAGAGGCAGACTGAGGGCGAGGATGGCGCCAGTGACGTGGGAGGGCATGGGGAGAGACCCGCACTGCCTGGCATGCAGGGCCAGTGATGGAGGCAGCTGCAGGGCTCTTGGCATCCTCTCCCACAACAAACTCCATCTCATCGCCAGTAGCAACAGAGGGCACAGGGTGGGCAGGGTTTGGGACCACGATGGAGGAGCGATGAAGGAACACATCCTCCCCCGTATCCCGGCAAGTTACGAAGCCGTAGCCCCTCCGGACTTAGACCACTTAACCCGCCCTACTACCTTGGCTGCCATAGTTGGTTGGTTTCTCTGCGGTGTTTTCGTGAGAGCTCAAACACGATGGAGGTGGCGATGGCAAGGTGTGGTGGTCTCTTCGTTAGATAGTTGGTTTCTCCCCCCACTGCTACTGGCTGACTCGCCGTGATAATTTTTTTTTTTTTTTTTTTTTTTTTCCCGGCCTATCAACCATCGGGGCCGAAGCCCCTGGTTATTAAGGCCATGTATATATATATATATATGTATATACATTTAAATATATATACATATATATACAAACATATATACATACACACACACACACACACACACACACACACACACACACACACACACTTCCATGCATACATACAGACACATTTTCATGCAAACGTACATATATATATAATAATAATTTTAATCTTATTTATTTTTAGTTTTTTTTGTATTTTTATTTTTTTAATTTTTTCTTGGTTTTATATTTTTTATACCTTATATTATAAAGACAAACTAATCTAAAGACCCTAAAACTAATCACCTAACAGACAAATCGCTAACCTATACTAAATCCTACAGAGACAAATACCTGTAGCTAGACCTACACTAATGGTAAAAATACCTCGACTAACAGAACACCATCGACTGCAGATATGCAATGCCTTTCTACATTACATACCAGCACTCATCATCTGGTGACTGTCAGTCGAGGCACAACCTAATATAGGGGACATCAATATATGAAAGGGAACCAGACGAGTCAGGAACATTTCCATATACGTCATCTGTCGTCCCTAATTAGAATAACTTAAGATAATATAATGTATTTACATAATTTGTACAAAAAGTGAAGAACCTCGCCCAGCAGACCACCAACGACTACAAGTGCCCAATACCTTCCTATATTGCACACTTGCACTCATCAGCTGGTGACTGTCAGGCGAGGAACTTGGCTTAATGTAGGGGACATCTATATTAGAAATAGATCGGTGGGAGGAGGAACTATTTAAAATATGTCAACTGTCAACCCTAATTAATATTACAATATATACATATTTACTGTTCATAAAAACCATAACCACGCAGTAAAAAAGTCACATCACTCTGATCAGTCCGGTCTCTCTCAAGAAAGCCATCAATTTATCAGTCATAACAATGTCCCCATCACCCAGGATGGTGGAAAGGGTGAAGGGGACGTCTACTGCACCGCAGTAATTTATAAGTGAAGCACGTTCACGAATAAATCGCCGACAGTGCAGGATGATATGACTAATAGATAACACCGCATTACAGATGTCACAGTGCGGTGGGAAGCGTCTTTCCTTATATGGTTTTATGTGGGTTAAAATGGTGGCATTAAGCCGTAACCGTGCCAACACTTTTTCTTCTAGGCGACTGGGACGGTTGGCAGTGTCCCAGTCGTCCAGGTACGGCTTACAAGTTGGAATATTTAGTCTGGTCCACTGATCTTGCCACAGAAGATTTATTGATTTCTTTCCGAGAGATAGACTCGACCGTAGATCACGAGGAACGTCCCAAGTCTCCTCGAGCTCTACAGCCGACTTTGCAAGTAAGTCAGCCTGCTCATTGCCGTAGATACGACAATGACCAGGCACCCAGATCAGCGTGAATGACTTGTTGCATGAATGCAACTTATTAACGATGCGGCCCTGGATCTCGTGAGAGTCCGTAGTACAAGATGCAATTGCCTGAAGGGCTGATTTTGAATCTGAAAATATGACAAATGAGTCATGCCTAGAATTGAGAGCATAGTCTATGGCTTTGTCAATAGCAAAGAGTTCTGAAGTAAACACAGATGTATGAGTCGGCAACCGATACCTGAGGGCACATTCAGTCGACCACACACTTGCACCCACACATTCACTCGACTTGGAGCCGTCGGTGTACAATTGATGGGACCCCAAGTGACGAACAATGATGTTACGAAACAAGTGGTGGACCTCCGCCTCCGGCGCCTTGGCCTTTGGTGCTGGGAGCCATGATACATCCACTGTAAAGCTGGGTGGCTCCCAAGGCGGCCGTGATAATGACTAGTTGCAGCTTATATACAACGGGCTCAGTGTTTTATTTGTTCGATGAGGATCCGACACAGATGGCCCGTGTCTGGACCAGTTTCACAAGGCTTCATGATTACATAGTAGTCTATGTTATAATATACAGTATGCTGGGTATGTTATGAACGCATGATGTTTAGCAGGTGAATAGCATGGAAATGTTTCGAATCCAGTGTCATTAGGTTTCTCACCATTCGCCTAGTAGCTCAGTACCAAACTACAACTCACGGTTGTCAGTTCGCCCGCCCTCTTTCTAACCCTGACTTCCACTTCCTTCCACCGAGGGGGTACAGAAACTTTGGTGTGTGGGTATACCATTGTCTCCCAGAGTTCCTGTGTGGGGGATTTTGCTGGAAGGGTGCTAGGCGTACCGCCCTGCGCCTATCGGCTCATAATCGCGAAGCTCATAGGTACTTGCCCTGGGGTTTCCTTCTTTATTTAATTTCGAAAATGGCCAGTTCTGGCCTGTATTTAGGACACTGGGCGCAAGTGGGATATCTATCTCTCTAACTATCGATCGATCGATCTATCTATCTATCTAATATATATATATATATATATATATATATATATATATATATATATATATATATATATATATATATATATATATATATATATATATATATATATATATTTGAATGTGCAGTTTGGTAACTGATTTCGTCCTCTTTTTGCCACTCAATTATTTGGAATAATCTTTCAATAGCCGAAATATACTGTAATAGGAGAAATAAAAGTTTTATATTTTATAAATTTGTCTAATCTCTCAAGGACTAAATAAAACACGTAACTTATACTTAAAATCATTGGTTAATTTCATGCAGTACATATTGTGCGTGCGTGCGTGCGTGCGTGTGTGTGTGTGTGTGTGTGTGTGTGTGTGTGTGTGTGTGTGTGTGTGTGTGTGTGTGTGTGTGTGTGTGTGTGTAGCTTGTCATCGTGCAACCTTTGCAACTTTCTTTGGCAACATATATTTCCTGTCCACTCGGATCTCTCAGTGTTTGCCCAAAGACAGGGACAACAGGATATATTCACTCTTCCTTGCCTTTTCCCAATCATTCGCCACCGCTTTCCTGTTGTTAATGGGTAGGGGTTTTTTTCAAGAATACTCCCCCAGTATCCCTGCTTGTCGTAAAAGGCGACTAAAAGGGTTGGCGGAGGGTTAGTGCCCCTCCCAGGAAAACAACTAGCTAAAAAGACAAACAAGAAGCCTCAGACAAGGACTGACCAAACGATGACGACCCAGGACCGGACAAAGGGCTTGGTAATGGCAACATGGAATGTAAGAGGAGCGAATGATGAGGTGAAAGAGAGAGAGATTGTCCAGGTGCTTGAGGGTGCGAAAGTGGATGTATGTGGAATAACTGAAACAATATGGAGAGGAGAAAGTGTGAGAGAATGGGAGTATGGATGGGGTATACGTGCAGGAGTCGGTGAGAAAGAGAGGGCAAAGGAAGGAGTATATATAGTTGTGAGTAAAAGATGCAAGAAGAGGATAAGACAGTATGGATCACTTGGGTCAAGGATTGTGTGGGTAAAGTTGAAAGTTGGAATACAAATGTGGGCGATTGTGTGTGTGTATGCACCAATGCAAGATCATGCTAGCAGAGTGAGAGAAGAGTTCTGGACAAATGTGGAAGTGTGCATGGAGAAGTTTGGAAGGAATGAGAGTGTTTTTGATCGATGATATGAATGGTAAAGTAGGGAATGTGAAGATGGATGGAATAGTTGGTGAGTGGGGTGTGCCTGCTGAGATAGATGAGAATGGCAGTGCGTTTTGGACATTTGTGCTGGGAGGGGGTTGGTGATAGCCATTACCCTCTTCAGGCACAAAATGATCCACAGGTATACATGGCAAGTGATGAGAAGGGTGGGTGGTGAACTGAATAAAAAGAAGGCAATAATTGACTATGTGTGTGTGGATGAAAGGATGCGAAAATGTGTAATGGATGGAAGGGCTTATAGAGGTTGGGGGAGTGGACTTTCTGACCACTACTTGGTGGTGGCCCGAATTAGGATCCAAGTAAGATGGAGAAATAGAAGAAGGGAAAGACGAGAGGGAGTAGTTGCAAGGAGAGTGGAAAGGTTACAAGAGGATGAGAAAAAGGCAGAGTATAAGAGAGAAATGGAGGAACGATTGGGCAAATATGAATTCGAGCAGATGGGGGACGTGCAAGATGCGTGCAGGATATTTACAGAAGAAATATGTGCAGCATGTGATTTGGTGTGTGGGAGGAAGAGAAGACGGAGGGGGGTGCAAGGAACAGCGTGGTGGACTGAAGAGGTGAGATAGGCTGTGGCACAAAAGAAGAAAGCATACAATGAATGGATGAGAAATAGGGGCGTGGAAGAAGTTGACAGGCGGAAGAGAGAGTTATATGTAGAAAGAAAGAGAGATGTGAAAAGATTAGTAAGAGAGAGTAAGAAGAGAGTGGATGAGGAATTTGGAAGGAATTTGAGTGTAAAGTGGAGGGACTGTAAGAAAATGTTCTGGAAAGAGGTGAAGAGAGTAAGACAGGGTGGAAGTGAGGTTAGCAGGGGAGTGAAAGATAAAAATGGTACAGTAGGTTACTAGTGGAGAAGGGAGAAAAAGTGAGCAGATGGAGAGAACACTTTAAGGGATTGTTGAATATAGAAAATGAAAGTAATGTGAGTATAAGTGGCTGGGGAATGGCTGGGAGAAGGAGGGAGGAGAGAAGACAGGAAGAAATCAGTAGGATAGAAGATGTGGAAACAATGAAGAAAGTTAAATTGGGGAAAGCCCCAAGCATTGATGGAGTGTGTGGTGAAATGCTGAAGCATGGGGGAGAGATAGTAGTAGAATGGATGTAGAAGATGTGCAGAATGGCCTGGGAGGAAGGTAGAGATCCGGAGGATTGAAAGTCAGGTATAATTATTCCCTTGTACAAAGGAAAAGGGGAAAAAGAAGTGTGTGGTAATCATAGGGGCATATGTCTTCTTAGTATAATAGGAAAAGTGTATGGTACGATACTTACTGACAGAGTTAGAGAAAGAACAGAGGAATTAGTTGGAGAAGAACAGGGAGGCTTTAGGAAGGGAAGAGGTTGTGTAGATCAGATGTTCATTCTTAGATCTTTAGTGGAAAAATTTCTAGAGAAGGGAAAGAAGTTGTATGCGGCTTTCATGGATTTGGAGAAAGCATATGACAGGGTGGATAGACAAGGATTGTGGAAAGTATTAACAATATTGGAATAGATGGGAAGTTGATGAATGCTGTGAAGACTATGTATGATTGTGCTAAGGCTGCAGTGCCTGTGGATGGTGAACTAAATGAATTTTTGTCTTTGAAGGTTGGGTTGAAACAGGGATGTGTCATGTCTCCATGGTTGTTCAATCTGTACATGGATGGGGTAATAAAAGAGGTACAAGGTAGGGTAGTGGATGTTGGAGTGACCCTGGTGAGAGAGGGTAGTGTTTGGAAACTCCCTGTACTGTTGTTTGCAGATGATACTGTGTTGTTGAGTGAAGACAAAGGGGAGCTGCAAGGCTTGGTGGATGAGTTTGGGAGAGTGTGTAAGAAACGGAATCTAAAGGTGAATGTAGGGAAGAGTAAAGTGATGGTCTTTGAGAGAGGTGAAGTCAGTGAATGTACAGCGAGGTTGGATGGCGAGGAATTGGAAAATGTGAGTACGTTTAAGTACTTGGGTAGTGTGATAAGTAATGATGGAGGTTTGGAGGGTGAAGTGCTTGAAAGGGTACAACAGGGAAGAAAGGTTGCTGGTTCTTTGAAAGCAGTGATAAGAAACAGGGAAGTGAACATGGAAGTGAAAAAGTTACTACATGAGAGTATTGTGATACCAATTCTAACGTATGGAAGTGAAGCTTGGACGTTGTTGGATGGACACAAGTCAAAAGTGAGAGCAGTGGAAATGAGTTATTTAAGAGGAGCCTGTGGAGTCATATGGAGAGACAGGCTGATGAATGAGGATATAAAGGAGCGTTGTGGTGTGGATGTGGATGTGATAGGAAGCATTATGAGGAACACACTGAGGTGGTTTGGCCATGTGGAGAGGATGGAGGGTGAAAGACTGACGAAGAGAGTATATGTGAGTGAGGTGGAGGGGGGAAGAGGGAGGGGGAGGCCGAGGATGAGATGGAGGGATTGGGTGGAGAGTTATATGAGAGAGGGAGGCGTGAGTTGGGAGCTGGGCAGTGAAATGGCGGGGGACGGGGCGACGTGGAGGCGATTTGTTTGTGGCCACCCCAAACGGGATTGAGGCGTCTGAGAATAGATAGATAGACAGATATGTGAACAATGTGGCTAATTGGGATGGCATTGCCTTAGGATAAATTATGACATTCCGTTGATGATGCTGAGGCTGATATTTCGTGTAATCAGGGTTGAGAATGTCCAAAGAAAATATGGAGGTACTAGCAACCGTCATTAAACCGAAGATAAATGACTGAAAATTATTAGGAAATTTCCAATTGCTCGAGGCAGAGTCAATAATTATCCGCACTTTTCGAATAGTTGTTTATTAGAACAACAGTAGAGCGCTTACAAGTAATCACTTTTCAATACAGTCCCCTTTCTTTGCAGTGCACTTGGTCCAGTTTGGATATCCCCCCCCCCACAAAAAAAAAAAAGGTTCTGGTTGGTCTCGCAGCCAAGTATGAACCGCGTCTGTCACATTTTGGTCCATGGCAAACAGATGACCTTAAGGCGTCTTTGAGAGGACCAAAAAGATGGGAATCTGATGGAGCGAGGACAGGAGTATAAGGAGGATGCTCCTGTATCTCGAATCCCAGTTGCTGAAGCGTTTCAACAGCAGTATGTTGGCACGAATTGTCATGCAAGAACAAAACACCTTTCGACCATAGACCTCGGCATTCACTGCGTTTGCAGGATTCAGCTTGTCCTGTAGCATCTCGCTGTAACGTGCACTGTTACTGTTGAGCCCTTCTTCAGATAATGATCCAGCATTGGCCCGTGTGAGTCCCCCCCCCCCCCCGACTAAAAAAAAAAAAAACTGAGCATAACTTTTCCTGCACAAAGTTGAGTTTTTTTTTTCCCCTAGTGATTGTGGGTATTTCCATTCCATACTTTTGCGTTAACTCTCCGGTTCGAACTGGACCCAGGTGATCATCCTTTTTAAGATGGCATCACATTCGTTACCACAGCAGTTTAATCAGTGTTAACAGACGTTCAAACGACTGTGTTAGTGATCCTCGGTGAGTTGTTTAGGGACCCATCTAGCACAGACTTTATGAAACCCAAGCCTGTTATGGATGATTTCAAATGCAAAAGCATGGCTAATTTGCATATGATTTGCGACGTCATCAATAGTCACTCGTCGGTTCGTAAGAATCATGGGTCGGATTTGCTTAGTGATGTCATCAGTTGTGGATGTCAGTGGACATCCAACTCCTATGTTGTGTTTAATGGTTTTTCAACCGTTTTTTGAACTTCTCAATCCATTCGTACACAACCCACCATGATAAAACACTGTCCCCATATTGTGCTGAAAGCCTTCGAAGGATATCGGTCCCTGGTACACCTTCTGTCCATCAAAACCCAATCACTGCTCATTGTTTTTCCTCGTGCAAACCGAGAGCTGAGCAGCCACGTTTACTCTATGACAGCACAATGGGAGCTGACTGATCAAGGTTCTCAGAAGTTCACTGCTGCAACGACAGACACTACGCTCCCACGTTCGTTCACATAAATCAGTACGGTCGACCTAGAGAAAAGTATAAGAAAAGTGCGGATAATTACTGACTCACCCTCATACTAGACCAGTTCAGGTTAGTAACATCAATGTTCAAGAGCATCATGGTTCACATGATTTTTCTGCATTTCACAGGCAACACTGGGCCATATACTTGTGTTGTAAATGGAAAAAAAAAATAATAATCTGAGGGACAAACTGGCTGATTATGGGTAGTAGTAGAAGTATTTTCAAATCCAGGTTCAACTGAACGTGACCTCCGTGGATCTTAACCTCGCTGCACAACTAACTCAGCGCATAACAGGGATCCCCCTAACTCAGCTTTTCTTTTATAGATTGGCATAAGGAGAAGGCCTTGAGGACACAAAACCTGGGCCCTTCAGATTTCTTGAACAGGTCGCTTTGAAATATGTCTCTGTTTTTTAAATAATTTTTTGCATGATTACATAAAATACTTAAGACACAGTATTCGACCTATCCAAAGGTGACGGCTCACTAAAAGACATATAACTATGTGATATTTATTGGCTCTACACTGAATACTTTCTGAGTTCTGGCCCGGACACAAAATCTCAATGCCTGGTCAGCTGTCCTGCGACACAGCTCTATGGATGGACACCTATTGATCCCAGTGATAACACCACACTCCTCTGACTTTCTCAAGAGGATAAAAAAAATTCGGTAAATGAAGCGAGTAGGTGTGATGGGAAATGGGCATTTCATTGTACTATGAGCAGAATTCATTTACTCTGGAGATGTCATGGTAATAAAGTAGTGATAAATCATAGCTGCATTGAAATCTAGCTCATTGCATTCATGTCTCTCTGGTTATTATAGTTTTTCAGGGGTGGATGTCTGGTAGTGGTTCCTGAAGAATATTGTTTGACTTAATGCTTTGGATGTCAGAGGGGATAATTATGTTTTATGTATGTGTTTGTGCAGTGCAGCGTTGGTTGGAGGACGAGGGTTATTACTGAGCCATTCTGTGTATTGTTTATGGTGCTTCAGTTGAGGATCAGCTTGGACTCGCATTATTCAGTGTCAGCCTAATGTTCTGTTTCTGGACTGTCTGTCTGGAGCGAACGGGGAAGACGGGGGGGGGGCGAACTCCCCGCCCCCCGGCCCTCACACACACAAAATTGCTGACGTCACCCCAGACCTTCCACCCTCATTCAGCCCACGACTTAATGAACTCAGTGCAACACGAAATGAACAACCAAGGGTTAAATATTTCGAATACCAACCTAGATGAGTTAGTAGAAAAGCTTTCGGCCAAGCACAGTACCAGTAATAGAACTGAGCCATCCTCAAGGGCACACAAGAAAGGAATACATAAATCTACTTTATTTTTTTTTATACAACAACCTGATTAAAACTAATTTACTCATTACTATGACGTACTCTCTGTTCAGTGGAGACTGTTCATTTGTGCAATTCTTTAAATTTTTATAAGTATTGGAATTCTGGACATTTAATAACTGTTAATGATACCTCTGAGTGGGCAGCATATACTGTAAGTGACGTTTTCTTTGCTTCAATAACGTATACCTTGCTATGCTTCCGTAGCTAATCGTTCATCACAGTATTTGCATAGTTTTGAAATCAAAAGATTTCTTATGTGTTGCATACTGAACTACCAAACATAATTGTAACAGCATTTATTGTCAGGTATTTTAAGGCTTGTGATAAATGTCGTCATATGTTTTGGTGAGTAGTACTGTAGTAGTAGCAGCAATGAAGTATTTCTCTCTCTCTCTCTCTATTGAATATATATATATATATATATATATATATATATATATATATATATATATATATATATATATATATATATATATATATATATATATATATATATATATATATATATATATATATATATATATACGGTGCTACCCAAAAGTTCCAGTTATATGAGTATTGTAGCAAAATAAGTTATCTTACCTCCTACTTCTCATTGTCGCCTTCGAAGTAGTCCCCTTGGGCATGTATTTTTTTTTTTCTTTTATGCGAGGAAGAAGGAACCAAAGGCCATGAGCCTGCAGTAACAGTTCCCTCCAAGAGAAAAACAAAATACAATAGAGAACCAAATTCAAGATCCGATCATTTTGAGATGCCTGGACACACTGCGTTTGAAAGACTGGAGATCATAGGCAGCAGGAAATACAGGCAGAGGGAGACAGTTCCAGAGCTGACCTGTTGCATAAATGAAAAACTGGGAGTAACGGTTAACTCTTGCATTAGAGAGTTGGACAGAAAAGGGATGAGAGTTTGCTGCCAGACGGGTGCTATGCGCCCATCGTAGAGGTGGAGGAATGCAAGCAGACAGTTCAGAGGAGCAGTGACCATTAAAGTAGCGATAGAAAAGAGATAAAGATTCAACAGTGCGGCGAAGAGACAGAGGTTGAAGGGAGTCAGTAAGAGGAGGAGAGTTAATGAGACGAAAAGCCTTTGACTCCACCCTATTGAGAAGAGCTGTATGTGGGGAGCCTCCCCACACATGAGAGTTGTACTCCACACAGGGGCGGATAAAACCCCTGTATAGAGTCAACAATTGTGCAGGGGTAAAGAAAGAGGCTTAGCACACCCAATCTCTTGGAAGCAGATTTTACAAGAGACGTAATATGATCTTTCCAAGATAAGTCCCGGGTAAATGAAACCCCAAGCATGTTCAAGGATGATGCAGGATTAAGCTGAATATTATTAAACATTAGTGGGTATACTTGTGGAAGATTTTGTCGGGTTGATAGGTGTAAGAACTGAGTCTCAGATGCATTATAAACAACCATATTATTTTTACCCCAGTCAAAGATACGAGCCAAGTCAGATATTAGGTGTGCCATAGCCTCATCCCTTGTTTGCTGAAGTAACTGTTGAGATGGGCGTTGCGGGAACCGAATGGAAAGGTGAAGGGTGGAGTCATTAGCGTATGAGTGGATAGGGTTAGATGTACAGCTTAGAATATCATTGATGAATAAAAGGAAGAGAGTTGGTGATAGGACAGAGCCTGAGGAACACCACTGTTGATAGATCTAGGAGAAGAACGATGGCCGTCTACAACAGCGGCTATAGAACGACCAGAAAGAAAGCTAGCGATGAAGGCACAGATAGAAGGATAGAAACCGTAGGAGGGCAGTTTGGAAATTAAAGATTTATGCCAGACTCGATCGAAAGCCTTTGAGATGTCAAGTGCAATTGCAAAGCTTTCGCCAAAGTCCCAAAAGCAGGATGACCAGGAGTCAGAAAGGTAGGTGAGAAGATTGCCAGTGGAGCGTCCCTGACGGAACCCGTACTGACGATCGGAAAGATGCCTTAAAATTTTTCTATTGAGAATTGATTCGAAAACGTTTGAAATACAGGACGTTAAAGCAATTGGACGATAGTTGGAGGGTTGGGAGTGGTCACCCTTCTTTGGGACTGGCTGAATGAGAGCAAACTTCACGCAAGAAGGAAAGGTACAAGTTGACAGACAAAGGCGAAAGAATTTGCCTAGCCAGGGTGTAAGCACAGAAGCACAGTTCTTGAGAACAACAGGAGGGACCCCATCAGACCCATATGCCTTGTTAGTACTGAAGCCAGTGATGGCAGAAAATACATCAACTGAAGAAATTTTAATGTCAGCCATGAGGAAGTCAGAGGGGGGAAGAGATGGAGGAACAGCACCGGAATCATGTAAGGTGGAATTGGAGGAGAAAGTCTGTGCAAAGAGATCTGCTTTATCAGTAGAATAAAGAGCTACAGAACCATTAGAGTAGAAAAGAGGAGGGAAGGATGATGAGGTAAAGTAGTTAGAAAGATTTTTGGCAAGGTGCCAGAAGAAGCGGGAAGAATTCGATTTGGAGAGTTGAGAGCATTTAGTATGGGTGAAATTATTTTTAGTAGAGCGAAGAACAGACTTAGCACGATTCCGGGCAGAAACGCAAAGATGATGTGATTCGGGGGTGGGTTGGCTCCGGTACCTTTTGTAGGCCCTCTTCTTGTTGCGGACAGCATTAGAACAAGCGTGATTAAACCAAGGCTTTCTTGCGTTAGTCAAAGGATATGAGAAAGGAATGTATGCTTCCACGCCCGAGAGAAAAACCTCCGTAATGCGCAAGGCACACTCAGATGGCTCCCAACCAAGGAAACAATAATCATTCCAGGGAAAATCAAAGAAGTACTGCCTGAGGGCCTCCCAGTCCGCGGCTCCAAAATGCCACAGACAACGTTTCCCTGGATGGTCCACAGGCCGTACCGGAGTGATAGGACAGGTTAAGGTAATAAGGTTGTGATCGGAGGAGCCCAGCGGAGAGAAAAGATTAACAGAGTAAGCAGAAGGATTAGTTGTGAGGAAGAGGTCAAGTATGTTGGAGCTCTCTCCAAGGTGGTCAGGGATACGGGTAGGGTGCTGTACAAGCCGCTCTAGGTCATTAAGGATAGAAAAGATGTAGGCCTGTTCACCAGGTGGATCTGTGAAAGGAGAGGAGAGCCAAAGGTGGTGGTGAACATTGAAATCTCCTGGAATGGAGATTTTAGAGAAAGCAGAAATGGATAGAATGTGTTTCATCGTAGAAGTAAGATAGTCGAAGAATTTTTGATAGTCAGTAGAATTAGGGGATAAGTAAAAAGCACAGATATATTTAGTCAGAGAATGACAGGAAAGCCGAAGCCAGAGTGTAGAGAATTCAGAAGAATCGAGTTCAGGAACACGATAGCAAAAAGTCGTTGCACATATATACACAACAGCCACCTTTGGCTTTGAAATGAGTGTAGAGAAAGTAGGAGGATACAGAAAAGGGTTTGCTGTCAGTTGCCCCAGACAGCTGAGTCTCCATTAGAAAAAGAAGGTGAGGTTTAGAGGAGGAGAGGTGGTGCTCAACAGAGCGAAAGTTAGAGGAAAGGCCGCGAATGTTGCAGAAATGAAGGAGAGAGTCAGACTGTGGTTCCAGGCACCTCAAGTCGTCACCAGGAGAGGGGCGGATGGTGGGGGCATTTATGGTCCCCCCCCCCGGGGACTCCGAGGCTTGGTGAAGAGACGCCATTTTAGTTGAATTTTGAATAGGAAGTGTAGTGTGTACTGTGCATGTAGTTTGGTGTAATTAGAGAAATTTGTACTGGAGAGCATGCTGGCTTACTCTCTGTGTAACTGAGACACTGAAAAAGTTCAGCAAAGGGGGATGGTCAGGAACTAGTCCCAGCGTTTTTTCCAAGAGTCCATGCATCCCTGGAAGGCTTTAGGCATAATTTTCTTGAGCACCCCCTGCGATTGTGTGTGGATCTCCTCAATCGAGGCAAGTCGATGCCCTTTCAGTCATAATTTCAGCTTGGGAAACAGGATAAAGTTGCAGGGGGCAAGGTCAGGCAAATAGGGTCAGTGGGGAATGACTACAATGTTAATGGAAGCCGGGAACTGCCAGACAACAATAATGTGTGGTTGGGAGTGTTGTCAGGATGCAGGACTCAGTCCTTGTTCTTCCACTGTTCTTGACGTTTGAGGCGGACGTTCTCCCTCAGACGGTGCAAAACTTCACAGTAAAATTTTCCGCTGACAGATTTGCTGGGTGGGACGAGTTCCTTAAGAAACTTGGATATCGAAGAAAACGATCAACACTGCTGCGAAATTGATGCGTTTGTTCGGCCTCAGTGAATTGGGAGACTTCCATTGCGATGACTGCTGCTTTGCCTACGGGTCATAACCATAAACCCATGATTCATCACCAGCTATGACCTTAGAGATAAAGGTGGCACCATCTCTGACTTGATTCTTGAGCTCCCTGCAAAATGCAGCGCGATATGCCTTCTGCTCATCACTCAGCAGTCTTGGCATAAATTTTGCAGCAATGCGTCTCACCCCCAACACGTCCGACAAAATGCGTTGCTCGCTCCCATATGACAGTCCAACGATATCACAAACATCATGGGTAGCTCGTCTACGATCTGCAAGGATAGCCTAACGAACATTTCCGACATTTTTTGGTGTTGTTGCTGTTGACGATCATCCAGAATGGTCATCGTCGTCGACGGATGTTCGTCCTTCCTTGAACCGCTTGTACCAGAAAAATGTTCTGCTTTGGGACATGGCATTGTCACCAAAGGCTTGCTGAAGCAACTGGTGAGTTTCTGCAGCCGTCTTATTGATCTTGAAGCAGAAGCTGATGCAGGTTTTTTGTTCCGTGAGGTCTGCCATTGCAAAACCGTTAAACCACCTACATACCATGTTACAATAGTAAGCGTAGCTCAACAACACTTCTGCTGACAGACACGGCCGGGGCCACACTGACGCACAACGGGTGCTGCTGACTCCTCCTAGCGGGAAAAGGCAAAACTGCAAACGGTTGGTTCCCTCTGTTCAAATTACTGGAACTTTTGGGTAGCACCTCGTGTATATCTATCTATCTATCTATCTATATATATATATATATATATATATATATATATATATATATATATATATATATATATATATATATATATACAGAGAGAGAGAGAGAGAGAGAAACAGGTAACCAACTGCTGGACCTAAACTTCTGCTTGTTGAGTTTAGGAATGCTTGCTAAGTCCTCAACATAAGCGAGCACAGTTGCTGAAAATGGGCATGAGTGAAGTTGATAAATCAAAGAGATGGTATTATGTATAAAATGACTGCGAGCTGTGAGCCTCCACTGGATAGGGCTGTCGGTAATGTACTATGATTCTGGTACAGCACATGATCATGTCTGCTAAAGAGAAATTTTGCTCAGTCTTTTTTTTTTTTTTTTTTCTCCAGTCTTCCAGTTATGTTTTAAATTAACTAATCAAGATATTTTTTCGTACTGTGTCAAAAACTTTTTTCATGTCCATTGCCAGAAGCAGATATATTAATGTGGAGTTGTTTCTTCTTGATGCCGTCACTAATATTCTTACCGTCATTATGCTCAGCGATATGTAAAGGGTTATAAGGTCGACACTATATTTAGGATATCATTCGCCAAATTCAGGACAACTCCAAAGCTTTTTGTACTGCCATGTTATTGAATGATTGACCGTGTACTTGTAATTTTTCAGTCACGGACAATAGTTTCTTTAACCCCTGACGATATATATGTCGAAGACATGGTTAAAAGCCAAACGAACGAACATTTGTCGGTTCAGTTGTCTGGTAATGATTCGTGGCACCAGTGATTCACACACTCGAACCCAATATTGCAATGTCACATATTTTGCCGATAATAATCCAGGAAAGAAGGGTACAAGGTAACCTATGCATTATGGTATGTCAGAGTACAATGTATATATTTTGTAATTTCACCTAGTGGGTTAGCTGGGTGCACTACATTGGTCTGCGGAGGGCAGGGTTTGAGTCCTTTATAAATTATAATCAGCGACCTTATAAATTAACAAAGCAGCTGTCAGTGACAATATTTATTCTTTGAAACTGAAAATCGACTATAATTAACCAAATTCTTCATTACTGGCTGCATATTTCGCCATTCATATAAGACTGAAAACTGTTTCCCATTCGTATCATATAATACACGAAATTGGATGCACAGTTGACCGGTAGGTTGCCAGGGCACGATAATGAAATCTACACTCATGCACCAAGACTGTAGCTGGGTATACACTGTTTCTTATAATACCTTTCCCATCACCCATATACAACACTTTCCATGTGACTTAGTAGCAAGATTTCAATGATGCAATCGTAAGTGCAAGGAAAAGTCCTGGTCATTATCCTACCCACGTTGCCGCTCATATGGTAGGGGCAAACTGGCATTCTTGGGAAAAAAAAAATCTCCGACTAGTAGACCTTCCTCATTAATAAAAAGCCAGTATAAGAACTATGTTGTCTAAATGTGATTTAACTTAGCAAAAACAGATTGCCTCTTTCACTTGTCATACTCGCCCCTGCAATCACTCGGGATCTCATCATATCCAGCCCACTTCACCAGACATCCGCCCCTCTGCCCCACCCTACACCCACCCCAGCACCACCACCACCACCACCACCACCATAGGAACCAGTCATCCACCTCAGAGCAATGTACGATGTACAGTAACAGTAAAGGGAAAATTAAATTGCCCATGAATTTTATTTGTTATAATTTACAAAATGACATTCTCTTTAGAAATGCTAGGAGGCTACTGCAAGATAAACATCATCCTCGGGATTTATCACATCTGTGACAGTGTGGGACCCTCGTTTTCTTTGGCAGTTGTGGCGGTGCTAAGGATCTTTAGGTATCCTTCTGTTAGGCATGACCAGTGTAGAAAATGCATCTGTTGGTTTTTCAGCACCATCTACAGAGTCTGCATTATCATTTGCCACTGCCACACTTTGGATATTTTCACTCTTTGGGACACTCTCTTCCTTCAGGATCACTTTAGGGACACCATTATTTTCAGGAGGTAACACTTTAGAGGGGACAGTTACCAAAGAAGGGTTGCCACCTTCAAGGGGGAGGGTTGCCACCTCTCGCTCATCCTCATCCTCCTGGAAGAGAACTGTCTTGGAGTCCGATAGTGTTCCCTCAGTTGTTTCCTGGTCAATTGGAAAAACCCTACTTCTTTTTCTCCTCATATCGTGGAAAGACATCCTTGTTCTTCTTTCTCTTCTTCTCTACATCGCCCGTCCACCTCCCCCTCCTCCTGGAAGACGTTCATCTCAACACCTGATAACACATTATAGGAAGTTGCAGGATATGCCTACGACTCGGAGTCAGTTGTTAGCCTCCTGCATCTTTTTAGCCATCTCACTCCCCCCGCATCTACTTCAGTGCAGTTTAATATGATGCTTATAATCATCTGTCCTGCATCAGTATAAAGTTTTTACTAAACGGGTTATATACAAACAATGGGGAGAGGAGAATGGGAGTCAGGAAATAAACAAAGAAAGAAGAGGATAATGAATAATGAAACATGATTAATAATAACTGTTAAATATATAACAGAGGCCTAAGAGTCTCTGGACAATGATGTTTGCGGACGACATTGTGATATGTAGTGAGACCCGGGAGGAAGCTGAGGCAGAGCTTGAGAGATTGAGATTGCACTGGAGAGAAGGGGAATGAAAGTAAGCAGAAGCAAGATTCAGTACATGTGTGTAAATGAGAGAGATGACAGGAGAACCGTGAGGTTGCAAGGTGTAGAGGTGGCAAGGGTAGATGAATTCAAATACTTGAGGTCAATTGTTCAAAGTAACAAAGAGTGTGGTAGAGAGGTAAAAAAGAGAGTGCAGGCGGGATGGAGTGGGTGGAGAAAGGTGACAGGAGTGATCTGTGACAGAAGGGTCTATGTAGAAATGAAAGGGAAAGTTTATAAGACTGTAGTGAGGCCAGCCATGTTGTATGGAATGGAGACAGTACCACTGACAAAAAGACAGGAGGCACAGTTGGAGGTAGCATTGAAGATGTTGCGTTTTTCACTAGGAGTGATGAGGTGGGACAAAATTAGAAATGAACATATTAGAGGGACAGCACACGTAAGTCAGTTTGGAGACAAAGCTAGAGAGGCGAGAATGAGATGGTTTGGACATGTGTGGAGGAGGGATGAGGAGTATGTCGGGAGGAGGATGCTGGAAATGGAGTTACCAGGCAGGAGAAAGAGAGGAAGGCCAAAGAGAAGGTTTATGGATGTAGTGAAGGAGGACATATGGGTGGTAGTGTAAGAGAAGAATATGCAGAAGACTGACTAAGATGGAGACGGGTGATCCGCTGTGGCGACCCCTAAGGGAAGAGCCGAAAGGAGAAGAAGAATGCTTTGGCATATCTCAAAGGAAATGGGATTAAAAATAACTGCTGATAAAGATAAAACAGAAACCTATAACTATTCACGTTATCGTATGTATGTATGTATGTATATATATGTATATATATATATATATATATATATATATATATATATATATATATATATATATATATATATATATCGTATATATATATTGTTACATAGCCTATGATTTCATCATCCCTTGTATAATTCTAACTTATGATACAGTTTTGTTCACGATTGCATCATCCTTTGTATGATCCTAATGTACAGTATGCTGCATGTTTGTTCACGATTCGCCACGTGGCTTCCATAGTGACCAGGCTTGCGTGTTCTACCTCACTCCCCCCTTCTCCCCCTTATAATAGAGTAAGTCGTTCTTTCTGTTGTTCAGAGCAGGAGTGTCAACTCTTCGTCCTCTATGCCTTCATCTGCGCATCCTTCTTACAAGTTGAATCAAGCTCTGCTGGCCCCCTATATAATGAGCTCAGTCTCTGCATTAATTGCCACTTAGATCTACTCCTCATTCTGTTCACATCTCTGTCCTCCCCTGTACAGTATATTATTATTTTTGTGAGTGCTCAGGAAGTCTCCAGCCATCTAGCTGCTGTATAATTTGAGTATAAGTGTTATTACCATTTTTCTTATATTGTATACCCTAAGGCTTTAATTCGTAAGCCTGGTAAAGTTTTCATGATTAATATTGGTTCCATACTGTCAGCCAGTATTAGTAATATTTTGTATCTGTAATAATATTATATCTTGCTTTAACTGAGCATTATCTGGTTTTCTCATTTTATCAGGGCTGACTTAGATAAATTTGCTCTTGCTAAATTTATGTTAATAGAGGCTATTGCAGTTAACCATATATGTAACCTGTTTTGCCATTACATTACCCTTATGAGTCCTGAATGTTTACCTGTTAGTTTGAGCATTAAACTTTAACTTGTAATTTTACCTAAGTCATTTGTTTTGAACCTGTAACTTTGCGGGACAGTAGTGATTTTAGTATTCTCACTTGAAGTGTTCATTATCGCTCTCTGTTCCGTAACATTAATTTGGCAACCTCTTATCAGGATATTCAGGATATTATCATAAGGATATTGCTTGATATTTTGAGACTGTGATTTATTCATGATGTCTACTATTACTACTCTTGATGAAGCCAAAGATTTTTTGTCAAATGTGCAAACAGTGTGTGATGTAGAAAACAGAACAAAGAATGAACTTAAGCTTGTTGCTCAACAATTGGGAATTGCTGTTCACTCTCATCATTCTAAAGATCAAATTGTTGGCATGATTAATAAAAGCTTGTTTAATGTAACTCCTCCAAATGAGCAAACACAGATTGAAATAGCTAAGTTTCAGCTAGCCCTGCAGGAGGCTCGTGCTAAGGAGGCTGAGTTTCAGGCACGTGCTAAGGAGGCTGAGTCTCAGGCTCGTATTCAGGAGGCACAAATTGAAGTAGCTAGGATTCAGGCAGACCATGAGTATCGCATGAAACAAGGTGGAACTGGATCATCTAGCTCTGATGAGTTTGATGTAGCTAAAAATGTTAAACTTGTCCCTCCTTTTAATGGATCTGATTTAACAAATTATTTTCAGTTCTTTGAGAGGGTAGCTACAGGTTTTAATTGGCTCAAAAAGTATTGGCCAGTTCTCCTTCAGAGTGTTCTCACTGTTCTCACTGGTAAAGCTGAAGTAACTTATGCATCTTTGCCTCAGAATCAATCTGATAATTATGATGTAGTTAAGAGCTTGATTCTTAAGGCCTACGAGCTTGTTCCTGAAGCCTATAGAGTAAAATTTAGGACAACTTATAAGGAAGATAAGCAATCCCATGTTGAGTATGCAAAAATCAAAGAAGATCTGTTAGAGCAGTGGTTAAATTCTAAGAATGTAAATTCTGATTTTGATAAATTTAAGCAGATGATTTTGCTGGAGGACTTCAAAAGGTGTATTCATAAAGATGTAAGCCTATATCTTGATGAGAAAAGAATAGATAATTTGTCTGATGCTGCAGTTTTATCTGATGAATATGTTCTCACTCACAAGAGATAGTCTAAAGAAAAAAGGAAAGCTGAGAGTAAGTACGTTGCCTCTACTCAGAGTACAGGTAACAGGAAAGAGAATAAAGATGATTCTCAGGAAATAAATACCAGCTCCACTTCTATACTTCAGAAAAGTAAATGTACTTATTGTAGTAAGCTTGGTCATACTACGGAGAAATGTTTCAGGAGACAGCGTGATGTGAACAAAAAGGAGTCTTAAATATTCAGTCAATTGGTCTAGTGTCCACCCTTCAGAGTTTCCAGAATTCTTTAACCGACTTAACTGAACCTGCTTTGAGGGGTAAATTAAATTCTCATGATGAAGCTCCTCTTTTGAGCAGTAACGTGGGTGACACTCTCAAGAATTCATGTGCTAATTTCCTGTCTGATGGTTTTGTCAGTCCTCTGGACAGTAATGACAGGAAATCAGTTAATATATATCGTGATACAGGTGCTTGCCAATCCCTTATGCTGACCAGTGTTCTAGGCTCTAATGTTAATTCCTCTGATGAAACTGTAATCTTACAAGGTGTAGGGAATAATTACTTCTCTGTCCCTCTGTGTAGATTGAATTTAGTGTCTGGTTTTGTTAATGGGTCCGTTATGGTTGGGTTGGTTGAGACACTCCCAATGTCAGATGTATCTTTCTTACTTGGAAATGATATTGGTGGAAGTCAAGTGTGTCCAGCTCCTCAGTTGTCTAGTGAACCAGTGATTGCGACCCACGATTGTGATGTCCCTGATGTGTTCTCTGCATGTGGTGTCACTAGGGCTAAGTCTAAAGTTACTGGTGACTTAGAGGATAATGATGATGATGATGTTATCCTAGCTGACACTGTTCTTGCTAATTTGGACCACTCACCAGATGAGGCAGTACCCCGTAGTGTTGATAATTTGTCTCATCAAGAGTTGGTTGAGTTGTAGGTTGCTGACCCTGAGTTGAATGGTCTAGCTAAATCTAGTTGCAGTGAGGAAGAGTCAGCTGGTGCTTCTACTTGTTATTATATAAAGTCAGGAGTACTCATGAGGAAGTGGAGACCCCCAACAGCATCAGCCGACTGTGAATGGGAGGTTGTACATCAAGTTGTCATCCCTCGTGTTTGTAGGCAGGATATCATTAGAGTGGCTCATGATTCCAGTTTGGCAGGACACCTTGGAGTGAGGAAGACTGTGGCATGCATTCTGAAACACTTCTACTGGCCAGGTATCTTCAGAGATGTTTCCTGGTATTGTAAGTCTTGTCACACCTGTCAAGTTATGGGGAAGTGTAATCAGACCGAAAAGGTTGCACCTCTAGTTCCCATTCCTCCTTTAGAGGCGCCATTCACCCGTGTGTTGGTGGATATTGTGGGCCCTCTTCCTAAGACTTCTTCAGGATTTTCTTATGTGTTGACCCTGATTGATATGGCTACTCGTTATCCTGAAGCCATTCCACTTAGAAATATCTCGGCAAAGAACGTGGTTAAGGAAATGCTAGGGTTCTTCACCAAGTTTGGTTTCCCCAAGGAGGTACAGTCAGACCGGGGAAGTAATTTCATGTCAAATGTTTTCAAGCAATCTCTGAAAGAGTTGGGCATCACCCAGATCACGTCTTCAGTTTACCATCCCCAGACCCAAGGAGCATTGGAGAGATGTCATCAAACACTCAAATCGATGCTCAGGAAATACTGTTTGGAACATCAGAAAGACTGGGATAAAGGTCTTCCATTTGTTGTATTTGCCGCAAGAGAATCTCCAAATGAATCACTGGGCTTCTCACCCTTTGAACTACTGTTTGGCCATGAAGTAAGAGGACCCCTTAATCTACTCAAGGAATGCTGGCTGTTGGAGGAAGATGACGTCAACCTGCTGGAGTATGTGATGAAGTTCAAAGAACGGCTGTCCACTGCTTTACAGCTGGCGAGAGAGAATTTAGGAGCTGCTCAGGAGAAGATGAAGACTTGGTATGATAAGAAGTCCAGGTTACGCCACTTTCAGCCAGGAGATCAGGTTTTGATTCTGCTACCGGTGCATGTGCAACCTCTTCAAGCCAAGTTTAGTGGTCCTTATTTCATGGAGAAGAAACTCAGTGATGTCAACTATGTCATCGCCACACCAGATCGTAGAAAGAACAAGCAACTTTGTCACATCAACATGCTAAAGTTATATCACAGGCAGGACGAAAATAACCCAGGCTGCACTGTAGCTGTTCCACCCGAGTCTGCAAGTGAAGCTCTCCCATGCAGTATGAGCCTGAGTGATAGTTTGGGAAAGAATCCTGATATCATGAATGATCTCCAGACTAAGCTTTCTCATCTAGCTCCCAAGGAATGGCATGAGTTTTCGGCATTACTGCAGAAGTACCCGCAAGTGTTCCGTGACACTCCAGGAAGTACCACTGTGTTGATGCATGATGTCGATGTTGGAGACGCAAAGCCAATTAAACTGCCTCCTTACCGTGTGAACCCAGTGAAAGTTCCTCTCATCCAGGAGGAGCTTGGCTACCTGTTGGACCACAAGATGATTGAGCCCTGTCAGAGAGAGTGGAGTTCTCCTGTCACTCTAGTCCCTAAGCCAGGTGGGTCACAGCGGCTTTGCATCGACTACAGACATGTTAATCAGATAACCAAAACAGACACTTACCTCTCCCTCGCGTGGAAGATTGCACAGACAAGATCGGAAAGGCTAGGTACATAAGTAAGTTTGATTTGTTAAAGGGATACTGGCAAGTACCTATGACTGAACGTGCTAGGGAGATCTCATGTTTTGTAACACTAGGAAGACTTTTGCATGTTCTGTAATGCCATATGGTATGAAGAATGCACCAGCCACTTTTCAGAAGCTCATGAATGTTGTAACAGAGGGTTTGGCAGGGTGTGTTGTTTATATTGATGATGTATTAATCATCTTTGACAACTGGAAAGATCACCTATGCCATGTCAGTAAAATTCTTGAGCGTTTCGTTCATGCTAATCTTGTAGCTAATTTATCAAAGTGTGAGTTTGGTCAAGCTAAAGTTCAGTACCTTGGGTACGCAATTGGTGATGGACACATTGCACCACCAGGAGCTATGGTTCAGGTTATAAGTGATCTTCCCAGACCTAAAAGTATGAAAGAGCTATAAAGATTTTTGGGAATGGTAGGTTATTACAGGAGATTTGTTCTTAACTTTTCAATTCTTGTATCACCACTTAGACCTATTGAAAAAGGGAGTTAAATTTGTCTGGACCGATAACTGTGAATCCTCTTTCAGTAAACTTAAAGCTATCCTATTAAGTCAGCCAGTGCTCGGTACTCCAAATTTTCCTAAGCCTTTTAAGATGGCTGTTGATGCAAGTGATACAGGAGCTGGGGCTGTTTTGCTGCAAGAGGATGATCAGGGTATTGAACACCCTGTATCTTATTACAGTAAGAAGTTCACTCCACCTCAAAAGAACTACTCAACTATTGAGAAAGAGCTTTTGGCCTTGATTTTGGGTTTACAGCATTTTTCATTTTATTTGTGTTCTGATTTTGACCCCATAGTCATTTATACCTATCATAACCCACTGAAATTCCTTAGTTAGTTTAAAGATAAAAATCAGAGATTGACAAGATGGAGCCTACTTCTTCAGGAGTATTCATCAGACATACAACATGTCAAGGGGAAAGAAAATGTTATTGCAGATTGTTTATCTAGACTTTAGACATTGTTTTAGTGTAATAAGAAATTTCCTTTGTAAATTTCTTTTTCTCTGTGGGGAGGTGTTACATAGCCTATGATTTCATCATCCCTTGTATTATTCTAACTTATGATACAGTTTTGTTCACGATTGCATCATCCTTTGTATGATCCTAATGTACAGTATGCTGGATGTTTGTTCACGATTCGCCACGTGGCTTCCATAGTGACCAGGCTTGCGTGTTCTACCTCACTCCCCCCTTCTCCCCCTTATAGTAGAGTAAGTCGTTCTTTCTGTTGTTCAGAGCAGGATTATCAACTCTTTGTCCTCTATGCCTTCATTTGCGCATCCTTCTTACAAGTTGAATCAAGCTCTGCCAGTCCCCTATATAATGAGCTTAGTCTCTGCATTAATTGCCACTTAGATCTACTCCTCATCCTGTTCACATCTCTGTCCTCCCCTGTACAGTATATTATTATTTTTGTGAATGCTCAGGAAGTCTCCAGCCATCTAGCTGCTGTATAATTTGAGTATAAGTGTTATTACTATTTTTCTTGTACTGTATAGCCTAAGGCGTTAATTCGTAAGCCTGGTAAAGTTTTTATGATTCATATTGGTTCCATACTGTCAGCTAGTATTAGTAATATTTTGTATCTGTAATAATATTATATCTTGCTTTAACTGAGCATTATCCGGTTTTCTCATTTTATCAGGGCTGACTTAGATATATTTGCTCTTGCTAAATTTATGTTAATAGAGGCTATTGCAGTTAACCATATATGTAACCTTGTTTGTCATTACATTATCCTTATGAGTCCTGAATGTTCAGTTGTTAGTTTGAGCATTAAACTTTAACTTGTAATTTTACCTAAGTCATTTGTTTTAAACCTGTAACTTTGCGGAACAGTAGTGATTTTAGTATTCTTACCTGAAGTGTTCATTATCTCTCTCTGTTCCGTAACAATATATATATATATATATATATATATATATATATATATATATATATATATATATATATATATATATATTAAGTTGTAGATTTTTTATGGGCCACCCCACACTTTTGTTCCTCTTGGTACAGAAACCTTCCATACAAATTTCAGTCCTCTACTGTAGTATTTACTGGTGCCCCAAAGACCCAGAAGTTCATACTCTGTGCCATCTGGGCTTAATACCCCATCGGCGCACCTAGGTCCCCCCTCCATTGTAAGTATTAGCCCCTTGTCGGAGGGACATCTTGGGAACAGATCCCTCACTCATTATTGCCTAGTTTGAGAGGTCATGGTTCCCATTTGGGCATCCAGGAATCACTGACAATGAGCCTCTATGACCTGGAACAGGAATTGCTGTTGCTCCTCGTCTTTGGTGATGACAGGGAGTGCAACTCTTCGCTCAGCGAGGCTGCTCATGACTTTTAGTGACTGGATGCATTGCTTGGCTTTCTTATAGTCATCTCGTTCAACCCACATGGATGGGTCGACATCCAGGAACCCACTAGAGGAGCCAAGGAAGAACGGAATGCAGCAAGTGCTGCTCATTACGAAATCAGGGAGGTTCTTCACTAGAATGATGGCTACATACAGATCCAGAGTCCTTCTGAGGCTCACCATCCTCCTTGTCTCCAGAGCTGTGACCATGGTCCTCTTCATATCCAAGTCTAGGGACTTGTCGAAGAATACCAGGCAAACCAGCTCCTCAGAGAGGTACCAGAGATGAGGACTGAAGGCCTTTGCAGCAGTGGATGAGAAGTCCAAGTCAACGTAGTCCAGGATGTCTTGAAGAAACTTGAAGTCAGTTCGAGAAGCAGATGTGGCAACTGATGCTATGAACTAGTATGGGACGTAAATCATGATGGGAAATATGACAAACCACTTGAATGTGGCAAGCTCTCGCACAGTGAGCTTCAACTGCCTGCAGAAGAGGTAAATTTTGACTAAGTAGATGATTTTGGCCATTAAACTGGCAAGGTGGTAGATGCTAGGCCACGAAATGTGGAAGCCACGAGGAGGAACTCCACTGAGGATAATCACCATGAGCTCAAGCAACTCTTAGTAATCTTCCCGTGGCTGTTGGGCAGTGAGTTGAAGATGGCAGGTGGTGATGACCTCGTCACAATGGATGGGATGGTTGGTGAGCAGCTTGAAGCAATCAGGTGCAATGGAGATCCATCCCTGCTTAAAACGCATGAAGATAAGGATGTCCAGCCCTGTGATGATGCTAGTGCAGACTGTGAAGACTTTCTGGATGACGGATCTCACTGATATGTAGGCCCCAGAGCGAATTTCGGTGTTGCTAGCTGTTTTATCAAAGGTCATGGTTGTCACCAAATCCACCAGGTCCCATTCTTGCAGGGTAGTAAAGATCGCCTCCACCATGTTAGCTCCTGTTCCAGATTGCAGTTTGAGGACGTTCAGCAGCTTTCACAATTCCTTTCCAGGCACTGGGATAGGTAAATATTCGAACTTTTCTTGGCCAAGTTTATTAGCAACCAACTTACTGTCCCAGTGATTAGTGAGGGGAACATCAGGCTTGAGGGATGAGAGCAGAGCTACCACCTGTTCGGATGCGGTGGTTGAATTGGTAGAGAGGCGGCCTGCAGTCCTGATGGACCCAGGTTCGAATCCTGACTGGGGCAGGGGACAGTTTAAGGATTTGAATCTCATAAAAAGCAGACTTTCCTGATATACCAGATGACCCGCCGATATGTCGTAAAAATACCCCCGCTAATACCAGTACACCAGTCCTGTATGAGACAGCCCTAGCATGTATTCGATATGGACGGTGGGTGTTAGCACTGAAGTGGTGACATGTGGAGGTGTAGGAAGATTACTGGGCCTTGGAATAGGCTACTGCCCCCGAGATATTGAACCTGAAGCCTTTGCCCAGATTTGGACATTAAAAAGAAAAAAATGAGCATTGATTTACCCCCATCGATGCTCTGCCAGTTCAAAGCCATAATTGAAGGATCCTTGCCATACACAGATGCCGGAGCAGCAGCCAAGCTGTGGACAACATTGTGGTTGCTGGTCGTCGTGTGGTCCAGAGGATTAGGCAACTCCAGAGTGATGACAGGTGCACGAGATCAGGATTGTCGTCATTTGGGTGATAATGTAGTAGCTGACATGGATGGTCAGGGAACAGGGTCTTTGTCTTCTTTGCTTTCTTCACAGTCCTTCAACTCAGTAGAAGCTTCCAGTGCTGCCAGCCACAGCTGCTTTTGTAGTTCCCAAACCTGGAAAACTTCCTCTTGCTCATGCTTCTTCGCTTCAGCATCGAACAGCTTCCAATCAGTATTGAGCATAATGCCTTGGCAAGCTTCCTTCCATTGAGGTTTTGGAAATGCCTAGTCCTCTCAGTTCCTCAGCAGCTTCATGGCATCCATGTGTGCCAGGTTGAAGAGGTTCTTCAGCTCAATACACTTCTTCCACCTCTGTCTTCCTGTCCTTCCTATTGCTCAGGGAACTCCAGTCCTCATACAGATTTTCCTCTTTTGGAATCCTGTGCTTGCTGTGTCACTGGAATTTTGGCCCAATACCAGAATTCATCGACCTCAGAATCCACGATCATTGCAGCATCCAGTAGGATCCATTTCTCCTTCTGAAGGAAATGGAAAAGCCACTGGAGGTCCTCACCAGTAGATGGCAACTAACCACCTGTGAGCTGGGTGAGGGATTGTCCATCCAACCAGATTTCGATCCTCTACCTGGTTTCCCTCTCTTCTTTACGTTTGTCATGGTCGTAATCCTCCATGAAAGAAGGCTGTTTGCCAGCTGTAGCCATTGCTGTCAAAACGTATGAATGCTCTCCACCTGGAATGATTTCTCAGATGAAAAACTATGTTGTTTACCTTTGTAATGCACAAAACAACCATTTCCTAAGCTAGTGAAAGGAGCAATGATGCATTGCTGACTGACTAGTTCCCTCCCCCCCTCACCCTATCCTTCTCACCCATGTGTCACCGCGTCTTCTCTTTCCTCCCTCCCCGTCCCTTTCCCACACTTCCTGCCACATCCACACACTCTCGCGGATCAATGAGGGGCTCCACGAATATGCTCCAATTTTCCTATATAGCGAGTAACTTCAGAGCCGTTGAGGCACCAGAATTTTTTGAGCAATGTTCAAGAAAATTTTACATGGCATGTTTTTATATCAATGACACAACAGTAGGGGATAGCCCGTGAAGTTTTCCCATATTTATTTTTCACTGTATACCTAAGGACCACCCTAATATATATATATATATATATATATATATATATATATATATATATATATATATATATATATATATATATATATATATATATATACCGCATATATTGTTATGGGGGTGTATATTACGGTTCACTCTTAACCCTTAATTAAGCACCAAAAGGGATAAGATAAAGTTTACAAGAAAACTAACTTAACTTTACTATACACTATAACATACAAAACCAAAGAAGAAACCAGGTTTCGTTTTACAAAAGAAGGATTCATATAGGCCTCAGGATACAAATATAAAACTAGTTATTTCTTACCTAACCAGAATACACTCAGTGGTGGCTAAGTACTCACAAAGCTCGAGGAAATATGGAGACTTCGAAGGTTAAATCCAGATATAAATCACACACTAGTGTAAATGGAAGAGTGAACCAAAAATGGGAAATGGTACACAAATAGTGTGTTTTGTAATCAAAGTCACGTATTGAGTAGTGTTGGGGAAAAGTGCAACACAATGTGAGAAAAGTGTAATGTGAGAGTAAATGTGTACAAATGTGTACAAAAATGTGTGTACAAAAAATGAGACAAAATGTGTGTCTGTACAAAAAGAGACAAAAATGTGTCTTCACATTTTCCACGACCTTATAAAGGAGACTTACTCTGCCTCTCTCAGCTAATTAACCACTAGGCTGTCTTAAAAATAATCTCCATCCATACAGAAACAATAGAGGCACCTGCTACCAATGAGGGCTTAATACACCCCAAACAGAACCAATTGCGTGCCATCAAGAATGTGATGAAAGTGCCATTTGGGTTTCAATTGGCAAACATCCCTACTTTGCTCCACCCACATTATGTCACATCCAGTATTTCAAGGACAAGAGGAATCTTCTGTGTAATTTGTGAGAAAAACATCTGGTGTGTTATCAGTTGAGAAGGCAAAAGTTGACTGCTAAGTAAATAGACATGGGGACCAGGGTTACCCTTTACAGGCAGAACAACTGATAAAAGATTTAATGTTCTTAACGGCTCGCTTCTCTCTCCTTTCATTATCATCTTATCTTCTATTTCACCCATTCGCTACTGGGGTAACTACGCCAGTGACACCTCCCTTTCTAAGAGAAGAAATTTACCAAGGGGAAATTTCTGGATACTGTACAATCAAGTTCTGGACAGGTAATCAGCCAAAACATTACCAACATCTTTTACATGTCTTACTTGAAGGGAGTATGCTTGCAAAAATAGGGCCTAGCGGGTCAATCTAAGATTTTTGTCCTTAAATCGGGACAAAAATTTCAGAGGGTGGTTATCAGTGTACACTGCAACATCACCTGACCCTGGACCAACATACACAGAGAAGTGTTGAAGGGCAAGTATGAGTGCAAGGAGTTCTTTCTCAATAGTTGAATAATTTCTCTGGGCCTTATTAAACTTTTTGCTAAAATAGCACAGAGGCATCTCAAAGCCTTCATCATTATCCTGATGCAAAACAGCGTCGGCCCCTAGGCCACTGTCATCAACAGCTAATTTAAAGGGTTTATCAAAATTGGGAGCTTGAAGCACTGGGTGACTTGACAGGATGTCTTTGACTTTAGAATGGGCTTCCTCACATTCTGGCTTCCACTCATACTTGACTCCTTTTCTTAACAAATCAGTGAGAGGAGCTACAAGATCAGAGATGTTCAGGACAAAACGTCTGTAGTACCCTACCATACCCAAGAATTGTTGCAACTCTCTCTTATTTTAGGGTTGGGGGGAATTGACTATGGCCTGAACTTTAACATCAGGTGGACTCACTTGGCCTAAACTGACCACATAACCTCGGTACTGCACTCGAGCCCTCACAAATTCACATTTAGCTAGATTTAGCACTAAATTAGCAGAGGACAGTCTCTGAAGCAAGGCATCTACTTGGCTCAAGTGTTGTTACCAGGTGTTGCTAAAAATAACATCATCAATGTATGTAACACAATTCTCAGCATCCTTGGTGAGATCATTTATCAGCCTTTTGAAAGTGGCAGGAGCATTCTTCATACCAGAGGGCATGACCTTATATTTAAAAGTCCTGCCACTGACCACAAAACAGGAAATTTCTTGGGCCCTTTCTGTGAGTGGGACTTGCCAATATCCCTTCATTAAATCTAATTTTGTGATAAACTTAGCATTGCCTATCGTTTCCATACAATCATCTACTCTAGGAAGTGGATAAGTATCAGTCTTGGTAAGGGAGTTGACTACAGGTATATGATAATCACTACAAAAGCGATATGGCCCATCGGATTTTGGAACCAGTATGACTGGGGAGCACCACTCACTTTGACAGGACTCGATTAACCCCTGCTGCAACATGTAGTTCAGCTCCTCTCGAATGATGGACTGCTTCTGAGGACTAGCCCAGTAGGGGGACTGCTTTACAGGGCTGGCATCTCTAACGTCCACATCGTGCTGTGCCACTTCCGTCCATTATGAGGCGTCCTGGAAGACATCAGGGAACTTCCTGAGAAGAGCAACAAGCTCAGCACACCTCTCTGCAGTTAAGTAGGTGAGTTTATCAGTCAGTGTACTCCAAGCTTCCTGGTTTTCTCTCCAACTGGTCATCTGGTCCAAAGTCAAAGGGCAGCCCTCGTCCTCCGCCAACTCGACAGCCGACACCACACATGCAGCACTAGGGGGGTCCGCAAACTCGACAACCAACACCACACATGCAGCTCGAGGGAGGTCCTCATCTCGCCTGTGGTACTCCTTTAACATATTTATATGGCACAATCTTCGTTCCTTCCTCCGGTCTGGGGTAAAAATGACATAATTTACTTCACCTACCCTCTTTTGCACTAGATAAGGGCCTGCAAAACTTGCCTGCAGAGGCTGACCATGAATGGCAAGCAAGACAAGAACTTGATCGCCTGGGTGAAACACGCTGTGCCTAACTTTCTTAGAGTGGTCATACCACCTCTTCATCTTCTGAGAGGACTCAAAGTGTGCCCTGGCCACTTCCATACTATAGGCCAGTCTTTCTTTAAATTTCGACACATAGTCTAGCAAGTTAATTTGGTCATCATCCTTGACCCATTGTTCTTTGAGGAGTTTAAGAGGACCTCTTACTTCATGGCCAAAGATTAACTGAAATGGGGAGTAGCCCAAGGACTCGCTCGGTGCCTCTCTGGTTGCAAAAAGTAGGAAAGGCAAACACTTGTCCCATTCCTTTTCATCAACACATAGTTTTCTGAGCATACTCTTCAAAGTTTGGTGATACCTCTCTAATGCACCTTGACTCTGAGGATGATATGCTGATGAAGTGATCTGTGAGATTCCTAACTTCTTAAGGGTTTGTCTGAACAGTTTGGAATTAAAATTACCACCTTGATCCGACTGTACTTCCTTAGCCCCTTAACCACAGGGAGTCACTTTCGTGACACTCGGGTGCAATGGATCATACCGCGGGGCATCACTTTTGCGATTCTGTGTTATTTTGAATTCGCCCAGACTTTGAAGTGGTTGCTTGTATCATCTGTCAGTACTGACAGTGTCTAACAATAGTCAGTGCTGCTACTGTCATCTGTACTCCCATCCATTGTTGACATTTTAGCCACTTCTCCCCGTTCTTGACTCCCCTCTCTACCTCCTCTCCATTACCCTCTCCTCCTGCCTGCCCCAGCTGTGCCACACTAGGTAAATCTTGCCAGGATTTTTCCATTGGAATGAGCCCTATGCCTTATTCTAATACAAAATAATATATATAAAAAAGAAAAAAGGTAATTGATAGTGCCATACACCTGGAATTGGCTAATTATCACCTGGCAACACCCCACGCACACTCGTTCGCTAATTTTCCGTTTATTTCCCTTTGAAATATGCTGTATGATCTGTTCTCATAATAAAAATATATATAGGAAAGGAAGGGAAAAGCCTAAGTGATATTTACATTCACCTGGAACTACCTAATTTCCTGCCAATCATTTCACAGCATATAAATTAGCAGCTGTCACCTTGCTGATGTTGTCAACCCTTGGCGGCCCCATATCCACATCGTCATTCAGTACAATGTTGTCTCTTGAGATGAAAGCACATAGAACTCATGCCCCTCCATTTCCACCACTTCTAGAGGGCCCTGTGACCTCTACCCCTATTAACCCGCCCCGTCCCGACCACTTTTTGACCACTGGTACCCCCCAATCCCGACCATTTTTCGACCCTTTTTTTTTTTGCTAAAACTTTCGCTTTTGGTGAGAAACATCGAAAATTCATAGAGAAATTGCTCACCTGAGGTTTAAAATACTCATTACAGGTAGGAGAGCCTCCTTACCTTACTGGGTTTTCTATCAGGCTGGCACCAAAGAAAACGAGTTCTATGAGAGGATAACTATTTCACACCACTCATAAACGGTATTTATTTATTTACTGTTACGAATTTATATGTTGTACAAGAGTATATTGGTTTTCAAGCAGTAATATAGGCATTATAAGCATTGTTTCACTCACTAATACCTGACCTTTTTTTGCCACATTACCTGATCATCATTTCTAACTGTTTCTTCCTCTAATGCTATGTAAAATTTGTCCTCCACATTGTCATTGATTGGGGAATCACTCTGGCCCTGAATTTCGTACCTTGGCATTACATGGCTATACTGGCCAGGTCACTGATAACAGGTGAATTGCTGAGAAAAGGGCATGCAGGGGGGGGAGGAGGTCATGCTGGGTAAGGCATTGTCTCTGCCTGGCAGCTTGTTGAGGAAGGTGTCCCGTGTATACGTACCAAAAATGACTCGCGAAAATTGAAAATTGTGGAAATTATGAACCTTGCAATTGCAGGACGTTGAAGTACATCCTCGGGATTAGCTGTGACAAAACGTGAGGACGTGGAAGTACGTCCTCAGGACGGCGCGGGTTAAACCTCATGTAGGAAGGGATAAAGGACTAAGTGACTCTGCTGTGGAGCGTGAACTGGCTAATTTATCCATGATAATGATGGACAGTGACTACAATCTTTCTGGTGAATCATGTGATGAGCCAGTGGAGGAAATGGTGATAAACTACGAGTGCTTCAGTGTCCCAAGTTCATCCTGGCACCAAGGGAAAGGAGCCTGTAGTTACTGGAAGTGACAGTGTATAACATAGTGTGAATAAAACAGAAATGTAAATAATTACTAATATAACAATATGAGTACAAATACTTGGAGTAATGACAGTGAAAGCTTTGCTCTTTACACTACTTTACTAAATGAGAAAGTTAATGCTTGGTGTGAAAATAAACTACTATTACTGAAGGAAACTTATGGATAAATACTGTATATATATACTGTATAAATGTAATAAAGTAATAGGAATATAAAGTGTGAGTGTGTTCATGAATAATAAATGACAGAATACCAGCGGGGAACGAGCAAGTGGGAGGCTCATACGCGCTCGTAATTTTCATTGCTTTCACAGTGTTTTTTTTTGGTGTATGGATTCCAAACTACTTGAAAATCATAGAATAGTGTTTCTAGTGATAATATCAGGCAGTGGTAATCATATTACGGGGTGTCGGGAAGTGTAAAATGGAGACTTCGTTACCCAACTTCAGAAGTCTCCACAAGTCCTACGGTAGTCGACGAAGGCTCAAAAAATATCCCAGGAGAAAGCTGAAGGTATGTGCCATAGGCACATGTAATTATACTATTCTAGGACTAATAACTGATTTTTGGCAAATATTCTTAAAAGTCAGTGGGAGCACGAATATCCTCGCGGGATGCACAAGGAGCACAAAAACATCCCCGCAGTGTTGGGGTTAGGGAGACCAAAATGGGTAAAGAAGGTTAGCATCTCCTTTACAACCAATTTAGCTGAAATATTTCTCAAGGGAATGGCTTCAGGATATCTAGTGGCCATGTGTAACATTATGAGGATGTACTGCTAGCCTGAAAAGAGGTCTTAGGCAAAGGGCCAACAATGTCCACAAGGACTCTAGTGAATGGGGCCTCAAACACAGGTAGAGGAATCAAAGAAGCCGCAGGGACTGGCTTATTGCTCTTACCGATTAGCTGACAGGTGTTACATGACCTACAGAACCGGGAGACATCTCGACGGATTCCAGGCCAATAAAAATGCTGCCAGATCCGGAAGAGAGTCTTCCTCGCCCCTAAGCGACCTACTAAAGAAGAGTCATGAACAATGGACATAATTTTGTGCCTAAAAGGTCTTGGAACCACCACCTGATGTACAGTCTCCCACCCGTTATCATGAGCAACACTAGGAGGTCTCCAGCTTCTCATTAACACGTTTTTTTGGCCTTAAATAATAACACTGTCAGTTCAGACTCACATTCATCTTCCCTAACTGCTGAGTCATTTAAAGTGGCAATCTCTGGATCAGATCTTTGCATAACAACTAACTTTGCACTTGCATCAGTCTGGGGAGAATCATCAACCTCTGTGTCATTTAACTGGGCAAAAAAGGTATCACCAAGCCCAATATCATCATCGGCATTGCCAATGCCATTACTGTCAACGTTCTCATGGCTGGCTTTTGCCGTCATAGCTCTAGTTCCAGCACATGCAGGAAACAATTTAGAACATGTATCTTCCAACTCTTTAGTCCTATCCTCACTCAGAGGAGTTTTTGACACGCAGGGAACAGCACTCAACTGTCCTCCTGCCAAGTCATTACCCAAAAGGAAAGTGACCCCTTGTACAGGAAGCTGGTCAACAACACCCACACGCACTGAACCAATAACTAACTCTGACTGGAGCTTCACCTCATCTAGGGGAACAGATATAAACTCAGCTATACCCTGTAGCAAGACACATTCATTAGGGTCAGCTACATCAACAATCCCCCTCAACATTAGTGACTGTGAAGCTCCTGTGTCTCTAAGTATAGTGACTTCCTTACCATCTTTTCCATCAACTGAAACTAACCCCTTAGAAATAGAGTTAGAAAATAAATTACCTAGGGAGGAGTCACTTTGAGTACTGCTTGGGGTAGGACACTCTGATGGAGTCTTATTACCACTCTCACCTGAACCTGGCGGCTGCACAGCCCCAGTCTTACTAGTGTCTAACAATGGCTCTACAGGAGTCTGTCTATCCACACTGATGGCTCCACTCTGGCTTATCAACAATATGCACCTGCTGGGGTTGTGTCTGACTACCGCTAACAATATCTGTGGGTGGCTGCTCTCTGTTGGTGTCAAAATATCCCAAAGAGTTTACCAAAGTAAAAGGTTTTACAGAGGGACTCTTCCCTCGTTTTTTCCAGCACCAATTCTCCAAGTGCCCCGTTTGCTGGCAATACTGGCAAAATCTGACACTTTTTCTTGACCCTCTGGCAACACTGTCCTCACTTACTTTCGTAAAACTAACATGCTCTGGGGTTGCAGTGTTCCCACTAGTGTCACTTGACACTAACTTGCCTTTACCAGAAGAAGGGTTCACAAAAACTGGTTCATTCACTCTCCTATCCTTAACAAATAACTGAGGCTTACGTTCATGCTTATGAATTATACTATACTTATCTGCTACAACAGCAGCCTTAGCTAGGGTATCTAAATCTTTCTCCACTAGGTATGTAGCCACATCCCTATCTATCTTGCCAATGAAGTTCTCCAAGATCATTAATTCTTTAAGTTTACAGAAATCATCAACTTTCTTAGAATGCTGCAACCATTGATCAAATAAGTCTGTGAGTACTCTAGCATATTCCACATGAGTCTGATCTTTCTGTTTAAAGGTGGATCTAAATTTAAGCCTATATGCCTCTGGCACGAGTTCATATGCTTTGAGAATGGCATTTTTTAAACAATCATAGTTAGCACTTTGATCAACAGATAAAGAAATATAAGCCTCTTGAGCCTTTTCTTTCAAAACACTCTGCAGCAGTACTGTCCAAGAGTCTTTTGGCCACGAGAGACGACCTGCTACCTTTTCAAACATATGGAAATACTTGGTGACATCTTGCTCATTAAAGGGGGGTACTAGCTTAATGTTCCTAGCAACATCAAAAGATTCCTTGACAGATGAACTACTAGCTCTAGGTAAACTATCAGGGTGTTTCAGTCTGTATTCGTGATCCATTCCCTTTTGTCTCATTCAAGCCTGTAATTCTATTTCCTTTTGTTTCATTTGAGCCTGTAATTCTATTTCCTTCATTTTGGCATTCCATTCTCGTTCTCTCATTTTTGCTTGCACTTCTAGCTCCCTCAGCTTAATTCTGGTTAACTCAAGTTGCACTTTGTCACCAGTATCATGAGCAAAAAAATCACTAGGGCCAGGTATCTCCGATGCCAAAGGTTCAGGGTGAACACCTTATGCAGTATCAAATGGCTCAGAACTAGCTATAGGGGACTGACTTTGCTCAAACATGGTGTCCAATATTAAATCAAATAACTTAGCCTTAGTGACTAAGGCAGGAAATCTCAACTGTAACGCCTGAGCAAGCAATATGAGCTCGTGTTTTGTGAGTGTTTTCACTCTGGTTGGGGAAGGCTCAGAATCCAAAAATGCTTTCACATCACTAACATTCATTAGGGCCATGATTACTGTTTACAGTTAAGTAGGTAAGAGTAAGCACTTTGTATGTGGCCAAGGTTGCCAATATTATGTCACAGAGCTATCCCGGCGAGGAGGTCGCCAAATTATGGAGGTGTATATTACGGTGCACTCTTAACCCTTAATTAACCCGCGGCGTCCCTTCGACGTACTTCCATGTCCTCATGTTTTGTCACTGCCAATCCCGTTGACGTACTTCAACGTCCTGCAATTGCAAGGTTCATAATTTCCACAATTTTCAAAATTCGCGCGAGATTTTCGATTCGCCCACCTACCCAAGCCTCCCATACCTGCCGCCAGGCAGGCAGCATCCCAGACCCCGCGTGACCTGCGCTCACCCTTGTCTCGGTCACTCACCTGTTAGCAGTGACCCAGGTCAGACATGGCGCGTAAATGTCTCTCAGACAACGAAATACAATCCGCCCTGGATGCCTTCACTGGAGATAGTGATTCTCCACTTGATGATGATGTGGTGGATCGAGATTATGTGCAGCCTGAGGAGGAAATAACAAGCAGTGATGAGGAGGTCCCTTCGCCCCGGAAAAAGCGGTGTCACATATCATAAGGCAAGGGAAGGCCAGCCTGCACCCAAAACACCTGCATGGACCTCTCTCCATCCTCTAGAGAGAGATTCTGATGAGGACGAGGATGAGGACGATGACGATGACGGCGGCTTAGGACGTGATGTTGCCTCGTGGTTGGGGAAGGAAAAAATCTCACCCCGAGGATCAGAAGGTGGGGCGAGAAGGCAAATAAAGTATGGCCTAGTGTTTTGTCTGGGGAAGGCAAAAGTGGTGTGGCGGGAGCGAGGGGTGAAAGGGAAAGTGGTGTGGCGGGAGTACGGGGTGAAAGGGAAAGTGGTGTGAGGGAGGCAGCACGAGCACGTGGTGCACGTAGGCCTAGGGGAGAGGAGGTGGAGCCACTCCCCAGCACGTCTTTCGCCATACAATATTCCCAAACTTCCTCCACACAGCCCCAGGATGTGGGGAAAGGAAGGAAAGGGAAGGGAAAGGGTAAAGGAAAAGGGAGAGGGAAGAGAAGTGCGAGTGATGAAAGGCGCCACTCTCCACCTCCCCCACCACCACCAATGTTGTGTTGTGCCTTCAGCCATGTTTCAGAGAGTACCATAACTTCCTACACTACTGAAACTGTGTGGGATGGCGATATGATGCTCAGTATAATGGTAAGGCCAGTCAGTATGTGCTAAGTCTTATATAAACTTGAAACGGGTGCAATGTTTGCAGGAAAGTAATGTATAAGTTGAGAAATAGTGTAAGTTGAATGAAGTGATATGAAAACTACACCCACTGTATAAATCTGCGAAAATATGACGCTCAGTATAACACTCTGGTCAGTAAATATGTGATAGCAAGAATATAAAGTGGAAACGGGTGTAATGTTAGCATGAATAAAACGTATAAGTTGAAAAATAGTGTAAGTTGTAATAATTGATGTCACGAGTACACCCACTGTGTAAATCTGCGAAAATATTACACTCAGTAGAACATTCTGGTCAGTAAGTATGTGATAGGAATTATATAAAGTGGAAAAGGTTGTAATGTTAGTAGTAAGGTAAGTTATAAGATGAATACTAATGTAAGATGAAACAAATGATATCGCAATAACACTCACTGTGTAAGTACACGATAATATGACGCTCAGTAGAATCGTAAGGTCTGAAATTATGTGATATCAATTATATCAGGTGTAAACATGTGCAATGTTAGTGGAGAATTATTATATAAGTACAAAAATAGGTTGTAAGTTGAAATAGTAGTCATAGCGACTTCACCGTCTGTGTTATTATGAGCTATTATTACGCTAAATATTTACGTAAGGCCTGAAACTATCTCAAAACAGTTCTCTAAAGTTGAAAAGTGTATAATGTTATTAGGAAAGTATTATGTAAGTAGAAAAAACACAATACGAGTTGAAACAACAGTCACAGCGAGTTCACTCACTACGTAAATAAACGCTAACATTACGCTAAATGTTATCGAAAGGCCTGTGAATACGTAAAAACAGTTCAATAAAATGTAAAATGGTATAATGTTATTGTAGAAGTATTATGTAAGTAGAAAAAATGATATGTATCATGATTCTGGAATGTTAGCGATTCATCGTGACCAGTCTGCCCGATTTTGCTCGTTTCGCACGATGGTACAATGCTTATTTTAGCTCTATTTTTGTATAAAATCCAATTTACTCTTTTATCACACGTTTTTATGTTTGTAATAAATACATATCTACTTACTTTCATTGGTTTCCCAGACTTATAATACCATAGAAAACGTTAGAGGCTCAGACCACCTACAGAGAACATGGTGCCAGGTGTGACCAAGGCATACCTGTTTAGGGCAATTATGGACCCCGGGGAACAATTTCTTCGTGACTGACCATTGTTTCTGACCAAAAGCGAAAGTTTTAGCAAAAAAAATTTGGGTCCAAAAATGGTCGGGATTGGGGGTACCAGTGGTGAGAAAGTGGTCGGGACAGGGCCGGTTAAGCACCAAAAGGGATAAGATAAAGTTTGCAAGAAAACTAACCTAACTTTACTGTATACTATAACATACAAAATCAAAGAAGAAACCAGGTTTCGTTTTACAAAAGAAGGATTCATACAGGCCTCAGGATACAAATATAAAACTAGTTATTTCTTACCTAACCAGAATACACTCACTGGAGGCTAAGTAATCACAAAGCTCGAGGAAATGTGGAGACTTCGAAGGTTAAATCCAGATATAAATCACACACTAGTGTAAATGGAAGAGTGAACCAAAAATGGGAAATGGTACACAAATAGTGTGTTTTGTAATCAAAGTCACGTATTGAGTAGTGTTGGGAAAAAGTGCAACACAATGTGAGAAAAGTGTAATGTGACAGTAAATGTGTACAAATGTGTACAAAAATGTGTGTACAAAAAGTGAGACCAAATGTGTGTCTATACAAAAAGAGACAAAATGTGTCTCTTCACATTTTCCACGACTTTATAAAGGAGACTTACTCCGCCTCTCTCAGCTAATTAACCACTAGGCTGTCTTAAAAATAATCTCCGTCCATACAGAAACAATAGAGGCACCTGCTACCAATGAGGGCTTAATACACCCCAAACAGAACCAATTGCGTGCCATCAAGAAAGTGACGAAAGTGCCACTTAGGCTTCTAATTGGCAAACATCTCGAGTTTGCTTCTCCCACATTATGTCACACCCAGTATTCCAAGGACAAGAGGAATCTTCTGTGTAATTTGTGAGAAAAACATCTGGTGTGTTACCAGTTGAGAAGGCAAAAGTTGACCCCTCAGTAAATAGACGTGGAGACTAGGGTTATCCTTTACAGGCAGAACAACTGATAAGAGAAAAGATTTAATGTTCTTAACGGCTCGCTTCTCTCTCTTATCATCTTATCTTCTCTTTCACCCATTCGCTACTGGGGTAACTACGCCAGTGACAATATATATATATATATATATATATATATATATATATATATATATATATATATATATATATATAGCTACTGCAAATTAACTTAGGCCCTCCCCCCACAAGGTATTAAAAAACACAGAAATCATAGTATATCACAATGTTATGAAATGCCATTCATTAATATGAAATCATGTTTCCCTAGTTTTTCAGGACCAGTTGGATGCGTTTTGGCATGGAATCACTTAGATCTCAAAAGAAATCTAAGGACATTTCTTTGCACCAAACATCTGTCAGTTCAGTCTTGAAGTTGTCCAGAATGGGTGTCTTCTTCTCTGCCATGATTTTCTTCATCTTTGTCCAGCAGTTTTCTATTGGATTTTGATCCGGACTGTTGCCAGGCCAGTCAAGGACCTCAGTCCGATTATCCTGAAGCCATTTTGTCACCTTTCTTGACTTGTCACATGGAGTTGAATCGTGCATGAAAAAGTCGCACCCATGAATAGGAAAAAAGTTTTACAAATGATTTTTCAAAACTTGAATGTACCAGCCACCATTCATCAAGTTCTTTGGAAGAAGGTAAAGGCCTCCCCTTCCCATTTCACCTGAGAAAGAGCCCCATACCATTACTGACTGTGGGTGCTTAACAGTCGGCACCGTGTAACCAGGGTCTTAACAACTACAGTAGGCAGGGCGACAAACCTTGGCAGAACGCACTTGGAACACTTGAAATGTGCTTTCACCAGAAAACATGACTTTTCTCCACTCATCCGATGTCCAGTGTGCATACTTCTTGGCAAATTGAATGCACTGCTTCTTCATGCGATCAGTGAGAAGTGGTTTCTTGGCTGCGGTGCAGCTTGGCAAACCCAGCTTCTTCTGCATGCAGTGTTGGATAGTTCGAATTGAGACATCTTGTACCAATTGGGGATGCATTCTCTTCAATTCTGCTGTTGGCAGTCGAGGATTCTTGATTACTTTCCTCTTCAGAAGTGTACCTATACCTCTGGAAGTCGTCCTTTTCTTTCCACTGCCATGCTTGTGCTCTGGTACGTCATCAGCTGGCAGGCCATGCGCCGCAGAAAGAATCTTCATGACGGTCGAATTTGCGCATCCAGGTCGTTCACAAATTGTGTTAATAGGGACATTATCCTGCCTCCATGCAATGATACGGACCCTCTCATCCCTTGAGCAGTACTTTCCAGGCATGACAACTCGACTCTAGGAAATTAATGGGACAAACAGTAATAAATACGAAAGAAGAGGGAGGTGTAAGCTCGGAGCGACGGGAACGTTTACACCCACCCTCGCTTCTGGGCAAGCACTGGCGTGATAAGTGTTTTGCCACCTCCCACCAACACCAGAGGAGTTGTCAGCAACTTCTTGCCCAAAATATTCACTTGGTAGAGGTGGAAACACAAAGCAAAGACAGAGATCTCTAACATAGCAATTCTGTGTGTGTGTGTGTGTGTGTGTGTGTGTGTAATCTCTCTGTCTGTCTGTCTGTCTGTCTGTCTGTCTGTCTGTCTGTCTCTCTCTCTCTCTCTCTCTCTCTCTCTCTCTATATATCTGTGTGTGTGTGTGTGTGTGTGTGTGTGTGTGTGTGTGTGTGTGTGTGTGTGTGTGTGTGTTCTTACCTAATTGTTCTTACCTAATTGTATCCTTACAGGAATGAGTCAAGCTCGTACTGTCCCGTGTCTTAAACCATATTTACTCGTATCGTACATATCCTTAAAATTGTGAATTGTTTTGGCACACACTATTTTATTCGGTAGTGCATTCCACTGGTCAATTGCTTTATTTGGGAAACTAAATTTCCTTACGTCTTTATCACCTCTCTTCTTATGCAGCTTTTTGCAGTGTCCTCTTGCTGATGCTTCCCCATAGGTTAAGTAATCATTTATGTCTATTTTCTCCTTCCCTGGTATGCATTTATATAGCATAATCATGTCACCTCTTTTCTTTCTCTCCTGTAGTGTTGGTAGGTTCAGTTTATTTAGTCTTTCTTCGTAGCTTAGATCCCTTAAGCTTGGTATCTATCTTGTAGTGGCTCTTTTAACTTTTTCAATCTTGTCTATGTGTTTTTTGAGATGAGGATTCCAGACTACTGATGCATACTCCAGGGTTGGTCTGATGAATGATGTTATTATCTTTCTTAGCATGTCTTCATTTATGTATGTGAATGTTATTCTCAAATTTCCAAGCAGTGTATACTCGTACATGTTCCGTACCTTCTCACTGATGTGGTCAGCCGGAGATAGTCTGTTATTGATAATCACACCTAGGTCCTTCTCTCTTTCTGATGTGTGTAGGGTTTTATTTCCTAACGTATAATCCCAGTCAGGTCTTTTTCCACTTTTACCAAACTTGATGACATGACACTTGTCCACATTGAATTCCATTTGTCATGTATTACTCCATTCATGAAGTTTATTTAATTCTTCTTGTAGCTCTTTACAAGAGTCTGTGTTAGTAATTCTCCTTTGTATTTTTGCACCATCTGCAAACATATTTAGATAGCTTTCATTTCCAGTGTTACTGTGTTTATCATTTATATACACTAAAAACATGATTGGTGCCAGCACTGAGCCCTGTAGTACTCCACTAGTCACTTCTTTCCTTGATGAGTAATTTCCCCTTAGTACTGTTCTCATTTATCTTCTTATGAGAAAATCTTGCATCCAACAATACTGTTTGCCTCGACTTCCTCGTTGATGGTACAGTTTCCATAAAAGTCTTTGGTGTGGTACTGTGTCAAATGCTTTCTTGAAATCTAAATAGATACTGTCCACCCACCCTTCTCTTTCCTGTAATGTGTCTGTTAGTCTGTCATAGTAGCTCAACAGATTAGTAACACATGATTTTCCTTTTCAGAAACCAAACTGTCTTTCTGTTATCATATTGTGTTCTTCTAGATGATTTACCCAAGCTTTTCTTATAAGCTTTTCTAATACCTTGCTTACAACACTGGTCAGTGATACTGGTCGGTAGTTGTGTGGATTTTGTCTATTCCCTTTCTTGAATAACGGAACAATGCTTGCTTTCTTCCAAATATCAGGTAGTTTACCTTGACTCAAGGATTTCTTGAAAATTAAAAATGATGGCTTACTTAACTCCTTTGCACATTCACGTAGTACCCAACATGAAATTTCATCAGGACCATTTGCTTTTCCTTTGTCTAATTTACTTAGCTCCTCCTGTATTACTTTTTTTGATGTTTGTATGTCTGGTACTACGTGTGGGCATGCATGTTCCACATAATCCCTCTCAAAATTTTTTTTCCTCAGTAAAAACTGATTGGAATTTCTTGATTAGTGCTTCACAAATATCCTTCTCTTGTGTATAGGTGATTCCCTCGTTCGTAATGGATTGTATTTTTCTTTAACTTTGGTTTTGCTTCTGATGTAGCTGTAAAATAGCTTCGGTTGATCACTACTTTTATTTATGATATCCTCCTCAAACACTTTTTGGGCTTCCCTCTTTATTCTTGTATAATCGTTTCTTGCCTGTTTATAATTATTATATGCCCTTTCACTATTGTGTCTTCTGTATCTGTTCCACAACATATATATATATATTTTTTTTTACATTCTGTATTGAACCATTACTTTTTCTTTTCTGCTTCTTTGTCCTTTGGAATGTACATCTGGACTCCTATTTCATAAAGTTCACAGAATTTTTTATATATAGCATTTAAATCTTGTCCTCTAGGCTCCTTTCCCCAATCAGTTTCTATGAAGTACTTCTTTAGGTCATGATAGTTTCCCTTTTTATAGTTTAGGCTCTTTTTGTAACTTTCATTGCTGTTAACTATGTCATATGCTATCCCGAAGTTACAATTTAGTACTGCATGGTCGCTTTTGCCGAACGGAGGGTGGTATATTAAATTGTCAATATCGTTTTCTTGCCCAGTAAATATGAGATCTAGCATTGAGGGTACATCGAGTCCTCTTTTTCTGGTGCTTTCCCATACGTGTTGCCTTAGGAAAAAGTCTTTTGCACGAGATCCAGCAGCTTTTGATCCCAACAGCTTTCTTGGCTTATTATATCTAGAGTATTCCAATTTATATTTGTATTAAAATCTCCAGTTAGTATAATTCTTTCCGATTTCTCTTCCATTTTATGTAGTAATGATCTTAAACTCTGAATTGTACTCTTTGCCAGGTCCTCTCTTTCCCATGTGTTTGACCATTAGTTCTATCAATTGTAGAGTGGCTTGTTGTTCTTGGCTGTCGTTGCCGTCATGTGGACTTCTGTTGGGTTCCCGCACATGTTGGTGTGTGTGTGTGTGTGTGTGTGTGGAGTTTTACTCAACAAATAGGTGAAACTTCGCTAACGTAGAATCTCGTTTGGTTGCCATCCTGGGAGCACTTTCTAATGTCTGCTAAACCACTGTTATTTTTCACCTATTTTATAGCTGAAGCTAGGCATTCTTCACCATCCACCTTCGTCCTATTGGATCCCATCCCCATAGCCACCCTTTCCTCCCTCCGGTATCACGCCAGGATTGATTGACTTATTGAATATAATTAAAATCTGGCAGCACAACTGCCAGGGTCATATGCCGCCGGACAACAAGGTAAAAGACACCGCAAGTAAAAAGCACATATTCAAAAATAAAGTTAATGCCCGTTAGTAGAAATAAAACACTGAAATGAACAAAAGAAAAGTATATAAAATATCAGTTACTTATAAAAGTGGAAGGAGGGCAGCCTCCTGAATAAAACTAAAAACATCAGTAAAATCGCCAGAGGCTCCCCCAAGCATCGAGGACAGACAGTAGGCGCCATGTGCCCCCTATTGCCTCGGAGGAATCTCTGACTTAGGTCCTTCAGACTTGGACACTCGATCAGCAGCTGACGGATAGTAAGGGGTTGATTGATTGATTGATTGAACATAATTATAAATCTGGAGGAGCAAATGCCAGGGTCATATGCTGCTGGACAGCAAGATAAAAGATGCCGCAAATAAAATGTGCATATTAAAAAAAATAAATAAAGAAAATAAATAAAGTTAACACCCATTTGTAGAAATAAAAACACTGCAAATATTAAAAGAATAGTTTATTAAACATTAATTTCTATAGAAGTGGAAGGAGGCCAGCCTCCTGGAGAAAAATAAGAACATCAGTAAAATCGCTGGAGGTTCCACCAAGCATCGAGGACAGACAGTAGGCACCATCTGACCCCTGATGCCTATGAAGGAGTCTTCGATGGAGGTCCCACAGACTTTGGACACTCGACCAGTAAGTGATGGACAGTAAGAGGAACAAGGCAATCATCACAATACGGTTGAGTTTCACCACTCATCAGGAACCCATGTGTAAGCTGAGAGTGCCCAAAGCGATGCCTGGCAAGAGCCACCTCCAATCGCCGAGGCATGGAGAGAAGAACCCTTGGCACAACCACTCTCTGAAAGACTTCTTTTAGTTTATTAAGAGTAACAACATCCCCATGTCTCTGCCAACACGTACGAATTGTGTACCTCAAGTATGGTGTTACATCAGAAGCAGGAAGCAAGTAGTCGGCTGGGGGTTGTTGAGATGTTAAAGCTTTGTAGCCAACATTTTTATATATGAAGCTCTTAATTCTTATAATAGGTAAGTCTTGAGTTAATTGAAGAGCAGAAGGAGTTAAAGATGAATACAGGGAGTTGATCTTGATTTATTATCTTCAAAGAAAGTCTAAGATTAGCAGTGTATGTATTATCTATCTATCTATCTATTGCCAGACGCCTCAATCCCGTTTGGGGTGGCCACAAACAAATCGCCACCAAGTCGCCCTGTCCCCCGCCATTTCACTGCCCTGCTCCCCCAACTCACACCCCCCTCTCTCATATACCTCTCCACCCCATCCCTCCATCTCATCCTCGGCCTCCCCCTCCCTCTTACCCCCTCCACCTCACTCACATACACTCTCTTCGTCAGTCTTTCACCCTCCATCCTCTCCACATGGCCAAACCATCTCAATGTGTTCCTCATAACGCTTCCTATCACATCCACATCAACACCACAACGCTTCTTTATATCCTCATTCGTCAGCCTGCCTCTCCATGTGACTCCACATGCTCCTCTTAAATAACTCATTTCCACTGCTCTCACTCTTGACTTGTGTCCTTCCAACAACGTCCAAGCTTCACTTCCGTACGTTAGAGTTGGTATCACAATACTGTCATGTAGTAACTTTTTCACTTCCATGCTCACTTCCCTGTTTCTTATCACTGCTTTCAAAGAACCAGCAACCTTTCTTCCCTGCTGTACCCTTCAAAGCACTTCACCCTCCAATCCTCCATCCTTACTCATCACACTACCCAAGTACTTAAACGTACTCACATTTTCCAATTCCTCACCATCCAACCTCGCTGTACATTCACTGACTTCACCTCTCTCAAAGACCATCACTTTACTCTTCCCTACATTCACCTTTAGATTCCGTTTCTTACACACTCTCTCAAACTCATCCACCAAGCCTTGCAGCTCCCCTTCGTCTTCACTCAACAACACAGAATCATCTGCAAACAACAGTACAGGGAGTTTCCAAACACTATCCTCTCTCACCAGGGCCACTCCAACATCCACTACCCTACCTTGTACTTCTTTTATTACCCCATCCATGTACAGGTTCAACAACCATGGAGACATGACACATCCCTGTTTCAAACCAACTTTCAAAGAGAAAAATTCACTTAGTTCACCATCCACACGCACTGCAGCCTTCGCACCATCGTACATACTCTTCACAGCATTCATCTACTTCCCATTAACTCCATATCGTCTTAACACTTTCCACAATCCTTGTCTATCCACCCTGTCATATGCTTTCTCCAAATCCATGAAAGCCGCATACAACTTCTTTCCCTTCTCGAGAAACTTTTCCACTAAAGATCTAAGAATCAATATCTGATCTACACAACCTCTTCCCTTCCTAAAGCCTCTCTGTTCTTCTCCAACTAATTTCTCTGTTCTTTCTCTAACTCTGTCAATAAGTATCCTACCATACACTTTTCCTATTATACTAAGAAGAAAAATGCCCCTTTGATTACCACACACTTCTCTTTCCCCTTTTCCTTTGTACAAGGGAATAATTATACCTGACTTCCAATCCTCCGGGACTCTACCTTCCTCCCAGGCCAATCTGCACATCTTCCACATCCATTCTACTACTATCTCTCCCCCATGCTTCAGCATTTCACCACACACTCCATCAATTCCTGGGGCTTTCCCCGATTTAACTTTCTTCATTGCTTCCACAACTTCTATCCTACTGATTTCTTCCTGTCTTCTCACCTCCTTCCTTCTCCCAGCCATTCCCCAGCCACTTATACTCGCATTACTTCCATCCTCTACGTTCAACAATTCCTTAAAGTGTTCTCTCCATCTGCTCACTTTTTCTCCCTTCTCAAACAGTAATCTACCATTTTTATCTTTCACTCCCCTGCTAACTTCACTTCCACCCTGTCTTACTCTTTTCACCTCTCCCCAGAACATTTTCTTACAGTCCCTCCACTTTACACTCAAATTCATTCCAAATTCCTCATCCACTCTCTTCTTACTCACTCTTACTAATCTTTTCACCTCTCTCTTTCTTTCTACATATAACTCTTTCTTCCGCCTCTCGACTTCTTCCACGCCCCTATTTCTCATCCATTCATTGTATGCTTTCTTCTTTTGTGCCAAAGCCTGTTTCACCCCTTCAGTCCACCAAGCTGTTCCTTGCACCCCCCTCCGTCTTCTCTTCCTTCCACACACCACATCACATGCTGCACATATTTCATCTGTAAATATGCTACACACACCTTCCACGTCTCCCATCTGCTCCATTTCATATTTGCCCAATCGTTCCTCCACTTCTCTCTTATACTCTGTCTTTTTCTCATCCTCTTGTAACCTTTCCACTCTCCTTGCAACTACTCCTTCCTCTCGTCTTTCCCTTCTTCTATTCCTCCATCTTACTTGAATTCTAATTCTGCCCACCACCAAGTAGTGGTCAGAAAGTCCACTCCCCCAACCTCTATACACTCTTGCATCCTTTACACATCTTTGCATCCTTTCATGCACACACACATAATCAGTCATTGCCTTCCTTTCATTCAGTTCACCACCCACCCTTCTCATCACTCGCCATGTATACTTGTGGATCATTTTATGCCTGAAGAGGGTATTGGCTATCACCAACCCCCTCCCAGCACAAATGTCCACTAACGCACTGCCATTCTCATCTATCTCAGCAGGCACACCCCACTCACCAACTATTCCATCCACCTTCACATTCCCAACTTTACCATTCATATCGTCAATCAAAAACACTCTCTCAGTCCTTCCAAACTTTTCCATGCACATTTCTACATTTGTCCAGAACTCTTCTCTGACTCTTCTAGCACGATCTTGCGTTGGCGCATACACACACACAATCGCCCACATTTGTATTCCAACTTTGAACTTTACCCACACAATCCTTGACCCAGCTGATCCATACTGTCTTATGCTCCTCTTCAATCTTTTACTCACAACTATACATACTCCTTCCTTTGCCCTATCATTCTCACCTACTCCTGCACATATGCCCCATCCATACTCCCATTCTCTCACACTTTCTCCCCCCCATTTTGTTTCAGTTATTCCACATAAATCCACTTTCGCACTCTCAAGCACCTGGACAATCTCTCTCTCTTTCACCTGATCATTCGCTCCCCTTACATTCCATTATATACAGAGACTTCACCTTACTATACTAAGTAAGTCTAGTTGGACCCCTCTTTTTATTCACTCTCTCCACTACCTGACGGTTCTATGGCTTGTCTCCTTCTCTGCACCGCCTGTCCATTCTAAGGCTAACCTTCTGAGCTCTACTTCCTAAATTCCTATTTTAGCAGGGGTTGTGTCACGTGGAATATACTGATGTGAAGTTTCTAGAAGCCTGTGTGTGAGTATGTGTGTAGGTGTGTTTATGGTCACGAGCCACTGCTCGTGTGCCTATCAAGCATTCCTTGAGTTAGATTGTGTAAGCATGTTTACCATTGCTCTATTCTCGCTGACACACTACCTATCTCATCCTCTGACTTGCTGCTTCTATCTGTATATCTACCTATCTATCTATCTATCCATCATGCTATCTATTATGATTTTTAATCATAATATTGAGTCCTGATATTGCTCGGTCACGTAGCTGGTGGTCCTCCGACGGCAATCATCATTGACATATGCTTATCTATTAATACATAATAGTCTTCTTCTTCAATCTTACTACATAATATTGATTATAATATTGTATAGGTATAATATTGTAATGATTCAGTAATCTATCTATCTATATACCTAGGCTGCTTCCCCCAAGGAAAGGGAGGTAGCCGAGACAGGACGACACACTCCCTATTTACTCATCCATTCAAACACATTCATTCACATCTTAGCCCCAAACGGGAGAACGGACAGATCCTCACCGCACCACACCGCACAAGGGTTAACTGCGCAATGCAATCAGTGACATCCGCAGCAGGGCCCGACAGCAGAACTGGTTTACCCCTGCCACATCATAAAAGACCCATCCCCTTACCCACACCTGACCTGACTAACTGATCAGACCAAATGCGGAAGAATATCCCCTCAGGGCTGCGTCATCTTTTATTCATTCACAATTTCTCTCTGATTATTTCTGTCACACACAGCCACTCTTCCTTGCTCAACAGACATCCCTCTTGCATCCAGCGCTCTCTTCACACTGTCCATTCATCCTATTCGTGGTGTTCCTCTCAGCCTTAAATCTCTCACATCAGATCTAGTTATCTTTTTCACCAATCGCTCATTATCCATTCTCTCCATATGCCCAAACCATCGCAACACCCTCTGCTCAACTCTACCAGCCATCTCCCGAACAACTCCAGTTCTCCTTCGCACTTAATCATTTCGCACTCGATCCATATGCGTCATTCCACACATACTCCTCAGACACCTCATCTCCATTACATTCAAACTTTTCCTCTCTGCTACACCCATATTCCATGTTTCAGCCCCATATAACGCAGTCGGTACCAGAACACCCTCATACAGCCTTTTCTTTACATCCATCTAAGCGAACGACATCTAAACACTTTTTTCATTCCTCTCAGCACCTTTCCTACTTCATTTATTCTAAACTTCACTTCTGCATCTATTCTTCCATCCACAGCAACATGTGAAGCTAAATATTTAAAACACTGTACCTCCTCAAGCAACTCGCCATTCAAAACTATATTCATCCCCCTACCATCTATCAACCTCGTACACTTCATCACTTTACTCTTATTCTCATTTACTTTCAATTTCCTCCTGTCACACACCCTTCCAAACTCCTCTACCAACTGTCTCAATCTCTCCTCTGAATCAGCCACCAATGCAGTATCATCTGCAAACAGCAGCTGCTTCAGATTCCAATCTCCACCATCAACATCCACCAGACTCAGACCTCCACCTAAAACTCTTGCATTCACCTCCCTTACAATACCATCCATGTAAATATTAAACAACCGAGGCGACATCTCACACCCCTGTCGCAGCCCCACTCTCACGGGAAACCAATCTCTCACAGCATTTCCCACTCTTACACACGCTCTACTATTTACATAAAAACTTTTCACCCCTTTTAGCCACCTACCATCAAGTCCATACAATCTTAAAACAGTCCACAAAGCCTCTCTATCAATTCTATCATACGCTTTCTCTAAATCCATAAATGCCCAAAACACATCCTTGGCTTTCGCTAAATACTTTTCACACACTTGTCTCACAGCAAACACCTGATCCACACATCTCCTCCCTCTCCTAAAGCCACACTGCTCATCACCAATCACTCCCTCTGTACCCTCTCTAACACTCATAATTAACACTCTACCATACAATTTACCTACAACACTCAAGAGACTTATACCCCTAAAGCTAGTACATTCATACTTATCACCCTTGCCTTTATACGACAGGACCACACAAGCACTTGCCCAGTCAATTGGCATCATACCTTTCACAAAGCACACATTCAACAGTCTTACAAACCAGTCAACAATAGTCACTCCACCACCCTTCAGGCATTCCACAGCACACCCATCCATACCTGCAGCTTTCCCTGTTTTCATCTCCTTTACTGCCTTCTCCACTTCCTCCTTTGTGATCAAAGAATCATTCAACTCTCCCAACACAATTATTCCTTGCACCCTTCCGTGCGCCACAATCTCAGCCACCCTTTCCTCCTCTACATTTAACAATCTTTCAAAATACTCTGCCCATCTCTTCCTTACTATATCCATCTCAATTAACATCCTTCCATCCTCTGCTTTTACTCGTTCTTCCTTCCCAGATTCTCCCTTTTGCACCCTTTTCACCTCCTTCCAAAACATTTTCTTATTCTGTTGAAAATTCTCAGTCAGCCGCCTACCCCACCTCTCATCTGCTGCCATTTTAGCATCATGCACAGCCCTTCTCGCACTATTCCTCTTTTCCTTATACCTTTCATATGACATCTCATCCTTCCTCTGCAGCCACACTTCATATCCACATCTCTTCTCAGCCACGACCATTCACTTCCTTTTCTTACACCATCACCCACACGTCTCACACCACACACCTCTTCTGCATGCCCCACCACAGCACTCTTAAGCAACTGCCATTCCTCCTCCACACTGCCATTTTCCCGATCTTTCACTGCACTCCACTCATCTTTCAATTTTTCCTGATACTCTATCTTTTTCTCTCTTTTATCCAACTCACTCACTTTCAAAACTTCCCTGCCACACCTAACCCTCCTAGCTCTCACCTATCTCTTACCTACCCTTAACTTTCCCTCCACCAGGTAGTGGTCAGACATACTTCCACCCTCCCCTCTCAGAATTCTCACATCCAATAATCTTCCTATTACATTCCTGGACACAACCACATAGTCCATCAAAGCTCTATCAACAACCCTTCCACCCTCCTGTCTCACCCATGTATACTTATAAATATCTTTCTTCTCAAACAGCGTATTTCCAATCACCATCTCTCACTCAACACACATCGCTATCATTCGTTCCCCATTTTCATTTCTTCCAGGCACACCATGCATACCAACTACATCTTCAACTACTACATTTCCCACTCTAGCATTCAGATCTCCCATCATTACCACATTCACATTCGCTCCAAAAGTCTGCAGACACTCAACATCATTCCAGAAAGACTCCCTCTCTTCTTCATCCCTTTCACTACCAGGCCCATATGCACTCACAAACACCCACAACTCACGTTCATATTTTGCTTTCACCCACATCAGTCTCGATGACACCTCCTTCCATTCGATCACACACTGCTGTACTTCCGGACTCACTAAGAAGGCCACACCTTCTCTTGCCCTTCCTCTATCAACTCCTGACAATCTTCCATTCACACTTCCAAACATAGACTCACCCTTCCCTTTCATCTTCGTTTCACTCAAAGCTAACACATCCAACTTTCTTCTCACAAACATTTTCCCAATCTCCTCCCTTTTAGCCTCAATCGTACTACATCCACGCACATTCATAGACCCAATCTTCTGGGAACGGGGATAACTCCATCACGCATCCCTTTCTCTGGTCTGTCTCTTTTTAGGAACTAAAAAACAGAGGAGGGAGTCCCTAGTTCCTTCACCCCGCCTCTTTTAGTCGCCTTTTACGACATGCAGGGAATACGGTGGCAGTATTCTTCCTAACAAAACCTGGCCGCAGAGTAGTAGTACTACCCCATAGTGCGGCCAGATTGTGTCCCCCCCGCCACAGGGGGTAATAATACATTTTAAACAACTTGTATACATAATTGAATATGGTTTAATTGGTTATTGTATTACATTTTGTAAAATGTGTATGTATAATAGTAAAATAAATATATGCAAAAATCATGCACCATTCTTCTTCTTCTTCTTCTTTTAAATAAAATTAATACTATATACAAAATATGTACACTTCATACAGGGGGGTTTGCATGGATGCTTGTTCTACCCCCACTAAATACTGACTCCAAATTTGCATTTCTTGCATGAATTCTGTGCATTGCGAACAGCATTACTGCAAATACAATACAGAAGATTATAAAGACAGTAGGTGCTGGGCTATACACATAATATGGGTTGAACATACTCGAACTCAAATCTTCCCAGGGCTTCAGTGTTTGATTGATCAGTTGCATAGTTTCAAACTTAGGTGAGGTCAACGTAATACTTGTGGTCATGTTTAAGTCCATATCAGGCAGTGGGTGGAAATGTTTGTGTGTATGACTGAGGATGGCGTAGTGATTGATGGTGGATAAAGTGGACATGGATGGTGTAAATACCGCACAGTAGTCTAGTGCTATCTATAATCCTGAGGCTGAAGTATGAGATGGTGGTATATCTGGACAGACTATGTAAAATGATGTGTTATGAGTGAAATAAAAAAAATTGTGAGTGTCCGATGCGTTGATGGTGTACAAACTTATCTGGAGCAAAAGTGAAGTTGCAGTGATTATGAATATTGTTGTTTCTGATGATAGCCATTTCACAAGGGACTGTATCAGTAGGTTGAAACATGAAAATGTACGCAGGACAAAGGTGAACAGCATGTAAGGATGTGGGGCACTTTCGTTCAATCGTTGATTCACTTGCGAAAGTGACAGTGTTCCGTCTCTTGGAGACCATGATAAGTTCGGTGTCTTTGTTGATGTTGATGATGACCAAAGTGTTATTATTCTTAGAAGGGAAGGGGTTTATTTCGTATACTGTGAACAGGTCATCAGTTATGAATGGTAAATGAACTACTACTGATGTTGGTGTTAGTGTTGCTTCTAAATATGCATAATATTGCATGGATTCCCTACTTCGGAACAAGGGCTTCAATTTATGTTTATGTATGCCTTGACTAATTATTTGACGTAGCTCATGAACTGGAAGTAAAGCAATTGTGATCTTGCCATCACCGGCATTCGAAATTCCTTGCATAAGTGCCCCATAACGAACTCTAGTGTTGTCTAACTGGAGAAGAATTGTGTCAATGTGCTCCGTGATGATGGAGAAGTGTTGGAAAAGTGTTATGTTACCTTCCATGTCATTTATTTTATCTACACTTTCGAGAGCTATGTTTTACGCCTTTTTCAGATTTTTCACGATTGTCTTCATTGCTGAGTTATGCCCTGTGATGAATTTATCTTGGTATGTTAGTACCTGAGCTATTTTACTAAATTTGTTGTTTATTTCTTGAACGTCTTCCTCTGTAGCCAATCCAAAGATGTTCCCAAGAACCGTGCCACCCAGGTCGAACAAACCACGCTTTTGGCGAGTACATGTGATGTTGTTCTTGTCGCTCAATACCTCTGTTCCATGAGGTGGGAGATCTTGGATCATGATGAGCATAGTTGACTTATGGTCAGACTCAAATATGAAGTCCGTTTGGGTGGGGCCCGCGCGGGGATTTCCCTCTCTACAGCTCTGCCAAACCTCCTCTCTCTCTCTCTCTCTCTCTCTCTCTCTCTCTCAGTTGATTGAGAAAGTTTTTATTTATTTATAAGTTTTGTTTTCTTCTATATTGTTTCGACCTTTTTTCCACACCACCACTGAGGTAAAAGTCTTGGCGCATTTTTTAAATAGAGGTTTCCACAGTAGGCATAAGTCCTCTCTGATCTTTAATCAGACAATTCATCCTCCGAGCTTTCTGATATGTTGATTAAGAATGAATCCACGAAATGGTCAACTGCTACGTCTTGCTGTGAATCTTCTTGCTGTTGTTCAGCATGCTGCACTGCTTTCATCCAGTTATTCGGTGTTACATGATTCAAAGCTTCTTTGGCAAGACGTTTAAGATCAACCATTTTGAAGGTGTTTGCCTTGGCTATATAGGTCTTCACCTGAGCCCAAATGAGCTCAATAGGGTTGTACTGACAATGGTACGGTGGTAATCTTATGACCCGATGCCCTGCTTCTTCAGCAATTGTGTCAATTACATACTTTGTGCCAGTATCAAACTTCTTTGCAAGTTCATACAGCTCGTGTTTTAAGAGATCGTGGCTGGGTCGTACTCCCTTCTTTATAAGCCAGTCCCTTATATCCGATTTTCTCCAGGACGAGGTTGTTTTTTTTTCAAGTTGGACTGAATGATAGGAAGCGTTATCCATAACAATTACAGAGTTTGGTGAAATGTTTGGTATTAGTTGATTTCTGAACCAGTCTTCAAAAAGTGTTGAATTCATCTGATTATGGTAGTCCCCATGGTTTTTTGCTTGAAATATCATCTCAGCATTGTTAACAAAGCCATTTCTCGTTCCAGCATGCACAATAATTAAACGACGTCCTTTTCCAGTCGGTTGCTGTATTCCAGTGGCTTGTGGGGATGCAGTGTCAGTCCAGCATTTTCCAACTGTATAATTTTTATATACACAAGTTTCGTCAAGATACACAATGTTCTGGGAAGACACTTTGACCTGCCGAATTTCTCTCAAAAATCTGGTCCGAGCTGCTGCTACATTGCTCCTTTCCATAAGGAACTTTTGGCCATCAACTTCTGCATATTTGAAGCCCATCTGTAAGAGAATCCTGCGAAGAGACTCGTTGCTTCCGTTGAAAGATATGTTTTCCTTGAGTTCTTCGTATATCTTGTGCAATGTAGGAATTTCATGCCTTTCATAGAATCCCAGGACAGTTCTTCTGATCACACGCTTGTCGAAATCGTCGAGATTCGTTACAGTTGCACTGTGATTCTTTTTGGGTGACGAGAATACAGGCTGTTCTGGTGACATTTGTGTCACACAAGCTTTATTAAATTTTGAGCAGATTCTTTGGACTGTTTTTTCGCTAACGTTGGTAGCTTTGGCAGTGCGAGCAACTGCTCCTGAAGGTGGAATTATAAAGTCTCCAATAGCCTTTTCTTCTAAAAAATACTTGTTCACACTGTAAATAAGTTCTTTCTCCCGACTGTGGAGCACACGAGAACGAGTCGGAGTAGCTGCCATCGTGGGTGGAGATCAGGGAGGAAATGACCGGTCACCTGTAGTCTGAGGTGGGTGTCCTTGACCTCTGGCAACGTCGGAAAGCGACGTTGTCACGTGGTGTGGAATTTATACAAATCATTGTTATTATCCTAAAAAGCGACACATTCATAGTACTATATAGCCTTATTTAATATATTTAATAAGTACAGAATATTTAATATACAATTTCAAATAGTAAATAGCTGACGTATGACAGAGAGAGAGATAGGTACTGGAGTTGATGCGGCAGAGCTGTAGAGAGGGAAATCCCCTCTCGGGCCCCACCCAAACGGACTTCATATTTGAGTCTGACCATAGCCTGTTCTATTTTCCATTTCGCTAACTTCACTATTTCATCCACTTCCTTTGTGTTATGTGCTTGTGAAACATAGCCCCCTATCATGAAGTCCAGGGTTCTCATTGGTCTTGCGATATTTTCTAGATAAGATGGTAATTCATACAAGTAATCCAGACATATTTCAGTACTCATGAATATCTTTCACGATTGACGTCGTGGCCGTTGGAGCTATGAGGCATCATTGCCGTACTATGTGTTGGGGGTCTAAGTGCGCATATCCTCTTGCTATGTAGAGGAGAATCCATAGCATACAGTAAGTCCCTTCATCGCTACCTACGGACAAAAAAAAAAATCTATTTTCTAATATGGTCATGCTGTGGTCGATGATAGTGATGATGTGCGTTACGGTTGACTAACGTAGAACAATAACTTGACTGTTATTTCATTTATAGAAGGAGTTTAAATCGATATTAATCTCGTAAATGATGTACTGTAGATTTTATTGGAAGAGTTGCACCTATGTTTGATTGTTTGGTATATGACCTTAATTTATTTTTGTAATTATTGTTGTTTTCTTGATTGGTTTCATGAGTTACATTCTCTTGTTCGGTTGTATCCGAGGCTGAATAATTATTGGATAGTTCCCTTGAAACTCGTTTTAAATGGTCAATATGAACTTGTTTTTCTTCGCCACTTCACAGTGACTTAATTAAAACTTAGTTTGCTTTTATGTTAATTACTCTGTATGGGCCCTCAAATTTTGGGGATAATTTATTGTCTCTCATATGAATGAAACCATAAACAATGTCTTCTAAGCTGATAGCCGAATCTCTTGCCTTTTTATTAAATACCTCCGTCATTTCTTCCTTGGACATCGTCAATTGTTTTTTGACTCTTTTGTGTATGTCCTGGAATTCACGTAAACGGAGTTTAGAGTAATCATCGTAATTGTATATGGGCAGGCTGTCACCTTGTAGGAGCTCATATGGTAGTTTTTTATCTGTCCCATATATAATGAAATGTGGTGTGTCACCTATGGATTTATTTATAGATCCATTAATTGAGGCTTCTACTCTGGGAATCCAGTCATCCCAGCTTGCATAATTTTCACAGAGAATGTGTCGTAGCACGTCTAATACTTTTTGTCTGGTCTCTCTACTAACCCATTAGATGCTGGGTGATAGGCTAAAACGTTAACCTTTTTGATGTTGTATTGTTTACATATTTCTTGTAAGATATCAGAATTAAATGCTCCTCCATTATCACTTATTAGTACCTTTGGGGTAGTAAAAATTGCTTTTACTACTGTCTCTGCTGTTTTATCTTTAATTGGGACTAAAATTACATAACGGGAAAAATGATCCGTTGCTACGAATAGATATTGGTTATTATTGTATGATAATGGCATCTTGAGTAAATCAACAGCAACAATGTCCCACGGTTGATGTGGTACAGGGTAATTACCCATCGGTGCTGGTGAAATTGGATATCCTTTGTGTTTTGCACATGATTCGCATCTGTCTATATGATTGTTTATATCTTTTCGTAATGAAAGCCAGTAATACAGTATAACAATTCGGCTTGTTTGAATGTCCTATCCTTTCCAGGATGTCCTGCATGTGTGCTATCGTGTATCGTTCGTAATACTTGGGGTATCATGTCATTAGGTACTACCAATTGGTTAGTATTTCTTTGGCGTTTTGGTTGTTCTGCATTGATCTTGTATAAAGTATTATTGACTATTGTGAATTGTTCAAGTGGTACATGCAGTTTGGGTTATTGTATGTCATCTCCACTTTCTAACTTGTTTATAACTTTAGACCATATTGGATCAAGTCTTTGTGCTTTCACGATATCATCGTGGTTTGGGATGTCCCCTTTGAGATCTAATGCCGCGACCTGAATTGTGTTCGGGTTCCTAGATAATGCGTCAGCTACTATATTCATTTTGCCTTGTATATAGTGAATATTTACATTGTAGTTTTCGATTGTACATTTCCATTTTGCTCTCCTCCCAAAGAGGAGTTTTTCTTTAACCCCTAAACCGCGGGCTTGTTTTGCTTAGACTTGCGTGTCCTGCCGGCATATTCGCCTCTGACAGACTCTCTAAAAATATTTGCCAAAAATCAGTTATTAGTCCTAGAATATTAAAATTAAATATTCCTATGGCACATACCTTCAGCTTTCTCCTGGGATGTAGATTGAGCCTTCGTCGAGTACCGTAGGACTTGTGGAGACATCTGAATTTGGGTAACGAAGTCTCCACTTTACACTTCCCGACAACCCATAATATGATTACCACAGCCTGATATTATCACTAGAAACACTATTCTATGATTCTCAAATAGTTTGGAATCCATACTCCGAAAAAAAAACACTGTAAAAGCAATGAAAATTACGAGCGCGTATGACCTTCCCACTTGCGATCGTTTGCCGCTGGTGTTCTGTCATTTATTATTCATAAAACCCCTCACATTTCATATTTCTATTACTATATAACACTTATATATATCTACAGTCTTTATCCATAACTTTCCTCCAGTAATAGTAGTTTATTGTCACTGTAGGCATTCAATTTCTCTTCCAGTAAAATAGGTAGCATTCACTTTCTAGTCCTGTATGCTAGCGCTGAGAGTGAATGTCACTTTCACCTTCACTTTCATAACTCATAGTATTCATACATGCTAGAATGAAACTTTCACTTTCATTATTCCTAGTATATATACTCGTATTCTTATATTACTACTCATTTACATTTCTATTTACATTCTCTATTTTACTTACATTATTTACATTTCTGTTTTATTTACATTGTGTTAGGCACTGTCTCTTGCAGTAACTTATAAAACTATTTTCCACTGTTCACTTATATTTACATTCATTGCATTGACTTGCTGTTTACACATTATTTACATTTCCACTTGCACTGTTTTACTCACCAGAAAGATCGTAGTCACTGTCTATCATTTTCATTGACAAATAAGCCAGTTCACGTCCCACAGCAGTCACCTAGCCCTTTACCTCTTTCCACACGAGGTTTAGCAGGGGGTAGATGTCACAGGGCCCTTTGCATGGGGCTAAAAAGGGGCGGAATTTGACAGGCGCAAATCCGATGTACTTTCACCTTGAAAGACGACAGCAAACTGATACTGGTCGCCTGCCTTGGGGGAGTGTAATACTGCCAACGTCAGCCTTGTGAGCTGTTAATATATATGCTATGAAATGATTGGCAGGAAATCTAGGCAATACATAATAAATTAGGTAGTTCCAGGTGAATGTAAATATCACTTAGGCTTCTCCCTTCTCTCCTTATAGATATTTTTATTACGAGAATAGATTATACGGCATATTTCAACGGGGAAATAAACAGCGAAAATTAGCGAACAAGTGCATGTGAGGTGTTGTCAGGTGATAATTAGCCAATTCCAGGTGTATGGCACTATCACTTACCTTATTTCTTTTTTGTATGTATTATTTGGTATTTGAATAGGGCATAGGGCTTATTTCAATGGATGAAATCAGTGGAAAATTTCAGGGAAGATTTACTTAGAGTAGCATGGCCGGGCAGGTGAGAGGAGAGGGTAATGGAGGGGAGGTAGGGAGAGGAGTCAAGAATAGGGAGAAATGGCTAAATTGTCAACAACAGATGGGAGTACAGATGAGATTAGGAGTGCTGACTAGTGTTGGACATTGGCAGTACTGATAGATGATACAAGCCAATAATTGAAAGCCCGGGCGAATTCAAAATTACACAGAATCACAAAAGTGATGCCCCGCGGTATGATCCCTTGCTCCCAAGCATCACAAAAGTGACGCCCCGCGGTTAAGGGGTTAAACATACCCACTAGTGGTTTATGGTCAGTGAATAAGTGTATTTCGTAACCATATACCAAATCTCGAAACTTTTGTAATGCAAAAACCACTGCAAGTGCCTCTAAGTCTGTAGTGCAATAATTTTTCTCTGCACCTTTTGTTTGTCTGCTGGGAAATGCAATTGGTTGATTCTTTCCTCTTTTATCTTCCTGCATCAGTACAGCCCCTAATCCTTGAACTGATGGATATGTACAGATAATTGACGATTTTGTGAAATCCGGATATGCCAAACAAGGTGCATTTGTTAGTTTAATTTTTAGTTTTGCAAATGCTTGTTTTTGTTCTTCCCATTGGAATATACCATCTTTTTTGTGTAGCTGGAAAAGAGGAAAGGCTATATGAGAGAATTGTGGTACGAATGACCTATAGTACCCAGCTAGACCTAAAAATTAACTTCGTCAGTCATAGTGGGTTCAAGAAAATCTCTCACTGCCTGTATTTTATCAACAGTGGTGTGAATACCATTAGAACTTAATTTGTGGCCTAAGAAATTTATTTCCTTAAAGCAAAATTTGCATTTAGAAAGCTTAATTTTTAAAACAGCATCACCAAGCTTTTGTTCTGTGATATCTTTTGTTGCGATTATAATATCGTCAAGATAAACAAATATTCCTTGTCCTAAAATCTGGACAATATGTAATTCATAAGACGCTGGAATGTGCCCAGGGCTGTCCTCAGTCCCACGGGCTTCCTCCGATACTGATAGTGTCCTCTATTTGTGGAAAAGGCAGTGTATTTACGTGACTCCTGTTGTACCGGAATTTGATAATATCCACTTAGAAGATCGATTGTGGAAAATACAGTATTTTCTGGTCCAATATTCTGTAGGATGTCGCTTAGCAATGGCATGGGAAATCGGTCTGGGACTGTGTGATTGTTTAGTTTTCGGAAATCTACTACCGCATGCATTTCTCCATTTTGTTTGGGCACGAAGAATAATGGGGCATTCCACGGGGAGACTGATGGTTCAATAATTCCAAGTTTTAACATTTCATCGACATACTGGTTTGCGAGTGTATGCTGAGATTGTGGGATTCTGTATGCTGGAATGAAAATTGGTGGTGTAGCTGGATGCACATTAATCTTGTGATTAATCAGGTTAGTACACCCTAATTATTCTCCGGGTAATGCTACAGTGTCCCTGTGTTTTTCCAACATGGTTAACAAATCATTTTCTTCATCAAATTCACCTGAGTGAATTAAATTCTCTTTTATGCTTTCTCTATCCGTAGATTTTATCTCACTTGTAACTCCAGCTATAACTATTTCCTTCACTGGGGCGGGACATTTTTCAATATTAATTGTGCAAGTCCCCTTTTTCAACTGTACTTCCCCATTCATGTGATTAATTATGAATATCTAAGTTTGCCCTTCGTCGTTCATCTAACATAATGCGTTTTCTACTGACAATCCCTTTATTTTACATAATTATTCTAAGACAAGAACAGTACTATTCCGGAATTTGCTCTTTATGGTAACTCTCATATAGGAATTAGGTGGTATATTTAAATCATTGATGAGATGGGCGGGAAAAACTTATAAATTAGTACTGTTACCTGGGTCTGTAATCATGGAGGCTGGGGCTGATGGTGTGAGTGGATCTACACACTCATCTGTTTGTGTATGTTTGTTTAAGCTTTTAACATTACAAATTCTTTTTGGTTCTCTTTTACTAATCGGTGAGGGCTCTGATGGTATTTCCTCTATGAATTCATTGTCAAAGTCTATTCCATTCATTTGTGGGAGTAAAGTTATTTTCTCTGTTCTCATGCATCTTAAGCTCAGTAACATATGAGCTTTAATCGCTAAGTTTTCAACTATATAGAAAAATGCAGAGATTGGTCTTGTAGTCTCTGTGAAGCTGATGTTTAACCTTATCATACCTTTTACTGTGATTTGTTTTCCATCTACTGTATATAAATCTAAATCAGATTCCTCCAGAAAAGTTACTTTCTTCTTATTTCTAAAAATTCTGTTTACTTCCTCTCGAGTTATTAAGTTCACTGGAAAGCCTGTGTCTAAAAATAAGGAAACGTTTTGATCCTCACATACAGCTGGTATCAATATACACTCATTTCCCAACATGCCTCCTATGTGAATTTTAGACTTGCTTTTCTTTACATTCATTCGTTTTTTACACTAATTTGTCTACTGTTCTGCAGTTACTGGTCCAGTGCCCATGGCACCTATGATGTCTACAGAATGGACCAAATCCTTGTGTCTTTTGTCTATCCTCTTTTGTTTTGATAAAGTATTCATTCCTAGTGTGTCCTGGTTTTGCACAATAATGACAAGGAATGGACATATCTCTTGACTGTCATCTATGAGGTGACTTCCCATATTTAGTGGGGTCTGTGGCGCGAGATCTGCTTGGGCTGCACGGAAACTTATGAAACTGCCTGTAGCCTGGTGTTTGTGATCGTACCCTTGACAAGTTTAGTTGTTTGCACTGCCTGCTTTCGGTTCGCGATCAATTTTGTTCTCTGTTTGGGGTAGTTTTAGCTGTTTTCACAGCTGATACTGTCTCAGACACTCTCATTCTACTAGAATTTGAATAAGTTTCAACCATCCTTGCTTTACTACACTGCATCTCTACCTTGTCCATTAAGTCTAGTAAGCACATGAATGGGGTGTACGTGATCGTCTTGGCGATCTTAAGGATCCTATCAGGTAATTTACACAAGGCAGCTATATAACCAATGATGTCCACGACGAGGTCTGGGGACATCTTTCCATCTCCTGGTATCCAGTTTGAGTTCTCTAAGGTAGCTAATAATGTCCTTTTGATCGTGGAGACATCAGCAGTTATTTCACTGAGCACATGATTTGTAGTGTGCTCCCTTACAAGATCTACAATGTTATGTAATTCAGGGATTATACCTGGCAAGAAGTTCATACTTCCAGAAAATTTCTTCAAAAATTCAGTTTTAAATTCATCATATGTCTTAGCCTTGAGGAGCTTATCTGACCTTAGTAAGTCGCTTGCTGGACATCTTTCCTGGCTTATGCAAGATGAAAAAATAGCAATTTTCTCTTGTTCGTCTTGATATGTCATTTTATGTAGATTTTTTCCCACTGATTGACCAATGAAATGACGTCAATACGATCTTTTTCTGTGCCAGAGAATTTTGGGGCAGTTTCATCTTCATAATAAACAAATATCTGAGCTTGATCTGTGGTGTTCATTTTCGCTGGTTGCTCTGTTAATTTAACTTGGACTTGTTTATCGCTGTGTGAGGGGATGGTGGAAAACGACTTGCCGGAGTGATGAACTTTGTTAAGTATATTTTCATAGGTATGCAAGTCAGAGACAAAGTACTCACTTGCTACATCAGAGGGGGTTTGCCACTCATCTAGAACTGACGTACTTGTTTCTTGATCTTTAGTTTGTGTTGAGGTAGGTACAATGGGTGTGTTCTCTTGGTGCTCTCCTAATTGTGTATCATCTGCTATTAACACGGGTGGAGGTGAAAATATCCCTGTCATATCACTTAGCTAAAAAGAACTCATGTTGCTAAGGTATGGTGTTATAAAATACGTCTTTTGTTTATGTCCTTACTAAATAGATGAGTAAATGAGTTGTAATAAATGATAGATTGTGAGTGTATAAGTGTATATATAAAAATAAGTAAAGGAGTTGAATATACCTAATTTTAGCACTGAGAAGAAATGAGTAAGTATAATTACACCCACTTGATACAGGTCGGAGAGGAGTGTCGACGCAACTGTCGATTTTGGATGATATGCAGGGTTAAATGAAGACCTCCGCTCGATAATTCTAGGGTTGTGTTGATGGACGATATTACTCAGGAAATTCCATGGCCTGGTGCATGTAGTGATTAACAGCTGTAGTCACAGGTGAACCTCATCATAGAATGTCGAATTTCCAACTCAATACTGTGGCAATAAATGAGTATGAGTAGGAGCTATGTGAATAATGAGTAATGAGTAGTGGGTGAGAAGTGCCTGGTGTCAGTCACACGTTGATTGGCGTGGCGTTGTCTCAGCAATCACGCATGATGTCGTCTCAGCAGATACACATGGTGACGTCGGCTTCCCACACTGGTAGCTGTGGTGAGTAACTGTGTAGTGATGAGTAACCTGGGTGAAAGGTGAGTAAGATGCGTTATAAATGTGGCTCTGGTGTTTTGCTGTGTGTCTTGACCTCTGCGTCAGTGATTGAGGTAGGCGGGAGAGAGTGTTGTTGTTTTTTTGTGCTTGTTGCTCTGGTCTTTCTTTTCCTTTGCTTGCTTTGTTTTTTATTCTTCTTGTTGCTGCTTGAAGTTGCATGAAGATTATAGAGTTGTCTTGTAGACTTTTTATTTGTAATTAATCGTAGAGCTTATTGATCCTCACTTGTACCTCGTCGTTGCTACTGTATACTCGTAGACTCCTAGGCTCGTAGACTCATATGGTCATAGGCTCGTAGACTTTTAGATCCCACCACTGCCCCCATTTAATGTTAAAGCTATGTAGCCAACATTTTTATATATGTAACTCTTAATTCTTGTACTAGGTGAGTCTTGAGTTAATTGAAGAGCAGGAGGAGTTAAAGATGAATACAGGGAGTTGATCTTGATCTATTATCTTCAGAGAAAGTCTAAGTTGAGCAGCATATGTATTATACAGAGACTTAATATACTAAGTAAGTCTAGTTGGACCCCTCTTTTTATTAACTCTCTCCACTACCTGACGGTTCTATGGCCCGTCTCCTTCTCTCCACCACCTGTCCATTCTAAGGCTAACCTCCTTCTGAGTTCTGCTTCCTAAATTCCTATTTTAGCAGGGGCAGTGTCATGTAGAATATACTGATGTGAAGTTTCTAGAAGCCTGTGTGTGAGTATGTGTGTATGTGTGTGTATGGTCACGAGGCACTGTCCGTGTGCCTATCAAGCATTCCTTGAGTTAGAGTGTGTAAGCATGTTTACCATTGCTCGATTCTCACTGACACACTACCTATCTCATCCCCTGACTTGCTGCTTCTATCTGTCTATCTATCTATCTATCTGTCCATCATGCTATCTATTATGATTTGTAATTATAATATGGAGTCCTGACAAAGATGCAGCTGTAGCTAATGTATCTGCCCTCTCATTGCCCATCACGCCAACATGTGTGGGAACCCAACAGAAGTCCACATGACGGCCACGACAGCCAAGAACAACTAGCCACTCTACAAATGATAGAACTAATGGATGGGATGCATTAACCCCTAAACCGAGGGGTTGTTTTTTATTGACTTGCGTGTCTCGTGGGCATATTCGCGCTCCGACAGACTCTCTAGAAATATTTGCCAAAAATCAGTTATTAGTCCTAGAATATTAAAATTAAATATGCTTATGGCACATACCTTCAGCTTTCTCCTGGGATGTTTGTTGAGCCTTCGTCGAGTACAGTAGGACTTGTGGAGACACCTGAAGTTGGGTAACGAAGTCTCCACTTTACACTTCCCGACAACCCATAATATGATTACCACAGCCCGATATTATCACTAGAAACACTGTTCTATGATTCTCAAATAGTTTGGAATCCATACTCCAAAAAAAAAAAAAACACTGTGAAAGCAATGAAAAGTACGAGCATGTATGACCTTCCCACTTGCACTCATATGCCGCTGGTGTTCTGTTATTTATTATTCATAAAAACACTCACACTTTATAATTCTATTACTATATAACACTTATATATATCTACAGTCTTTATCCATAAGTTTCCTTCAGTAATAGTAGTTTATTGTCACTGTAGGCATTCAATTTCTTTTTCATTAAAATAAGTAGCATTCACTTTCTTGTCCTGTATACTAGCGTTGAGAGTGAATCTGTCACCTTCACTTCCACTTTCATAACTCATAGTATTCATACATGCTAGAGTGAAACTTTCACTTTCATTACTCCTAGTATATATACTCATATTCTTATATTACTACTCATTTACATTTCTATTTACATTCTCTATTTTATTCAGATTATTTACATTTCTATTTTATTTACACTGTGTTATGCACTGTCACTTGCAGTAACTTATAAAACTATTTTCCACTGTTCACTTATATTTACCCTCTCCAGCACGGTCACGCGATTTGCGTGAGGTGGTGTGCATGCTGAAAAAGCACACTCACTCAAATCGCGTTTCTAAGCACAAAAATATTCATCAGAAAAAAAGTTTTTGGCCGATTCGCGTGATTTTTTGGTGCGTGATAGCGCTGCCAGTCCTCTCTCGAGGCAAGTCGTTGGCAATGCTGCATCGCTTTATCTACCTCAGCCCGCTCCCTCCAACCTCAGTCATTGTCAAGCAGTCAGGCGGTGGGGTTTGACAGCTCGTGGTTTCCTTTAAATCGTCCATAATTCTCCCCCTCTCACATTGTATGTGAACATATACAGATGTGATATTGTCGATGGAACATACATATATGTATTGAAAAGCAATTCTGGCCATTAGCAATCATTGGGCCTTGGAGCCAGATGCATGGTCAGTGTAGCGGGGTTTTGCCACTCAGCCTCCCCGTAGGCCGTATGACGTGAGTGGAAATACGTACATAAATGAAGCCAAGGCCTAAATATATATTGTGTGAAAGATACTGTGGATGGCTTGATGAAATTATGGAGCCAGCAAGCGTTACATACGGCATGAAACAGAGTGTTGTGAAGGGGCAAACCTGAAGTCGGGAGGGGAGAATTACCGGTGTTTTAGGACTGGAATTATTGTGATTCTGATAGTGTAAGTGCGTATGGAATTGTATGAAATATACGTCAAACATGCTGCGAGTTTCCGTGAACGAGTGTGGTGTGTGCCAAAAATAGCGTTGCCTCATACTTTCAGGGAGAAGCTGACTCACACACACACTAACACACACACTCACACACTCACACACACACACACTCACACTAACACACTTACACACTCACACACACTAATTCACACTCACACACACTCACACACACACACATACACTAACATACACACTCACTAACACACACACACACACACACACACACACACACACACACACACACACTACATAACGCCTCATCTTCAAATCTCTGGTTTAACTGGATCAACACCCCTGGAGGAAGTGAGTTCTGCAAATATTGTTGATATATATAATAATCTATTACCATTACCTCTCCAACTTTCAGACAAATAACCATTTTCTCCTACAGATTACACATATGAAAGAAAGTAAATTTCCACAACAGTAACTATAGAAGAGTTATGTTTATGTGTAGTAGGTTATAACAATAGGAAAACATCCATGGAAGACGTAGCAGTCTGTACAGATAGGGGAAAAAAAATTAGTAGCATAGTCTTCAGGCAAGTGTGCAAGGAAAAAACAGTGTGTGTAAAAGTTGGTAGCGATCGGAAGAGTAACCTCAATTTGTCGGCCAATTACTCGAAAACTATTGGACTTATCGATTCCTGTTACAACCATCATCAATACCACTAAATTCTACATATGGTCAATACCAGAATGTAAGCCTTTGGTAGCGTTTTGGGGGGTAAAAGGCGAGGGAAATATTTTTGTTCCTAGCGGTTGTTATCAGTGACAAGCGCTCGGAGTAATAACCTCACTTTGTCGGCCAATTACTCGAAAACCATTAGACTTATCGACTTTCTGTAACAACCATGATCTATACCACTAAATTCTACGTATGATCAATACCAAAATGTAAGCATTACTTTACGTTTTGTGCGAGAAAAGGCGGTGGAAATGAGTGTCTCTTCGCGGCTGTTACCACTGAAAAACGCTCGTAGTAATACTCTCAATTTGCCGGCCAATTACTCGAAAACTATTGGACGTATCGATTTCACGTTTCAACCATGATAAAGAGCAGTATATTCTACGTATGTACAGTACATAACTATGTAATATTTATGATAAGAATTCTTTGTTAAGTAGGCGGGAACATTGCGTACGCCGTGCGCGCATCACGAAAGTCAATCACGGACAGAGTGCCTAGTACTTTCTTTCGATTTAATCGAGAACTATGAGGTGTATGGGGTTCTACTTGGAGATGGGGAAAGCTGGTGAATTTGGGCATATTACTATGTAATAAAAACATAAGGTGTCTGGGAAAATTTAGCCTTGAGAGGTCCGTGAATTTTTTCCGAAAATGACTTTCAGTTTTTGGCCATTTTCTCGAAAAGTAAACATCGTATCAACCGGATTTGTTTCGTTAGAAAGCTGATGAAATTCTCTATAAAAACCTAGATCATTTTCCTGTATGATGGAAAACATTCAAACGGCGATGTTGGGAAGTGAAAAACAGTCCATTTACCATGCGTCCATTTACCATGGTGTTTTCCTGTGTTTTGGTCCTGTTTATCAGATAGAACAAACATCGCTGCCTACCTTGAGAAAGGTTCGATGGGAATAAATGGATTTTTGGGTGGCGAAAATAAGACAACAATGTGTTTCATTTGCCGAAATTTGCCACACGCGCCCTCCCGGGCCAGGCGGCTCCGTAGAAAAAAATCGTGCGCCAGAAAACTTACTGAAACTTACCGTGCACGAGAGGGTTTATATTCATTGCTTTCACTTCGTTTTTTTTCTTTTTTTTGTGAGGAAGAAGGAACCAAAGGCAATGAGCCTACAAAACTATTCCTTCCAAGAAAAACAAAATAAAAGAGAGAGCCAAATTCAAGATCCGATCATTTCCAGATGCCTGGACACCCTTCGTTTGAAAAACTGGAGATCATAGGAAGTAGGAAATACAGACAGAGGGAGACAGTTGCAGAGCTGACCTGTTGCATAAATGAAGGACTGGGAGTAACGATTAACTCTTCCATTAGAGAGTTGGACAGAAAAGGGATGAGAGTTTGCTGCTAGACGGGTGCTACGCCCGTCGTAGGGGTGGAGGAATGCATGCAGACAGTTCAGAGGAGCAGTGACCATTGAAGTAGCGATAGAAAAGAGATAAAGATGCAACAGAGTGTCGAAAAGACAAAGGTTGAAGGGAGTCAGTAAGAGGAGGAGAGTTAAGGAGGCGAAAAGCCTTTGACTCCACCCTATTGAGAAGAGCTGTATGTGGGGAGCCTCCCCACACATGAGAGTTGTACTCCACACAGGGGCAGATAAAACCCCTGTATAGAGTCAACAATTGTGCAGGGGTAAAGAAGGAATGGAGTCGGCTTAGCACACCGAATCTCTTGGAAGCAGATTTTACAAGAGATGTAATATGATCTTTCCAAGACAAGTCCCGAGTAAAGGAAACCCCAAGCATGTTCAAGGATGATGCAGGATTAAGCTGAATATTATGAAACATTAGTGGGTATACCTGTGGAAGATTTTGTCAGGTTGACAGGTGCAAAAGCTGAGTCTTTGATGTATTAAAAACAACAAGATTATTTTTACCCCAGTTAGAGATATGAGCCAAGTCAGACATTAGGTGTGCCATAGCCTCATCCCTTGTTTGTTGAAGTAACTGTTGAGATGGACATTGCAGGAATCGAATGGAAAGGTGAAGGGTGGACTCATCAGCGTATGAGTGGATAGGGTTAGATGTACAGCTTAGAAGGTCATTGATGAATAAAAGGAAGAGAGTTGGTGATAGGACAGAGCCCTGAGGAACACCACTGTTAATAGATCTAGGAGAAGAACGATGGCCGTCTACAACAGCGGCTATAGAACGACCAGAAAGGAAGCTAGAGATGAAGGCACAGGTAGAAGGATAGAAACCATAAGAGGGCAGTTTGGAAATTAAAGATTTATGCCAGACTCGATCGAAAGCCTTAGAGATGTTAAGTGCAATGGCAAAGCTTTCGCCAAAGTTCCGAAAGGAGGATGACCAGGAGTCTGAAAGGTAGGTGAGAAGATCGCCGGTGGAGCGTCCCTGACGGAACCCATACTGACGATCAGAAAGAAGGTTGTGATAAGAAAGATGCTTTAAAATTTTTCTATTAAGAACAGACTCAAAAACTTTTGAGATACAGGATGTTAAAGCAATTGAACGATAGTTAGAGCGTTAGGAGTGGTCACCCTTCTTTGGGACTGGCTGAATGAGAGCAAACTTCCAGCAAGAAGTAAAGGTACAAGTTGACAGACAAAGGCGAAAGAGTTTGCCTAGGCAGGGTGTAAGCACAGAAGCACAGTTCTTGAGAACAACAGGAGGGACTCCATCAGGCCCATATGCCTTATTAGTATTGAGGCCTGTGACAGCAGAAAATACATCAGCTGAAGACATTTTAATGTCTGCCATGAAGAAGTCAGAGGGGGGAAGTGATGGAGGAACAGCACCGGAATCGTCTAAGGTGGAATTGGAAGAGAAAGTCTGAGCGAAGAGATCTACTTTATCAGTAGAAGAAATAGCTACAGAGCCATCAGAGTAGAAAAGAGGAGGGAAGGATGATGAGGTAAAGTTGTTAGAAAGGTTTTTGGCAAGGTGCCGGAAGGAGCGGGAAGAATTCGAGTTACAGAGTTGAGAGCACTTAGTACGGATGAAATTATTTTTAGCAGAGCGAAGAACAGACTTAGCACGATTCCGGGCAGAAACATATAAAGATGTGATTTATGGGTGGGTTGGCTCCGGTACCTTTTATAGGCCCTCTCCTTGTTGCGGACAGCATTAGAAAAGCGTGATTAAACCAAGGCTTTCGTGCATTAGTCAAAGGATATGAGAAAGGAATGTATGCTTTCATGCCCGAAAGAGTAACCTCTGTAATGCACAAGGCACACCCAGATGGCTTCTGGCCACAGAAGCAATAATCATTCCAGGGAAAATCAAAGAAGTATTGCTGTTTACACATTATTTACACATTATATACATTTCCACTTGCACTGTTTTACTCACCAGAAACATCGTAGTCACTGTTTATCATTTTCATTGACAAATTAGACAGCTGACGTTCCACAGCAGTCAGTTACCCCTTTACCTCTTTCCACACAAAGTTTAGTAGGGGGTAGAGGTCACAGGACCATTTGCATGGGGCTAAAAAGCTGCGGAATTGGACAGGCGCGAATCTGACGTGGTTTCACCTTGAAAGACATCAGTAAACTGAATACAGTGTGGTGGCCTAGCCGCCTAGTGGAAGTGCAATGCTGCCATTGTCAGCTCGGTGACAGCTGCTAATGTATACGTTATGAAATGATTGGCAGGAAATGTAGACAATACATAATGAATTAGGTAGTTCCAGGTGAATGTAAATATCACTTAGGCTTCTCCCTTCCTTTCTTATATATATTTTTATTATGAGAATAGATTATACAGCATATTTCAAGGGGAAATAAACAGCAAAAATTTGCGAATGAGTGCACGTGAGGTGTTGTCATGTGATAATTAGCCGAGTCCAGGTGTATGGCACTATCACTTACTTTATTTCTTTTTTGTATATATTATTTGGTATAAGAATAGGGCATAGGGCTTATTTCAGTGGATGAAATCAGTAGAATATTCCAGGGAAGATTTACTTAGCATAGCATGGCTGGGCAGGTGAGAGGAGAGGGTAATGGAGGGGAGGTAGGGAGGGGAGTTAAGAGTGGGGAGAAATGGCTAAATTGTCAACAATTGATGGGAGTACAGACGAGATTAGGAGTACTGACTAGTGTTGGACATTGGCAGTACTGATAGATGATACAAGCCACCACTTGAAATCCCGGGCAAATTCAAAATAACACAGAATCACAAAAGTGATGCCCCGCGGTATGATCCCTTGCTCTCAAGCATCACGAAAGTGACTCCCCCTGGTTAAGGGGTTAAAGAACTCCAGTGCAGAGACAGCACTGCAGGAGTCACTAAAAATCACAAAAAAAGATTGGGGGAACGTAAAAATGATTTTGAGATCATATAAAATAGTACTCAGTTCCACTGTATACACTGAAGTAATACCAGGAAGTTTACTGCCCCTACTAAAGGAAGGAAAGATGACACCAAAGCCTACTCCAGTATCAGTCTTAGATCCGTAAGTCTAGATGGGGACAGAACCCTAATAAGTGGAGGCATGTTCTAAAATGAGAGATAGGGACACCTGAGAGCGAAGTGAGCCCTTTTTACCAACAATGGACCTACAGTACAAAATGTCACTTTAGGCAGTAGCCAAAAACCCACCCTTGAGATCCAATATGAACAAACTGCCGGTCTCATAACAGAGAGGGCTAACATAACAGACCGAACCCTGTAACCAAAGGGTTTCATGAACAGAAGACTGTGAATCCTCGGAGCCGATGGTACAAGAAATTTAGTTCAGAATGCAGTGAAGACGATACCAACACCTCATCATCAATGACTGGCGTCGCAAATCCAAGGGGAGTACACCAACATCCACAAACAAACTTGAAATCGGGGATAACCTGAATGCCCCGGTTGCCAGACGTACAGCAGCATGATGTACAGACTTTAACAATCGGAGACGAGCATTTGTTGCAGAGGAGTAGACCTCACACCCGTATTCAAGCTTAGGAAGAATGAGACCTATGCAAGAGAAGGAGGGTCAGACAGTCAGCAATCCAAGATGTATGAGCCAAAACCCTCAAAAGACTCAAAGCTTTAAGACAAGCTGCCTTAATAGAATGATTATGAGGAACCGAGGTTAGTCACCTATCGAATATAAGACCCAGATATCACCTCTCCTCCACACAGGATATTCACCGACCATAGAGATACAAGTCAGAGTCTGAATGAACCCTCTGAAGGCGACAAAAATGCATAGCCACTGACTTTGTTAAAGGAAAACGGAAGCTGCGAGACTCTGCCAAGTCAGAAATTCTATTAAGAGCCAGCTGCAACTTCCTTTCTATCAGAGACATTCTAGATGCGGTGAAGGAAAGTGAGAGATCATCAACATATAGGGAGCCTCGTACACCATCAGGAAGTACACTGATTATGCTGTTGATGGCCACAGCAAAGATAATAACGCTAAGGATACTCCCCTGTGGTACTCCATCCTCTGGGGCATGGGCATTAGAAAGCACTTCTCCTACTCGGACCTTTACAAAACAGTTAGATAAAAACTGCTAAATATATATAGGCAAGTGCCCACGAAGATCAAACTCATAAAGAGAAAGTAAAATGCCATGACGCCAGGCAGTGTCATATGCCATCTTCAGATCAAAGAAGACTGTGACCTGGTATTGGTTAGTGCAGAATGCCTCATAGACAGAAGATTCCAAGGACAATAGTGCATCAGAGGTAGATTGCATTTTTTGAACACCATACTGGCAGGGGATAAGATGTCACCTCTCTCCAAAAACCATACAAGCCTAATATTGACCATCTTTTCCAGAACTTTACATATACAAGAAGTCAGAGAAAAAAAGGCCGGTAATTCGTCGTCTGTAGGTGGTCCTTACCTGGTTTGGTGATGGGGATGACTACAGCAACACCCCAACAAGCCGGAAAGTCACCAGAACAGCAGATCTTACCAAATAATGAAAGCAAAAATGAAAGAGACTCATCAGACAGATGACGTAAACAGGCATAAGGAATATCGTCACAACCAGGAGAGAAATCCTGGCTCTGCAACAGAGCTGCTTAAAGTTCAGAAACAAAAAAGAGAACATTATAAGATTCTCCCCCAGAAGAGGCAAAACTTAGACTACGAGGCCCTGGACGATGATGGCAGCAAGCTGAAGGCGTATCTGCAACCTCCTGTGACATGCTGGCAAAATGATCAACAACTCTGCAACAGCGAAAGGATCAGCCACTGTTCCACCTGCTGCAGATAAAACAGGAGGGGAGGGAACAGTAAATTTTCCTGAACTTTTCCTCACTCGGTTCTACACCTGAGTGAGGGAAGTCCTCAAACTGATGGAGGAAACATAACCCTTCCAGGATGAAAGCCTGGCCTCCTAACCAGCCTCATATGAGCTCGTGCCCTCCAATGCACCACCAAATACTGAGGATCCCCACAGTCATGACGAAGTTGAGAGAAGGCGACTCGTTTGGCTCTCACTGCGGAACTGCAATCAGAGTTCCACCAAGGGACCGGATGTTTAGGAAATTGGCATCTCATTCTTGGAAATGATAATAGGGCTGCTGAGTGCAACACGTGAGTGAAATATGACACTGCCACAGTAAGACATCCAAATACATTGACAGAAAGGGAAATGGATATTAGTTCCCTGAAACATGGGCAGTCAGCCTTATCCAGAAGCCAGTGAGGAAGATGAGATTGAGGTCCACATGCACTAGCAGTTAAGAGTAAGGGAAAATGGTTGCTGCCATACAGGTCTGGCAACACATCCCATGTAAAATCTAAAACAGCATCAGCTGAGAATAAGGACAAATCAGTGGCAGTAAAAGTTCCAGTCTGGCTATGGAAATGAGTAATTTTTTCTGGGTTGAAAATGCCCAACTCCTCATCTTCCAGCATAATACCCCAAGGGTTGGCCTCACTGTTTCCCCATAGTGGATGGTGACAATTTATATCTCCTAGTAACAGGAAGGGAGAAGGAAGGCCATGAATATGGTGTTCCAGATCTGCCATTTCACCGGCAGCATTAGGAGGAAGATAAAGACTGCCAACTGTATACTGCCAATGTAAAAGTATCTGGACAGGAACAGCCTGCAGGGGAGTGGAGATGTCCAGATGACTGTATGGAATAACCTGGTGAAGGAAGATAGCAGCACCTCCATGCCGACCTTGGCCCGGCACAGGATCAGAATAAAAGGCATGGTAGCCAGAAGAACCAGAATGAAGAGCAACACCTACCATGGATGTACATGCACAGAGGAGTAAACTGAGAAAGATGACACAGTTCCTCATAGCTAGCACATATATAAACCCCGACAATTCCACTTGATGATAGAACCCATATTGGAGGGATGAAGATTAAATGTGGGACTGTACACCTCCTGACAAGCGAGTGGGTTTGAACTGATGCTTAGGAAGGCCCTTGGGAAGAGACTGCCCAGCATCAGGAACCTGCACTCTGTGACGAACATCTGTGGGCAAACGTCAGGATGAGGAAGAGGAAGGTTTTACAACACCCTTCCTTTGAGGTGGAATAACACTTTGCTTGGAAAGTGGCTTGGAGGCCACCCTGGATGATGTAAGATGGCCAGTGCCAACATCAAAAGCCCCAGAAGTGGAAGGAGTACTCACATGATTAGAGCCCTGTGAGGATGATATTGTATGTATCAGAGCTGATATCCCCGATAGGTCCTGACCACAGGCGAGCTATCAGCTGCAGCTTCCACCTTGCTAGACCCCTCAGCCTCCATGGCCGAGGGGACAGGAGAGAGGTCGACACAAGGTTCAACAACAGAGACCGATTCATCAGGCGCAGCTTCCACCTGGCTAGGCTGCTCAGCCTCCAGGGCAGGGTGAACGGGGAGAGGTTGATCCATGGTTCGACAACAGAGACCTTAGGTGGCCGGCCTTCAAGCTTAGAGGACTCTGAAGAACCATGGTGAAGTTTGGCGGATACAGATGGAGCCTTCGGCATACTGGACAAGGCAGGAGAAGGAGTCACATCATCGTGTACATCCGCCACCACCACGGAAGTGCGTATACTGTTAGCCTCCGGAATGGGGTCAGAAACAGTAGTGGGCGGGCAAGGTTCATTTTCACAAACAGGATGAACTACGGGGACAGCATCCCGCAGAGCACTAGATGATGAAATGGGCACTGGATTGGGTCGAGGCCATCTCTGAGACAGAGGGCCATACACTGGCATTCCAGAATGGGCAGCAGCATAAGTAACACCAGTTTGGGAGAAGTGAGTCTGGGCTCTCTTCTTAGCTTTGGGAAACGAAGCCTTTTTAAGTGTCCAATTTGACAAAATCTCCTTTTCCAGGGAGTAGTGAGGGCTGTTTTTAGAAGATACAGGATGAGGGCCCCCACAGTGATACCATTTAAGGGGCCCTGGACAGTCACTTGTGTGACTTAGTCCACCACAGGATATACAGACACCAGGAAGCCCAGCCTGTGCATGGTGGCAAAATCAGCTAACATGTCCATACCCCCAGCAGTGAAAGCACTCTGGAGTTGACACATATGGCTTCACGGGAAGTTATAGCCATGTCAGTTTCACAGATTTATGCAACATCAACTTTTCAAAAGTCAAGAACAAGGTTGGAGTTGGAGTCAAAATCCCATCTATCTTTTTCTGAAGGTGCTCATCCATCACCACACCAAACAACTGCAGCTCCTCCAACAGTCGCTCCTCTGAGCATCGGAGGATGTCGTGAGAAAAAACTACTTCCTTACATCAGTTACAGGTTCCATGAGGAACACAGGTAACAGCAACAGAGGTCAAAGCCACTAGGTGGGAGCTCTCCCCTGGGAAGGATATCTCAATTAGCTTTCAACTCCCTGGGATGAGATCTTGGGCTTTCTTCCACAAGCTGACTCTATGGCACAGTGCAACACAAATATATCAATATCTAGGACTGACCCTCCTACAGAGGATTTCAGCACCAGATATTTTGCATATGAGGCCGGCACTAGCTCGTCTGTGCTCAACCCCAGAGTCGTACCTACCTGATGAGTCCTTCCCCCAGTCCCAGCTGAATGCTGGGGCAAAGGAGGACGTTCATCAGGGGCCTGGTAAGGCTCCAAGGTGGCAATAAGGGAGTTGCCAGGGACAAATCCAGAGTTGTCAATGAAATACTGTTTATCAGAAGCCATATGCATCAACAAAAACTTCATTCCCCCACCCCTCCACCCACCACCGAGCCCAGCAAGTGGAGGTCATATGCCAGGGACAACATCACTGGTGACCTCAGAGGCAACAGGAGAGTATATGCGGGTAACCACTGAGTGGCCTGGACAAGGGTGACTCCAGGACAATAGGAGGCACCAGGCCTCCCAGTGCCCACTTGACCCTAGCCAACGCATGACCAGCTGACTGACCTGGTTGAGCCCAACCAGGCCGGCCATCTAGCCAGAATACGAGACCAAAGAGATGTATTACTAGCTGCAGGGCACATCGCGCAGCATCAACCCCCAGGACTCCTGTCTCCCAGCATTACGGGATGCCACGTATGGCAACCACGTGGGGAGGCAACAGTCCCGCCCTCGGTGGCAAAAGGAGAGGGACTAACATTACCAGCAGGCCTCCTCCACCAGTGATGTAGGGGATGCTTGGTCCATGAGGCCAACAAATGCTCAACTCCACAAAGGTAGGCAGGTCTCCAAAATAAGTAGCACCGCCAACCACTCTTCAAGCCCCGCCACCACGTCAAGGTGACCCCCTGCAGCAGTGCATCATACCAGGAACCCCCACACATTCTCCATCCCCATCTCGCCTGGCGTCATTAAAAAAAAAAAAAATCTATAGATGGGAATTTTCCTCTTTGTCTACTAACGATTTATCCACGTGTTTTGTAATTAACTAACTAACAATGGCTCAAGTTTCCACGTGAACAAAATGTGATAACAAGATCGTAATGACACGGGATAGGTAAAATTTAGTATATACACGGCTTACAAAAGAATATACGCCCTGTAGCCTAGATGAATTCGTATGTACAGTTACACAAGGCATGGCTTGAATGAACGAAACTGTAGGGTCTCTTGTGTGTAGGTTATAGCTATCGAAATAACCTAAAGTTACACTCACATAACTGATACTCTCACAAATCCAGTGTCCTAGCTGTGAGGATTTATCATCGTTAACTAAGGTAAACTGAACAAACTCCGACGGATTTGTTCTCATACCTGGCAGTATCCAAGAGATAAGAAATATCTTGCAATTAGTGACATCCTAAAAGGCGAACTTTCTCTATCAGCTTTCCCTTAAAACCTCCTTCAATTTCTAATGCATTCATCTTTACTTATGCACAGATAATGCAGTGCAGGTCATGATGGCTATCAATTTTTATCATTCCTTTTGAATTAACAAAGAAAAAAATAACGCCATTCGTGTTTGAGCCTTTAGAAAATGTCAATTTAATGTACAGATTGCCACATTTCCCCAAAGGGATATCATCATCTCTAATTTCATCCTTAAAATTAAAGACATATGGACACCGCCCTGTGGCAAATGCATTATAGCTTAAAGTGTGCCTAGACTCTAACCTAGTGCTTCTGAAGTTGATTAGAATTGACTAGGAAATTTTGTGGGAAGTTGACAGTGGAGATTACACACAGTGGGCTCCCAGCTAGAATGCTGCTCACGCTTGTCGAACGAATGTGGACAGGTAGCACTAAAACAACTAGACAAAATTCAGAACAAGGCTGTTAGAATTATTAATAACCCTACTATTAATAATCAACTACCTCCTCTTCAAGTAAGAAGAAATGTTGCCTCGCTTGCATTGTTTTACTGTATAGATACTTTTATGGCAAATGTTCCAACGAAGATACATCCAATGTGGAGAAAGGAATACAGACATGGGACTGGTTTGATCTCCTCTTAGGAAGTACTTTTTATAAAGCTTTCTGTTGTATGTATATTTCATGGGCCTAAGCATCAGCAAGTTCTTTGCCGCCTATAAGGCCAAAGCATGAGGAATAACTCTGTTTATTCAGAGTTTTGCTGAATTCTTTTAAATTTAAAGACGTCCCCATCTTGGTCAGTCTTTATAATTAAGGACTTGTTTGTGAGTTTTAGTCTACTCCTTACATCAGCCTTATCAAGCAAATATGCATCTACATTCACCATATCTAGAAAGAGTGGAGCAGTCATGAATAATGCATGACCTTTACAATCACATATAACCTGTTTTTCCAGCTTATTTTCCCCTGGGAAATAATCCTCAGTATACGTTTCCACAATATCATTAGCACCCTAAAAACTGCGACAGAAAAAAACAGTATTACAAGTCTTAGATTCAGACTGTTCAGTGTTAGAGAGTGCCATCTTAGTAAAACTATGATTCTTGAACAGAGCATTAGACTAAACAATTTTCTCGTTGAGATAGTTACATCAGCTCTGAAAAACAGTGATCCTAAGACCATTGGTAAAAACTTTGTGATTCCATCTTGCTTGAAAATACTCCATCACCAAGGTAGAAAGATCTAAGAATTGTCCTGCAACTCCTGGAATTCTGTACTCATGAAATTATCTGTAAGAGTATTATTAGCACCCAAGTTAGCTAGGAGAATGTCCAGTTTACAATGATATACTTCTTGGACGAGTAACACGAAGAAAGTTATCTGTTACGAATACTAAGTTAGGAGGGCGTGTACTCCTCCTCTCTGCACATCTGGTCCGTATGGTATCGTATCTTCGCTTAAACTAGCAGTCAAGAAGAGATAATGTCATTTTAATAAGATTCTCCAGCCGTCTTCCGTTTCAGTTCCTTTCTTTCTTTAAAACTCTTTTCTTCTTGCATTTACTTATTCTCTCTTTACTCCCACCACACACAATTCTCTTCCCTACTCCCTTTATTGCTTCTAAACCTCCCTCTTTTAAGCATTCGCGAAGTTTCCTACCCTCAAGCGCATCACTAAGCATATTTTTTCTCATGCTACCGCCCTCTGGAGCAATATTTCATATAAGAAAGGGTACAGTCTTCTTTGCTAAACCACATGGTAAGTTAAATATACCTTCTTCTCTTCATGCACATTGGAATGATGCGGGATGGAAAATTTTAATATCACTTTGACCTCCACCCATTGATACTCCTCTAGGAAGAGGTCGTTTAACTCGCGACTAGTTGTAGGGAAAAAACTGCGCTGCATGACTGCTCAAAGTAGAATAACTTAAATTAACAGAGTGTGATGTATTTATTTACTTCGATCTTATATTAAATAGGAGGTTTTCTCTTTCTAGGTTGTATATTCCTACTTTTTAAATCTCCTATTGTTTTGTCGATGGAATCTAGACAGGTTTTACTCAGATGTTTATGTTGTTTGGTGAACATGCCCCCACCTGTACCCTCCAGGATTACGGGTATATAATATATCAACTGTTTGACCGTTATATCTTGCTGTGCCACGCAATCTGTGTATATCACCACGAAATCTATCCCACTATCTTTTCTTGGCAAAAATGGAGCTGTTACAAAAACTTTCCATCCACCTCCTTTACAGGTATGTTAGAACCGTACACCGTGTACTCACCTGGATTTGTAAATCCTACAACTTTGGCCAACCTTAAGCCCAATTTAAAGACAAACTTATGAAAAAGATCATCACTAAAACACTCTCCTTTTGTAATACCCAAGAACACTTTTTCTGATCCACTGTTCCACACAAAACTTGTGCCCCCAGGGAAATGGTAAATTTATCTTTTATAGTCACATGAAAGTTCTAAACGATTCCTCTTAGTGTACCAGGCAAATGCCCAACATCTCCTGAGACTGTATGTGGTATGTACGTACGTAAAAGATAGCAATGATTAGGGTTGATGTGTGATGTAGCATGTAGTAAAATTCTGGAACTGTAAGCATTTTTAGCAATACCATAGATTTCCTTAGTGTAAGGACAGTTCACTAAGCCAAATTCATATTCCTTTTTTATCATTGAGCTGAATGTGGGGATTAAGTCTGTTCTCAAAGTTCCTAAGTGAATTAGTTTCATACACATCTTTACTGGCTAAAATCGTAAGATAGATATAATGTTCTTCTTCCATGGTTTCCGGAAAACTAAGTCTCATAACATTACAGGATAAAATTTATACACCTAGCAGGCCTACTTTTTTTTATTATTATTATTATTGCTGATAAGTACATTGGAGATTAAACACACATTACTTAGTGCAGACAAATACAACACCAATACAAGTTGACTGAAGTCTGCCAGCAAATCCTTGCAAAATCGGTAAATAAGTTTCCCTCCACATCTTTTCCACTCTTCCTCCACCCACTCTACCCGCAAGGATAATAACTTTTTCAATGTTGTCTCATCCCATGGCGAAAAACGGCAAGTTTCTTAATGAAGGTCATAAAAAAATTTCAGCTGTTTTGACTGTTGTCCTTTACACCTTGCACGTAGTGCATATCTTTGGATGCTTTCTCTGTTTCCGCAGGCAGTTCATTTGTCTCTAAGGGAGCACCCCAGCCAAACTGCACAACGAGTGCGATAAGGTGACGTAAATATTCCTTTTCTGGCACCTTCTGTACAGTGATGATCCCTGGCTCATTCCTGTCCTCCCTCACAACTCTGACCAGGTTTTACAATCTCTTCCTCCCAGTGTAAGCACCTTCGTGAGGGTAGACATTCTGAAGATCCTTTTCAGTACCGTAAGCCTCCCACCTCACAGAATTAACAAGATAAACGAGACTGTTCTTGGCTAGAATTATTATTACTGGGTATACTAACTCTGGTAAAACTCACCTCTGTACCGAACTAGTTGATAGATGTCATTTATTTTATCAATTTCCTTATTTCTGCTAACTCACAAACTGTAGTTAACTCTTTTATTAAAGGGAGACATAAGAATCTATCAGCTAAATATATTACTCAATATCTATCTATCTATCTATATCTATCTATCTATCTATCTATATATATATATATATATATATATATGTGTCCGACTCCGGGCAAAGGCTTCAGGGTCTATATCTCGGGAGCAGTAGCGTATCCCAAGGCTCAGTAGTCCTCCTACACCTCCACATGTCACCACTTCGGCTCTAACACCCACCGTCCACAATGAATACGTGCTAGGGCTGTCTCATACAGGACTGGTGTATTGATATTAGCGGGGGTACTTTTATGAAATGTCGGCGGGTCATCTGGTAGATCAGGAAAGTCTGCTTTTATGAAATTCAAATGCTTAAACTGTTCCCTGCTCCAGTTGGGATTCGAACCTGGGTCCATGAGGACTGCAGGCCGTCTCTCTACCGATTCAGCCACCGCCTCCCCCTGTATTTCCTTGGAAAATATGATAAAACTTTTTTGCTTTGAATACATTCCATTATATTCTATTGAAAAGTTGGGATCTGCATCAGGTAGAGTATCTAGGGAGACAGTTCTATGGTAAACTAACAACAGTGTTAAAAGTTTGGTCGAGACTGATAAAAATGTGGTACTGAAAGTACCCCATAGCTATCTGCAGCGTGAATTGCCAGCAAGCACACCGGAAGTACTTCAGGTACGTACCAATATTGAAGGGAAATCTCCGCGCAAAAAAGTGTTCCTCTTAAGAATTCTTTACTCAACAATGCTTATAAAGATTATTCAAGTCCTGGTGGGCTAGGAAATGTTAAAAGTTCATCCGGGAAGCTTGGAAAAAGGGCAAAAATATAACTGCAGGTGAAGTGCTAGTTTTTCTTCAGTGCAATAAAACTTATACATTCCATAAACAAACGCGACGACATTTCCCTAGCAGGAAAATTCTTATCCCAAAACCGAGATTCACTTTATCATGTGATCTGGGAGATTTTTGTCACTTACAAATGCATAGCAGAAGAGTCAACTATATCATGGTTTGCTTAGATGTATTTAGTAGGTATTAACAAGTTGCTCTTCTGGAAAACAAATATCTCGCTGTAGTGCAAATGCGTTAAAGGAATTTTGAAGACAAAGCACTCTTAGGGGTATTCTAGACTATTTACAGATTTAGGCTCGGAATATTATAATTCTGAGGTGAAGAAATATTTAGCGGCTAAACATATAACACTGTATTCAAACTACTCCCGCAGAACGAAAGCCTGTTTAGCCGAAAGGGTATCGAAAAGATTAAAGCATAAAATATATAAATATCTTACTGGGCATAATACATTAACCCATTAGTTCCCACAGTTCCCGGGAGAGTGATTTTGCTGGGAGGGTATTAAGCATACCTCCTTCTGCCTATCGACTCATAATCGCGAAGTTCATAAGTCCCTGCCCTGGGGTTCCCTTCTTTATTAAATTTTGCAAATGCCCATCTCCGTCCTATATTGAGGACACTGGACGCAAATGGGTTAACCTGTACTGATGTATTGCCCCCTATTACTCAAGCGGGGATAGGTGGAGGACAGACCCCCGCCCATGTCCATGAGTTCACCCGCATAATTCTGATACTGTCCTCTAGTGGAGGCGCAAACATTTAAATAAACCCTCTGTAAAGAAAAAGTTCAGTTCTCATCAAGCTGTAGGAGATATGGTACGGCTGCAAATGCACTCTTGCACTCAGTTTCTGTTAAAGAAGACATATGCAGTAAATAATACTGAAGAATTGTTTAAAGTCCGACGGGATGATGTCTCTCACAAAATGTACAAGTCCTTTACTTAGAGGACTTGGCGGGTGAGGATATATGAGGACTATTTTATAGACAAGAATTAATAAAAACCACCCTTCCAGAAAAAAAAAAAAAGCATGTTGATATAATAAGACCTAAACTGGAAAAGGGGATAAAAAAGTATTTTGTTCAGTGGAGAGGATACCCATCTAACTTTAATACTTGGATAGATGCTGCTGACCTTTCAGGAATAAATTAAAGGCAGTCTGCCCCCCTCATTTCCGAAATGAGTATAATTCCACATATAGTTAAACATAAAGATTAAATTGTGCTTCTATCTAACGTATCCCCCAAACTCAGAAGTGCGGTTATTGAAAGTCTGAAGGGGCATAAAATTAACTGTATATCTGGAATTTTTGCCAATTTCTTAAGCATCTTATTGTTGACCCTAAAGTTATAGCTAAGCTAAAGAAAAATGAGAGCGATAATAGGACTATTGCCTTAAAGAAGCCGCCTCTCTACAAAAATGGGGTTTATATTGCTTTCCAAGCGTGTTGGTGGAATCTTGGTCACTCAGCTTCCTCTTGCAGCCTCTATTAATACCAGTTGTATAAAATGGAAAGTTGCTGTCTCGATCGGACTTCTATTGCTGAGAAATACATGGTCGATTCATCTCCACCCCAAGCAGAGAAATCTGATACCTTACCACCAACTAAATCTGAAGCTAGTCATTCCCCACATCAGCATCTGAGCAGTAAGAACCCATCCCTAGAAGATTTAATTCGTGTCTCAGTATCACCTCCCAACAAAAAGTATGGATTCTCACTAGTTAAACTGCTTGAAGGAAAACCTAATGTAACTTGGGACGAACATGGAAACCATTTTCCTCCTTTTATCTGGTTTAAATATTATAGACATTACTAACACTATGACTAATACGAAGGGAAATAAAATTAAAAAAAAGCACTAGTGCGGCTGTTATTTGCGTTATCAAATGTAACACCTCAAAGCATTAGGAATCCAAGGAAAAGATAAAGATATCAGGAGAAAGACGTGGACCAGGTGTGTGGCGTCCATACTAATCCCTTCGCTCTGATGACAATTTATTCTTTATTCTTACTGTCACAATACGATTTTATTCAGTTTGAGAAAGATATCTCTTGCTGAAAGGATTAAGGAAAGCTATATCTCTCTCATGCAGTCTAAAAACTACTAAGATGTATAAAATTCTCTGTTAGCAGCCAAAATAAAGCGAAAATACGTCACCAGACTGAAGAACCAAATAAGATACAGCAACTGTCCCCAGCAGTCCAAAGAGGAAGAGGAAGTGGAGACGGGTTGTATCCTTATTATTAAGGGACGGCAGCTGAGAAGCTCGCAACTGTCGGACGGAAATGTAACATCTGCCCATAGGTAAGACAAGTTATAAAAGGTTTGAAGTACGTGCAGTCTCAGTTATTCGGCAAACATAGAGTAATACCCATTCAAGTCGGTGCGTGGGCGGCTGGCTGACGTGCAGTTCAGACACTCCAAGAACTGTCTCAGGCATCCTGTTAATTCTGTGGGGTGCGAGCCTTGTGGTATTGCTGAGGATCTTCACAATGTGTACCCTCAAGAAGATGTTTACAGTGATATGAAGAGACTGTACAACCGATGAGAGCTGTGAGAGAGGACAGGAACAAGCCAGGGACCATCACTGGACAGAAACTGCCAGAAAAGGATAATTTACCTGACCTTATCCCACTCGTTGTGCAGTTTGGTTTGGGAGCCCTTTTTGAGACAGATGAACTGGCTGCAGAAAGAGTGAAAAAGTCCAAAGATATGCACTACGTTGAAGGTTATTTTTTTTTTTTTTAGTGAGGAAGAAAGAACCAAAGGCCACGAGCCAGCAATAACTGTTCCTTCCAAAAGAAAAACAAAATACAAGAGAGAGCCAAATTCAAGATCCGATCGTTTCGAGGTGTATGGACACACTGCGTTTGAAAGACTGGAGATCACAGGAAGCAGGAAATACAGACAGAGGGAGACAGTTCCAGAGTTGACCTGTTGCATAAATGAAGGACTGGGAGTAACGGTTAACTCTTGCATTAGAGAGTTGGACAGAAAAGGGATGAGAGATTGCTGCTAGACGGGTGCTACGCGCCCGTCGTAGAGGTGGAGGGATGCAGCCAGACAGATCAGAGGAGCAATGACCATTGAAGTAGCGACAAAAAAGAGATAAAGATGCAACAGGGCAGCAAAGAGACAGAGGTTGAAGGGAGCCAATAAGAGGAGGAGAGTTAATGAGACGAAAAGCCTTTAACTCCACCCTATTGAGAAGAGCTGTATGTGGGGAACCTCCCCACACATAAGACTTGTACTCCACACAGGGGCGGATAAAACCCAAGTATAGAGTCAACAATTGTGCAGGGGTAAAGAAGGAATGGAGTCGGCTTAGCACACCTAATCTTTTGGAAGCAGATTTTACATGAGATGTCATATGATCTTTCCAAGATAAGTCCCGAGTGAATGAAACTCCAAGCATATTCAAGGATGATGCAGAATTAAGCTGAATATTATTAAACATTAATGGGTACACCTGTGGAAGATTTTGTCGAGTTGATAGGTGTAAGAACTGAGTCTTTAATGCATTAAAAACAACAAGATTATTTTTACCCCAGTTAAAGATACAAGCCAAGTCAGACATTAGGTGTGCCATAGCCTCATCCCTTGTTTGTTGAAGTAACTGCTGAGATGGGCGTTGCGGGAACCGAATGGAAAGGTAAATGGTGGAGTCATCAGCGTATGAGTTGATAGGGTTAGATGTACAGCTTAGAAGGTCATTGATGAATAAAAGGAAGAGAGTTGGTGATAGGACAGAGCCCTGAGGAACACCACTGTTGACAGATCTAGGAGGAGAACGATGGCCGTCTACAACAACGGCTATCGAACATCCAGAAAGGAAGCTAGATGAAGGCACAGATAGAAGGATAGAAACTGTAAGAGGGTAGTTTGGAAATTAAAGATTTATACCAGACTCGAACGAAAGCCTTGAGATGTTAAGTGCAATAACAAAGCTTTCACCAAAGTCCCGAAAGGAGGATGACCAGGAGTCTAAAAGGTAGATGAGAAGATCTCCAGCGGAGCGTCCCTGACGGAAACCATACTGACGATCAGTGAAGAACAGCAGTGAAAATAGAATAGAATATTTTAAGACCTGCATTAAGAAACTTGCCATTTTCGGCATGGAGTGTAACAACATTGAAAAAGTTATTATCCCTGCAGGTATAAGGCGTGGAGGAAAGTAGATAAGGTGAGGGAGCAAACTTCTTTACCCATTTTGCAAGGATTTGTTGGCAGACTTCAGCCCGCTTGTACTGATGTTGTACTTGCTTGTACTAAGTAATGTGTGCTTAATCTCCTATGTACTTATCAACAACGACAACAAGAGCAAAATGTAAGTCACACTAGATGTAAAATTTAAATCCTGTAATGTTATGAATCTTAGTTTTCTGCATTATATCTATCTAACGAATTTAGGCAGTGAGGATGTGTATGAAACTAATTCACCTAGCAAGTTTGAGAAGGACACAAGTCAAGAGTGAGAGCAGTGGAAATGAGTTATTTAAGAGGAGCCTGTGGAGTCACATGGAGAGACAGGCTGACGAATGAGGATATAAAGGAGCGTTGTGGTGTGGATGTGGATGTGATAAGAAGCGTTATGAGGAACACACTGAGGTGGTTTGGCCATGTGGAGAGGATGCAGGGTGAAAGACTGACGAAGAGAGTGTATGTGAGTGAGGTGGAGGGGGGAAGAGGGAGGGGGAGGCCGAGGATGAGATGGAGGGATGGGGTGGAGAGGTATATGAGAGAGGGAAGTGTGAGTTGGGAGCAGGGCAGTGAGATGGCGGGGAACAGGGCGACTTGGAGGCAATTTGTTTGTGGCCACCCCAAACGGGATTAAGGCGTCTGGCAATAGATGGATAGATAGAAGTTTGAGAACAGACTTAATCCCCTCATTTAGCTTAATGGCGAAAAAGAATATGAAGTTGGCTTAGTGAACTGTCCTTACCCAGGAAGTCTATGGTATTTCTAGAAATGAATATAGTTCTAGGATTAAACTACATGCGACATCACACATCAACCCTAATCATTCCTATCTTTTATGTACATATATATATATATATATATATATATATATATATATATATATATATATATATATATATATATATATATATATATATATATATATCACATACAAATATAGTCTCAGGAGATTTTGGGCATTTGGTTGATACAGTAAGAGAAATTGTGGAGAACTTTCCTGTGACTCTAAAAGATAAATATACACACCATTTCCCTGGTGGCACAAGTTTTGTGTGGAACGGTGAATCAGAAAGAGTGTTCTTGGGTATTACAAAAGGAGGGTGTTTTGGTGATCATAACTTTTGTAAGCTTGTCTTCAAGTTCAAGGTTGGCCGAAGTTTTACGATTTACAAATCCAGGTGAGGAGTAGACTGTAGCACCAGTCGAACAGGGCAGTACTCCCGAGGTTGATGGCAAGCTGGTGATAGGGAGAGCTGGAGCTCCCGTTTCACCAGCCCTCAGGACTTGATCCTGACCATCTCCCTTTTCTGAACATTTTCAGTGCATTCATTTACACAGAGAGTAGGCCAGCATGCTATCATAATACCTCTACCTTCAACTGTCTACACCACACTACATGCACATAATATATCACACCTTCTATTCACATCTTTAGTAATGGCCACTGCAATTTTACAATCAAATGAGGTGGTACCTCGGATTGCCACCACCGGCAGGGTAGGGCTGGAGGCACAGGGTCCTCCCGGTCGCCATCAAGCGACTGTGCCGGCAGCGACTGTTGCTATTTCCGGTAATGCTCATCGGCGAAGAGGTGACGGTACGGCCTTATTCTTTACCAACATCCGCGGCCTTACCACAAATTTAAACTCAGTTCATTTTTTCCTTCAGTCCATATCCCCTTTGGCCCTTTTCCTCACAGAACCACAAATCTCACCCTCTACCGATATATCTCCATTTTGTTTTCCAGGTTACCATCTCCTTACAAACTTTCGAAACAAGGGCGGCACTTGTTGTTATATCAAATCCCAATATGCAGTTGATACTATTTTAAACTTCACTTCATCCAATTTTGATTACTCATTATATAAATTAAATTGCCAAAACATTGCCAAATATATCTGTGTAGTTTATCGTTCCCCCAATGCTTCTTCGGAACCCAGTGTATTTGATTCCATGTCCACTCAGTTGAGTAACCTTGACCTTGCCCTTGACAATGACATTACCATTTTGGGTGATTTTAACATACACAATGTTGAATGGTTATTGCATTCTGCCCAGACTGACGACGCTGGTCTAGAATGCGAGCTGTTTGCGGAATCATTTAATCTCACCCAGTTGGTAAAGCAACCAACCAGAATACCTGATAATCCTGACCATAATGCCCATCTCTTGGATTTATTCTTGACAAATAATCCAGATCAATACAGGATAGAGGTACTGTCACCACTTGGATCCTCTGACCACAATCTCATCAAAGCCTCATTAGTTAACCCTCCTACACGTCCCCATTCCGAACCTGTCAGGGTGACCCGATGGCACTTTGACAGGGCAGACTGGGATGGATTTAGAAATTATCTTGCTGATGTTCCATGGCAGTCTTTCTTCTCTAGTGATCCCAATTCTACCCAGTCCCACATTTGCGACTTAATACTAGCTGGTATGGATTTATTCATACCAAGTCAACAATTCACTAAAAGATCAAACTCTCCAAAATGGTTTGATGGCAATTGTGCCAGAGCAACAGCCCAAAAGTCATTAGCATATAACTCTTACTTAAAATCAAAAACATCTGAATCACTCTCCCAATTTAAAATTGCTAGAAATCATGCAAAAGTTGTATTAAATCTATCTAAATGAAACTTTCTTCAAAAGCAAGCATCAAAACAACCCTAATGACAATAGAATATTCTGGTCAACTCTTAATTCTTTCAATAATAACTTTAACAAGTCATCTTCCATTCCCCCACTAAAATCTTCAGATGGCAATATTACAAATGACCCACGTGGGAAAGCAGATATCTTTGCTAGTACCTTAGTTGAAACTCTACCATAGATGATACCAGCCAGAATGTCTCGGTACTTGAACTTGATTCTCCCGAAATTGCCCCACTTAAAATACAGACAAGATTCGTAAAATCCATCCTAGACAATTTACCTACCAACAAAGCTCCAGGCCCAGATGGAATTCCGCCAATTGTTTTGAAAAAGTGTTCCCCTGAACTTGCCTCTGTCCTAGCTAAATTATTCAGACTATGCATACGTACTTCTTTATTCCCAAATTCATGGAAAGAAGCCAATATCCACCCAGTTCCGAAGAAAGGAAGTTCGTCTGACCCCTCCAATTACAGACCAATAGCTGTCACATCTTCTCTTGGTAAGGTATTTGAAACTTTAATTAATAAGCATATTGTTAAACATCTTGAATCCAACAACTTAATTAGTGATAGACAATACGGTTTTCGCCACGAAAGATCCACCATTGACATACTCAATCTCTTGACTCATACGATCCATCAGTCAATTGATCTTTTTGGAGAAACTCATGCAGTAGCTCTTGATATCTCTAAAGCTTTCGACAGAGTATGGCACCGTTCCCTGCTGTCCAAACTCCCTTGCTATGGACCAACGTCTTTTGTTCCTTTGATTTCTTCTTATCTTAGTGACAGGAAAATAACAGTAAAAGTAGATGATGTATATTCAAATTTCCACTCAATTAACGCCGGCGTGCTGCAGGGATCAGTTCTGGCGCCAACCCTATTTCTGGTTCACATTAATGATCTCTTATCTGTCACTCACAATCCCATTCACTCATATGCAGATGACTCAACACTACATAGTTCATTCACACTCAGACATCCAATTACAAAGTCTAATATCTCTACCTCTCAACTCAGTACAGCCATCTCCATTAATCAAGATCTATCTACAATCAGTGAATGGGGACAAAACAACCTTGTCTCTTTTAATGCTAGTAAAACTAAATATATACAGTTTACTAATAGACAGATATTGCCAGATTCGTACATTACCTTCAGTGCTACTAATATTCCCATCTCCAAAAGTATTGAAATTCTTGGTGTCTCACTTAACAGTGCCCTCAGCTGGACCTCTCATGTCAGATCACTTGCTAAAACCACCTCAAAGAAACTTGGATTATTGTACAGAGTCCGTAACTTCTTCGCCGATGAGCAGTTGGCTATAATTTATAAGAGTCATGTGCGCTCTCAGCTTGAATATTGCTCACCCTTGTGGGATGGTTGTGGAGAGGTTGCATTAAGACAACTAGACAAAATTCAGAATAAAGCTGTTAGAATCATTAACAACTCTGCCATTACATATAAACTACCTCCCCTGCAAGTAAGAAGGAATGTTGCCTCCCTTGCATTATTTTACAGATATTTTTTTGGCAAATGCTCAGACGAAGTTGCGTCCATGGTGCCACCTCTCCATGCCTTCCCTCGTGCTACACGGGCATCTGGTAGCGCTCATGACTGGAATGTCACTCAACCATATTGCAGAACTTCTGCCTATCAGAATTCTTTCATTCCCCGAACTGCATCTCTCTGGAACTCGCTTCCCCAGAGTTGTTTTCCTCCAAATTTCAACCTACAACTGTTCAAGTCTAACTGTTACAGATATTTTATGAACAGAGGACACCAGTAATCTGGTGTATGGATTATTTTTTTTTTCCATTTGTTTTTCCTTCCTCCGTTCTGTTATTAAAAAAAAAAAAAAAAAAAAAGGTGTGTACACGGTGTACGGTTCTAACATACCTTTAGAAGAGGTGGAAGGGAAAGCTTTTGTACCAGCTCCATTTTTACCTAGAAAGGATGGAGGGATAGATTTCGTGGTGATATACACAGATTGCGTGGCACCATCAAGATATAGCTGTCAAAAGTTTAATATTATAGATGCCATAACCATGGGCGGTACGGGTGGGAGTATTTTCACCAGACAACATATAAACTTCTGATTAAAACCTGTCTAGATTCCATCACGATAACTATGAGAGGTAAAAAAAAAAAAAAAAAAAAAGAGGAATAAACGATCTAGAGAGAAAAATCTCTTAGTTCATATAAGATCGAAGTATATTAATACATCACAGTCTGTTAATCTGCTTTGAGCAGTCATGCAGCGCAGGTTTATACCTGCAACTAGTCGCGAGTTAAACGACCTCTTCCTAGATGGAGTACATAGGGGTGGAGGTCTAAGTGATATGAAAATTTTCTATCCCCCATCATTCCAACATACAAGAAGGGGGGGGGGTATATTTAACTTTCTAAGTGGGCTAGCAAAAAAAGTTGTATTCCTTTTTATTAGAAATGCTGCTCCAGAGACTGTTAGCATAGGAAATAATCTGCTTAGTGATGCACTTTAGGATAGGAAATTCGCCAACCTTTAAAAGAGAGAGGTATACATGCGCTATAGAATGTAGGAAAGAGAATATTGCGCGGTGGTGGCAAAGGAAGAATTAGCACATACAAAAACAAAGAGTATTAAGGAGAAAAATGCAACTGAAACGAAAGATTGCTAAGGAATGTTGTAAAATTTACATTTTCTCCTCTGGACTGTTAGTTTAAACAAAGATGTGACACCATATGGACAAGACGTGCAGGAGGGAGGAGAACACGCCCCCTTAACAGAGAATTTAGCGTTGGAACAGAAAACATTCCTTGTGTTCCTTGTCCAAGAAGTATAAAACAGCTCTATGTCAGCGTAAATCGGACATTTTCCCTGTTAACTTGGACGCTGATAATACTGTTACTGATAATTTAATTGTGTACAGAATTCCCCCAGTAGCAGGAAATTTCCTAGATCTTTCTACACTGGTGTTGGAGTTGGATGTTAATATATCTATGCAAGATGGAAGAAAGCTAGCGGATACGGATCAAACGGCTTTTGCCAATGGTCTTAGCAACACTCTTTTTAAGAACTGTGCTTGCTATCTTAACGTGCAGATGATGGAGTCTAATGCTCAATTCAACTATCATTTTTTTTTTAAGATGGCAACCTCTATCACTCTAGAATCTGTGTCTAAGACTGGTCCAACTGCTTTTTTCTATCGCAATTATTAGGGTGCTAACGGCATTATGGAAACGTATACTAAGGATTATTTCAAAGGGGGAAATAAGCTTGGAAAACAGGTTTTAAGCGATTGAAAAGGTCATGCATTATTCCTGACTGTTCCACTGTTTCTAGATCTGGCGAGTGTAGATGCTTATTTGCATGAGAAGACTGATGTAAGGATTCGACCAGAACTCGCAAACAATTCTGTCTGTTTATCTATTGCCAAACGCCTCAATCCCGTCAGGGATGGCCACAAACAAATTACCTTCATGTTGTCCTGTCCCCCGGCATATCACTGCCCTCCCCCGAGCTCACACGTCCCTCTCTCATATACAACTGCACCCTATCCCTCCATCTCATTTTCACCTCCCCTTCTTTCTTCCCCCCTCCACCTTACTCACATACACTCTCCTTGGCAGTCTCTCACTCTCCACCCTCTCCACATGGCCAAACAACCTCACACATCCACATCGACAGCACAACACTCCCAATTCCACATTCGTCTGTCTGTCTCTCTACGTAACTGCACATGCTCCACAAGTCCTGGATTATAAATGCACACCACGATGGGGGCACCTTTAAATTAAAATTGGATTCGGCAACACTGTGGGTGGATAGAGTTATTCCTCATGCTTCAGCCATAGAGGCGCTAAATAATTCCCTGATGCTTAAACTCATGAAGTATACATACAACAGAACCCTTTATAAAACTTAGTTCCTAGGAGCAAATCAAACCAGTCTCCTAGGAGGGCTTCCTTTTGCACAAATTATCCCTCAAAATATGACTACGGCTATTGTTGATATAGACAGTATGAACTGAGAATATAAAACGAACGACCTTTATTTTAGTCATGCGGATTTTTCGAATATTCATATAAGTATTAATGGTAAAAAAACGTTTAATCTCCATTGTCAGTTTCCCCAAAAAATTCCTAGTCAATACTATTCAGCTTTAGAAGCGCTAGGTTTAGAGTCCAAAAACACTTTAAGAAGAGATCCATTTTCCACAGGGCGGTGTCTTTGCGTCTTTATGTTGAAAGTACAGATGATGGTATCCCTGTGGGGAAATCTGGCAATCTGCGCATTAAATTGACTATTTCTAAAGGCGCAACAAAAATTGCGTTATTATTTCCTTTGCTAATACAACTGGAGTGATAGAATAGATCGTCATCATAACCTGTGTTGCATTGTCCATGCGTAAGTGAAGATAAATGCACTAGAAATTGAAGGAAGTTTAAAGGGAAAACTGGGAGAGGAAGTTTACATTTTAGGATATCACTATTTGGAAGATATTTCTTATCGCCTTGATATGCTAGGTATGATATCAAACCTTTTGTGTTTGTTCTCTTTACCATAGCGAATGATGATAAATCCTCACAGCTAGGACACTGGATTTGTGTATATATCAGTTATGTGGATTTAACTTCAGGTTATTTTGATAGCTATAATCTAGTCCCTAAGATTTATATGAGGGCTTTACATACTTTTATTGAAGCTACGTCTTTATAATTATACATAAGAATTGCTACAGGCTACAGGGTGTATATTCTCTTGTATGCCGTGTAGCGTATATACAGTGCAGTTTGCCTATGCCGTGGGTCATCACCACTGAGCTCTATTATAAGGAGAGGCTATCTCCGCAGCGAGCGTGTAGCTTTGGCCCCCACATTAAAACACCACCACTCGTCGACTCCACAATGCAATTGGAACATTGTTCTTAGCTTGCTGTTTCTGTTTCGCTGTTGCTTACATAAGCTAAGCAGTGGGCCATGGCACTATATTTTCCGAATTCATTGGCTGATTTCAAAAGACGTGGGCGTCGGTGGTGTAGATAACATCAGCACCGCCCTGGGCCCCTGGCAGCTGTTACACAAACTACGTGGTGGTAGCCATAAGAAAGCCTCTCCATTCTATAGAGGTCAGTGGTCATCACAGGTTTGCTATCACATTTTTTTTGTGTGGAAGCTTGAGACAATGTAGGTTAGATGTTTGCAAAACACGTGAACGAATCGTTAGTAGACAAAGAGAAAGATTCCCGCCTCCCATAGATTTTTTGTTTATATTTTATATTTTATGATGCCGGGTGAGAGCGGGATGGCGAATGTGTGGGCGTTTCTGACGTGATGCTGGAGGGAGGGAGGGGCGGTTATGGGGATGGGATAAAGTAGAGCAGGGGCGGTTGGAGGGAGGAGGGGGGGGAAGCGTTACTCCAACTATAAAATGGGTGAAAAAGAGCAGTGCATTAACAGACATAATGAAGTGTTCCCAGGATGACAACCAAGCGAGACCTAAGTCGGCGAAGTTTCATCTTTCTGGTAAGTAAAACTCCACACTTATATATATATATATATATATATATATATATATATATATATATATATATATATATATATATATACAGTCAATCCTCGTAAACCGCGGCAATTTGGGTCTGGACCACTGCAGCGGATTACAAATTCCGCGGTTTATAAATAATAGCTCTTATGTGAAAAATTAATTAGGGTCTGGACTTTGGCCAACCACCTCCCAAAGCACCCTACCTACAACTATCTAGGCACCATCAAACACAAACATACAAATTTAGGAATATTCAGTGAATGTATTTAATAGAAATAAGCAATGTTAAGGGATCTCACCTTAATCCTATGACAATATTGCTTAAGTGAATGGAGTGGGGTGGTGTTGGGAAGAACTTAGAACCTCTCAGCATGATGTGGGGGTGCTCCCTCTTGCTGTTTTCCCTTCTCCAGCTCCTCTGCCTCCATCAGGAAGCCTTCAAAGTCTGCCTCAGAGATGACAGATGCTACGTCATCAACGTCTTCAGTGTGTGAAGGGCCAGGCTGTGGTTCAGGCTCAGCTTTTGCCCTTACCAGGGCAAAATAGTGGGTGATGAGTTCCTGATTTTTCTCATTAACTCTGCGGCATTAGTATGCACACTTGCCACCAGGGACGGGTGGTGATTGGTTGTTGGGTCGCGATTTTCAAATTGAATGCCGCGGTTTACGATTCTCCTCGGAAAAGGCCCACTTCGGTGTCTAGATCCGCGATTTTCGTGACTTAACAGCGGTTTAAGGGTGCTGGCAGTCTGACAGCCACTTTGCCGCGGATTACGAATCCATGGTTTATAAACACGCGTTTTACGAGGATTGAGTGTATATATATACACACACACACACACACACACACACATATATATATATATATATATATATATATATATATATATATATGTGTGTGTGTGTGTGTGTGTGTGTGTGTGTACATATTTATATACTTGGGAGGGAGGAGGGGATAAATACTGCTGCTTAACTTAAGGTATACAGAAAACCTACAAATATTGTCATATGTTCAGTACTTTTCAAACCATCATATTAATGTAAAAAGATCTGTGTTCATATCCATGTACCTAAGAGCATATAGAATTTCAGACACAGAAATTTTAGCTGATGAACTAAAAATGATTCAGAGTATTGGAAAGAAGCTAAAATATCCACAAAGCATACTAACTCAGTGCCACAATACAGCCAAGAAACGATTCCTTGAAGGGAAAACTAATAAGCCAGATCGCCAGAACATTCAAAGAACCCTTGTCCTCCCCTTCCATGAAAATTTTCTTGATGTTGTTCACATACTGAGGAAACTCAATGTACAAGTAGTATTCAAATATGAGAACACCATAAAAAAAAAAAACTCATCAAGAACAGCCCTTTCAGTAATTCAGGCGTTGTTTACAAAATCCTGTGTAAAAGCTGTAACAAATTTTACATAGGACAATCTGGAAAAGATTTGGAAACTAGAATCTCATAACATAAATACAGTGTAAGGACAGCCCAACAGAGTAGTGGTTTATTTCAGCACAAAGCATCCAGTGATCACCATATTGACTGGACAGACTCCAAGATTCAAGCAAGATAAAAAAACTTAGATGAAAGAAATGTCATAGAATCTTGTCAAATTTCTGGCACATATGAAAGGAATGTAAACATGAGCTATGGTCATTTTAAGTGTGATAAATTGTTAATTGAATTAATTTTAAAGCAGTATTCCCCAGACTAACACATGATTGTTCCCTGTCATCTCCTGGTGGTGTAGTCACACCTGTGTGGGACACATCAAGCATTAATCCTCTAGGTCTTAAGTTAAGCAGCAGTATTTATCCCCTCCTCCCTCCCCCCTCCCCCCTTCCGCCTTCCTCTCCTCCCCTCCCCTTCCCCCTCCCTCCCACTCCCCTTTCCTCCCCTCCTACTCCCTCCTCCTTTGTCACGTGCATTTTTAGATTCAGGTCATCCTTTGTTGTGTTCCACTCCCTGCTGCAGGTGACCATAAGTTAAGCCGCAGGTAAAAATTCAGGTCATCCATTGTTCTGTGTGCCACAACCTGCTGCGGGTGTGCATAAGAGACCTCTACCCTTTCCGTTTCTGTCTCACTCTGAAGATGTAATATACGAAAGTACTCACTGTCGCTCCTTTCATTTCTCCTGTGGTTAGTTTGCATACATATCTTCACGATGAAGTGAAGTCTCTGTATATATATTGTTACAGGGCCTATGATTTAATCATCCTTTGTGTAATTTTAACGCACAGTATGCTGCATGTTTGATCACGAGCGTGTTCTGCCTCAGTTCCCCCTTTCTACCGTTATAGTAGAGTAAGTCGTCATTTCTGGAGTTCAGAGCAGGATTGTCAACTCTCTGTCCCCATGGCTTCATTTGCGCGTCCTTCTTACAAGTTGTATCAAGCTCTGCCGGCCCCTATATAATGAGCTCAGTCTCTGCATCATTGCCACTTAGATCTGCTCCTCATTATGTTCACATCTCTGTCCTCCCCTGTACAGATATTATTATTGTGAGTGCTCAAGAAATCTCCAAACATCTAGCAGCTGTGTGTAATTTGAGGATAGCTGTTGTATTTTTTCTTGTACTGTGTAGCATAAGGTTAATTCTTGGGCTAGTGAGGTTTTTGATTAATGTTGGGTTTTATGTCAGTCATTTTTGATAATAGTTTGTATCTGTAATAATTTATCTTGCATTAACTGAGCATTACCTGGTGTATTTTCATTTAATCAGGGCTGACTTAGATAAATTTACTCTCGCTAATTTCGTGTTAACAGAGGCTATTGCAGTTAACCATATATTTAACCTGTTTATTTGCCATTACATTATCCTTATGAGTCCTGAATGTTTTGTTGTTAGTTTGAGCATTAAACTTTAACTTGTAATTTTACCTAACTCTTTTGTTTTGAACCTGGAACTTTACGGGACAGTAGTAATTTTTAGTATTCTCACTTAAAGTGTACATTATCTTTCTCTGTTCCGTAACATAAATTTGGCGACCTCATATCAGGATATTCAGGATATTATCATAAGGATATTGCTCTATATTTTGTGACTGTTACTTATTCATGATGTCTACTATTACTACACTTGATGAAGCCAAAGATTTTTTGTCAAATGTGCAAACAGTGTGTGATGTAGAAAACAGAACAAAGAATGAACTTAAGCTTGTTGCTCAACAATTGGGAATTGCTGTTCGCTCTCATCATTCTAAAGATCAAATTGTTGACATGATTAATGAAAGCTTGTTTAATGTAACTCCTCGAAATGAGCAAACGCAGATTGAATTAGCTAAGTTACAGCTAGCCCTGCAGGAGTCTCGTGCCAAGGAGGCTGAATTTCAGGCCCGTTCTAAAGAGGCTGAAGCACAAGTTGAAATTGCTAGGATTCAGGCAGACCATGAGTATCGCATGAAACAAGGTGGAACTGGATCATCTAGCTCTGATGATTTTGATGTGGCTAAAAATGTTAAACTTGTCCCTCCTTTTAATGAATCTGATTTAACAAAGTATTTTCAGTTGTTTGAGAGGGTAGCTACAGGTTTTAATTGGCCCAAACAGAATTGGCCAGTACTCCTTCAAACTGTTCTCACCGGTAAAGCTCAAGTAACTTATGCATCTTTGCCTCAGGATCAATCTGATAATTATGATGTAGTTAAGAGCTTGATTCTTAAGGCCTATGAGCTTGTTCCTGAAGCCTATAGAGTAAAATTTAGGACAACTTACAAGCAAGATAAGCAATCCCATGTTGAGTATGCAAAAATCAAAGAAGATCTGTTAGAGCGGTGGTTAAATTCTAAGAATGTGGATTCTGATTTTGACAAATTTAAGCAGATGATTTTGCTGGAGGACTTCAAAAGGTGTATTAGTAAAGATGTAAGCCTATATCTTGATGAGAAAAGAATAGATAATTTGTCTGATGCTGCAGTTTTAGCTGATGAGTATGTTCTCACTCACAAGAGATATTCTAGAGAAAAAGGGAAAGCTGAGAGTAAGTACGTTGCCTCTACTCAGAGTACAGGTAACAGGAAAGAGAATAAAGATGATGTTTCTCAGGAAGCAAATACCAGCTTCACCTCTAGATTTCAGAAAAGTAAATGTACTTATTGTAGTAAGCTTGGTCATACTACGGAGAGATGTTTCAGGAGACAGCGTGATGTGAACAAAAAGGAGTCTTTAAATATTCAGTCAATTGGTCTAGTGTCCACTCTTGAGAATTCCCAGAATTCTTTAACTGAGTTAACTGAACCTGCTTTGAGGGGTAACTTAAATTCTCATGATGGAGCTCCTCTTTTGAGCAGTAACGAGGGTGACACTCTCAAGAGTTCATCTGCTAATTTCCTGTCTGATGGTTTTGTCAGTCCTCTGGACAGTAATGACAGGAAATCAGTTAAAATATATCGTGATACAGGTGCTTGCCAATCCCTTATGCTGACCAGTGTTCTAGGCTCTAATGTTAATTCCTCTGATGAAACTGTAATCTTACAAGGTGTAGGGAATAATTACTTCTCTGTCCATCTGTGCAGAGTGAATTTAGAGTCTGGTTTTGTTAATGGTTCCGTTATGGTTGGGTTGGTTGAGACACTCCCAATGTCAGGTGTAACTTTCTTACTTGGAAATGATACTGGTGGAAGTCAAATGTGTCCAGCTTCTCAGTTGTCTAGTGAGCCAGTGACTGCGACCCAGGATTGTGGTGTCCCTGATGTGTTCCCTGCATGTGCTGTCACTAGGGCTAAGTCTAAAGTTACTGGTGATTTAGAGGATAATGATGATGATGATGTTATCCTAGCTGACACTTTTCTTGCTAATTTGGACCACTCACCAGATGAGGCAGTACCCCGTAGTGTTGATAATTTGTCTCGTCAAAAGTTGGTTGAGTTGCAGGTTGCTGACCGTGAGTTGAAAGGTCTAGCTAACTCTGCTTACAGTGAAGAAGAGTCAGCTGGTGCTTCTACTTGTTATTATGTAAAGTCATTAGTACTTATGAGGAAGTGGAGACCCCCAACAGCATCAGCCGACTGTGAATGGGAGGTTGTACATCAAGTTGTCATCCCTCGTGTTTGTAGGCAGGATATCATTAGAGTGGCTCATGATTCCAGTTTGGCAGGACACCTTGGAGTGAGGAAGACTGTGGCACGCATTTTGAAACACTTCTACTGGCCAGGTATCTTCAGGGATGTTTCCTGGTATTGTAAGTCTTGTCACACCTGTCAAGTTGTGGGGAAGTGTAATCAGACCGAAAAGGTTGCACCTCTAGTTCCCATTCCTCCTTTTGAGGCGCCTTTCACCCGTGTGTTGGTGGATATTGTGGGCCCTCTTCCTAAGACTTCTTCAGGATTTTCTTATGTGTTGACCCTGATTGATATGGCTACTCGTTATCCTGAAGCCATTCCACTTAGAAATATCTCAGCAAAGAACGTGGCAAAGGAAATGCTAGGGTTCTTCACAAAGTTTGGTCTGCCCAAGGAGGTACAGTCAGACCGGGGAAGTAATTTCATGTCAAACGTTTTCAAGCAGTCTCTGAAAGAGTTGGGCATCACCCAGATCACGTCTTCAGCTTACCATCCCCAGACCCAAGGAGCGTTGGAGAGATATCATCAAACACTCAAATCGATGCTCAAGAAATACTGTTTGGAACATCAGAAAGACTGGGACAAAGGTCTTCCATTTGTTGTATTTGCCGCAAGAGAATCTCCAAATGAATCACTGGGCTTCTCACCTTTTGAACTACTGTTTGGCCATGAAGTAAGAGGACCCCTTAAGTTACTCAAGGAATGCTGGCTGTCGGAGGAAGATGACGTCAACCTACTGGAGTATGTGATGAAGTTCAAAGAACGGCTGTCCACTGCTTTACAGCTGGTGAGAGAGAATTTAGGAGCTGCTCAGGAGAAGATGAAGACTTGGTATGATAAGAAGTCCGGGTTACGCCACTTTCAGCCAGGAGATCAGGTTTTGATTCTGCTACCAGTTCATGGGCAACCTCTTCAAGCCAAGTTTAGTGGTCCTTATTTCGTGGAGAAGAAACTCAGTGATGTCAACTATGTCATCGCCACACCAGATCGTAGAAAGAGCAAGCAACTATGTCACATCAACATGCTAAAGTTATATCACAGGCGGGACGAAAATAATCCAGTCTGCACTGTAGCTGTTCCACCCGAGTTTGCAAGTGAAGCTCTCCCATGCAGTATGAGCCTGAGTGATAGTTTGGGGAAGAATCCTGATATCATGAATGATCTCCAGACTAAGCTTTCTCATCTACCTCCCGAGGAAAGGCAAGAGTTTTCGGCATTACTGCAGGAGTACCCGCAAGTGTTCCGTGCCACTCCAGGAAGAACCACTGTGTTGATGCATGATGTCGATGTTGGAGACGCAAAGCCAATTAAATTGCCTCCTTACCGTGTGAACCCAGTGAAAGTTCCTCTCATCGAGAAGGAGCTTGGCCACCTGTTGGACCACAAGATGATTGAGCCCTGTCAGAGCAAATGGAGTTCTCCTGTCACTCTAGTCCCTAAGCCAGGCGGGTCACAACGGCTTTGCATTGACTACAGACGTGTTAATCAGATAACTAAAACAGACACTTACCCTCTCCCTCGTGTGGAAGATTGCATAGACAAGATCGGAAAGGCTAGGTACATAAGTAAGTTTGATTTGTTAAAGGGATACTGGCAAGTACCTATGACTGAACGTGCTAGGGAGATCTCATGTTTTGTAACACTAGGAAAGGCTTTTGCATGTTCGGTAATGCCATATGGTATGAAGAATGCACCAGCCACATTTCAGAAGCTCATGAATGTTGTAACAGAGGGTTTGGCAGGGTGTGTTGTTTATATTGATGATGTATTAATCTTCAGTGACAACTGGAAAGATCATCTATGCCATGTGAGTAAATTTCTTGACCGTTTAGTTCAGGCTAATCTTGTAGCTAATTTATCAAAGTTTGAGTTTGGTCAAGCTAAAGTTCAGTACCTTGGGTATGTAATTGGTGATGGACATGTTGCACCACCAGGAGCTAAGGTTCAGGTTATAAGTGATCTTCCCAGTCCTAAAAGTAGGAAAGAGCTACAAAGATTTTTGGGAATGGTAGGTTATTACAGGAGATTTGTTCTTAACTTTTCTATTCTTGTATCACCACTTAGAGACCTACTGAAAAAGGGAGTTAAATTTGTCTGGACCGATAACTGTGAATCCTTTTTCAACAAACTTAAAGCTATTCTATTAAGTCAGCCAGTGCTCGCTACTCCAAATTTTGCTAAGCCTTTTAAGATGGCTGTTGATGCAAGTGATACAGGAGCTGGGGCTGTTTTGCTGCAAGAGGATGATCAGGGTATTGAACATCCTGTATCTTATTACAGTAAGAAGTTCACTCCACCTCAAAAGAACTACTCCACTATTGAGAAAGAGCTTTTTGCCTTGATTTTGGGTTTACAGCATTTTTCATTTTATTTGTGTTCTGGTTTTGACCCCATAGTCATTTATACCGATCACAACCCACTGAAATTCCTTAGTAAGTTTAAAGATAAAAATCAGAGATTGACAAGATGGAGTCTACTTCTTCAGGAGTATTCATTAGACATACAACATGTCAAGGGGAAAGAAAATGTTATTGCAGATTGCTTATCTAGACTTTAGACAGATTGTTTTAGAGTAATAAGAAATTTCCTTTGTAAATTTCTTTTTCTTTGTGGGGAGGTGTTACATAGCCTATGATTTCATCATCCTTTGTGTAATTTTAACGCACAGTATGCTGCATGTTTGATCACGAGCGTGTTCTGCCTCAGTTCCCCCCTTCTACCGTTATAGTAGAGTAAGTCGTCATTTCTGGAGTTCAGAGCAGGATTGTCAACTCTCTGTCCCCATGGCTTCATTTGCGCGTCCTTCTTACAAGTTGTATCAAGCTCTGCCGGCCCCTATATAATGAGCTCAGTCTCTGCATCATTGCCACTTAGATCTGCTCCTCATTTCGTTCACATCTCTGTCCTCCCCTGTACAGATATTATTATTGTGAGTGCTCAAGAAATCTCCAAACATCTAGCAGCTGTGTGTAATTTGAGGATAGCTGTTGTATTTTTTCTTGTACTGTGTAGCGTAAGGTTAATTCTTGGGCTAGTGAGGTTTTTGATTATTGTTGGGTTTTATGTCAGTCATTTTTGATAATAGTTTGTATCTGTAATAATTTATCTTGCATTAACTGAGCATTACCTGGTGTATTTTCATTTTATCAGGGCTGACTTAGATAAATTTACTCTCGCTAATTTCGTGTTAACAGAGGCTATTGCAGTTAACCATATATTTAACCTGTTTATTTGCCATTACATTATCCTTATGAGTCCTGAATGTTTTGTTGTTAGTTTGAGCATTAAACTTTAACTTGTAATTTTACCTAACTCTTTTGTTTTGAACCTGGAACTTTACGGGACAGTAGTGATTTTTAGTATTCTCACTTAAAGTGTACATTATCTTTCCCTGTTCTGTAACAATATATATATATATATATATATATATATATATATATATATAACTTGCAATACTTTGGTGATAGAAACTCCGTATACAAACAGCTAGTTAAGGAGTTTATCACGAGCTCACAACAAAATAGCCTGCCCTTCTTGAGTGTCTGCTCTGAACTGACGCAGTAGCGCCGTCTTCCCAGGCTTGGGACTCTGGGAAAGCGTGCTAGGTCAGCAAGTTTAGTGGGGGCATGTATGCATTGGGGGGGGCATATATACATTGGTGGTAGACATATTGTAGGAGGGGGTACAGTACTCGCCCGGGTAGCTGAGATGGTGTCTCCTGACACCAGGAGTTATATGGTGTTTGATTATATTACTAAGGCAGGGTCGGGGAGGTTTGTACAAGGGATAAGTATGATACAGGGGCAGTAAGGGAGACATGGCCATGTTTAGGGGAGGGAAATAGAAGGATATATACAGATAAGATATACAAGGATTAATAGGTATGTGTCCAGTAAGGGTCGAAGTTATACATAGATATAATGGGGATTATACAATAATATCTTGATACATGATAAACAAGGAGTAGATATGAGAGTTCTTTTGTTGTTCTTCGTTCATTTTTTTTTTTTTGTTAGTTTCTGTAGGATACACTGTCACTCAATAATGCATTAAAGAAATACCATCATGTTCTAGTCGTAAGAGTTCCGTCCACAGTTTGGTTAATTGTCAGATGGCATTGGTAGTCACTGAATGTGAGGGCACTAAGTACGGGGAGTTTCTACGTCGTGTGTAGGGCGTACTATGCCTGTAGCGACTCTGATTTCTTGGAGTCGGCATTCCATTTTCCTGACACAACAATGCACTGCACATATGATGAGTAGAAAACCTGTGGAAGCAATAACCACAGGGGGAAACACAACTGTTGGATGAACCCATGAATGGCTGAAGGCCAGAGAAAATTGATCCATAATGAAGTCACTGTCATTGAGGAATGTTAGCATGTGCAAGTTAGGGAAGGTGATGATAATGTTGGCAGATGGTAGGGTTGAAGGCATGTCGATTGGTTGAAAGATGTCATACGAGTGTTTACGGACAGCTTGGTGATAGCGAGTGGCTTAAGTGATGACGGATTCTGATTTGACGGTACAATAGTCTGGTGCTTTGTAGAGACCACTAGCGGGGACAGATCTAACCGAAGAACCAGGACACATGATTGTGACAGAGGTGGGAACAGCAAAGAAGAAGTACTGGACATTGTTGAGGTGAGCATGGTGGATCGGGAGTTCAGGAGCTGGTACAAAGGAACAGACTGAGTAGATGGAATGGTTGCGAATTAAAGCAGACTCACAGGGTGTAGCGCTGCTAGGGAAGATAGCGAAAAGGTGGGCAGCACAGAGACGAGAGGTCGGAGTAAGGGAGGAACATTTCTGGAGGTCTGTGGAAGAAAGGAAGGCAACTGAAAGATGATCATGGGAGAGGAGGAAATATTCTGAAGGAACAGATACTTGTAACAAGGAGTTGTTGAGGCGGAAAGGGAAGGGAATGATGTGGAAAAGGTTAAAGGTTATGGCAAAATGGAGAGGAATATGGACAACGATGTATTTGGTGAGAAGAGTGGCTTCGAGAACAGGATAATAATATTCGAGGGAGGAGTAGGGGAGGACTGGGGATAGACCGAAGGTGGAGTGAGCCCATTCCAGGACAGAACGGAGAGCTGAGACAGGTACTAAGTCGGCAGTGACACGTCCATTTATAGCATCGACCAGGATACGAACCAAGGTAGAGACTTGAGACAGGAGAGAGTCAATGGCCAGTTGGAGATTATCCATGTTGAGTTTGAGGTAGAAGAACTGAGAGATAACGTTGAGATCTGAAAGGTGTCGTTGTAAGATATCGGTGAAGTTGTTTAGAGTGGACGTGACTTCATTTAGGTGGGTCATAAGCTTCTGTAACATAGTGTGTTGGATTTTGATGACTCGGCATTGGGATTCTAGGGCTGAAGCTAAATGACCGAGAGCAGATTTGAAGCCAGAAATGTCACGGGCTGTAGCAACGCCAAACAAGCCACTCAGAATCTCACCGCCGAAGTTGAAGAGACCTCGTTTCACACGAGAACGACCAAAGGGTGTCTGAATGGAAAATGTGTCATTGAGCTCAGTGAATCTGTTACTTATGTATTGCAATTGCCAGGAGAGTGGTAGGAAAGAGAGATACCGATTTGGGTTGTGTGTCCCCATGATGGCCGTGAGATGGGTCTTGATTCTGTGGAGTTGGTGCACGTAGGCAGGTAGGGCAATGGCTATGTCAGCCAGGGGCGCAAGATCGTAGTGCAGGGAGACTAGTTCGTCGATAAGCATTACCTCGCCTCCTGAGCCGACCAAGGCCCCGGGAAGGACTCCACCATCGTCCTGACCCGACCCAGACCCCAGGAGGGTCAGCACTGCCAGCAGGTAGACCGCTAACATCGTACCTAGAAAATCAGGGTAGAGTTAATGGGAGAGATCTTGAAGAGGCTGATGGGCAGAGTGCAGTTTGGACCGATATTGATTGGTTGATGAATACGTAGGTGTAGATGGAGATGAAGGAAACTGAGGGATAGGTGGAGATGGAGTAGACTGAGGGATTTGTGGAGGGGAAGGAGGGTCAGGAGGTTGTGTAAGGGACTCTTCCAATATGAGGCCACGGGGTGCTCGCTTTAAGTCATCGACGTGGACCCATCTGGTGTCCTTAGTGCACAGGTCCTGGAGGTGAAATTTGTTGCCTTGTTGAGTGAGGACGCGGTGGGGCCCTGTAAATTTGTCATCCAACCTAGAGGAACACGTATGGGAATGAGCAAAGACAAGATCGCCTACATTGATAATGATAGGAGAGGTGGACTTATGTTGGTGCTGCAGCATGTCCTCCTGAGAGAAAGCCAAAGTGGATTGGACATACTGGTGGATTGTCTGGAAGTTGGCCAATTTTAGTTTAACATAATCATCCATGTTGTAGATGGGTTCTGGCTTTGAGGATAAGAGAGAGTATGGGAGGTCCTTGTCAAAACTAAAGAGGACGAAGAAGGGAGATTCGGCAATTGATGCATTGATGGAGCTATTGATTGAGGATGCCACTTAGGGGATGGGAGCCTAGATGTCTTAGGCACGCTAAGATTTTTCGGTTGTGGCGTTCTACAAGGCCATTGGAAGCCGGATGGTTAGGCACAACATTACACTTACTGATATGATAATGGCGAAAGATCTCATCTAGAAGGTTATTGTTGAACTCTGTACCGTTGTCAGTAAGAATGGTATGAGGGGTACTGAACGGGCAAATGACATGATCTACAAAGGCACGTGCAACGCTCTTCGCGGTCTTGTTGGAGAGGGGTAAGAGGACACAGTAGCGGGAGAAGTGGTCGACCGCTACGAATAAGTACTCAGCACCGGATTCTGTGAGAGGTAGTTTTAAGAGATCGATTGAGACAGTTTCCCATGGTCGTGACGGGACTGGGTATTGTAAGAGCAGTGCAGGTAAGCCGGTTGATCCTTTGTGGCAGTGGCAGGAGAGGCAAGAGTCACAGTGGGCATTGATATCATGGCGCATGGTTAGCCAATAGTATTTGAGACGTGCTTGGCGCAAGCATCGGTCTTTACCTGGATGGGAAGCTTGAGGGGTATTATGAACAATGTGAAGAACCGTTGGTATCAGGGCAGTGGGGACAACAAGTTGGCGTACTTCGCGATTGGGCATGTCTTTGCCTGTTAGTAGTGTTTTCCTGTACAAGAGATCATCATCTAGCATGAACTCATCTAGTGATACTGGCAGAGTAGGTAAGGTCGAGGCATTGCCAGATTCTAGGAAATAAATGACTTTGGACCACGTGGGGTCTTGGCCCTGAAAGTTTCGAACAACTTCTGACGTTAGTGTAGTGTTTTCAGTTACTTTGGGCTGCAGTGATGTTATAGCTGCTGCTACGTGACGTGAGAGGGCGTCTGCGACTACATTCAACTTGCCTGGTACATATTGAAAAGTGGGATTAAAGTCCTGGTTGATGATGGACCATCTAGCTAGCCTACCTGTTAGGTTGCGGTTCTTGAACAAATCACATTGTGGAAGGTGGTCTGTTTGGATATGCACTGGATAACCATAGATTATATCTCTGAAATGTTTGAAAGACCAGACTACCGCTAGCGCTTCGAGATCTGTGACAGTGTAGTTATGTTCAGCGGTTGTAACTGTGCGACTAGCATACACTATTACGCGCTTCCTTGATGCTTCATCGAGTTGCATCAAAACGGCACCAAGCCCAGTGCCTGAGGCGTCTGTGCAGAGAAGAAAGGGTTTGGTATAATCAGGGAATGCTAGAACAGGGGCATTTACAAGAGCTGTCTTTAGCTTTTGGAAAGCCTGTGACTGGTCGTTAGTCCAAACAAAGGGCAGATTCTGCTTGAGTAAGTGGGTCAGAGGAGCGGCGATCCTTGCATAATCTTGTATGAATCTACGATAATAGCCACTGAGGCCCAGGAAACTTCGTACAGCTTCGGTAGTGGTAGGTTCTGGGAAGTTAATAATCGCTATAGTTTTATCCTCATTTGTATAAATGCCTTGTGCATCTACGACATGGCCTAGGAATTTGATTTTCTTTCGCAGGAAGTCACATTTACTGAGATTGATTTTCAGGCCTGCGAGCTGGAGGCCTTCAAAGATTTGCTGGAGCTTGGTAAAATGGTCAGGGATGGATTTACTCACAACAATGATATCATCTAAGTAAGCAAAAAGAAAGTGTCCCATCATACCGCTGAAGACTGAATGGATAAGTCGCATGAACACGGAAGGAGCATTTCTCAGACCAAAAGGGAGTCTCTTAAACTGAAATGTTTGGAAGGGGTGCTGAAGGCTGTAACTGGGCGAGAAGACTCTGCCATTTCGACCTGCCAGTACCTGCTGAGGAGGTCTAAAGATGAAAAGACTAAGTTATTTTCACCAAGGGATTCTTGCAAATCAGTGAGGACGGGTAACGGGAAACGGTCTGTAATGGTGACAGAATTGACCTTACGATAGTCGACTACTGGTCTAAAGTTGCCGTCCTTCTTTGGTACTAAGAAAAGTGGGCTATTCCATGGACTGACGGAGGGTTCAATAATGTCCTGGTCTAACATCTTCTGTACCATTTGATCTGTCTACTTTCTCTGGCTGTGAGGAAATCAATATGCTGGTATGTAAATCGGCTGAGTTCCTGGTAGTAATTCAATCGTATGTTTGACAAGGTCTATTCTGCCCATCGGTTCACCGGGTAAGGCAACCACGTTTCTGTACGAGGTCAGAAGGTCGAGGAGTTGAGGCGTATTTTCTGGGAAATCCGTGCAAGTGAGATGTGAGAGCATATCGGGTGAATATGTCGGCGCAGATCCCGTAGAGTTAATAGTACATACACCGATTGGCGTACTATCATCAGTCTGAATAGTAGGAATTGAGGAATCCTGACACACCTTGACGGCCGCTGGGTATACTAGGAAGTCTCCAATCTTTACACCACTTTTAAGTTTTAGTGGAGCCTTTGTGACATTGAGCAAGTACAGGTAGCATAAACTGTCCTCTAAGACTGTACACCACGCTGACTCATAAGTCAAGCCATTCACACAACACGTCTCAGGTAGTGTTAGTACATCCACTCCTTCTTTCGCACCGGCAACACAAGCAGAGACTTTGGTGAACTCATGCGGTAACAAAATTGTGCACGTATTTGTTACTGCACGTTTCGTCTCTGCGTGTTGGAGAAGATCATTCACACTGTGTGAGGTAGGTAACTGAGACATGTCTGAGTCAGCGATAGTGTTGTCGGGAGAGGAGGTAAGAGCCATTTCCGAAGGCTGAGAGGATGTATCAGTAGACATTGAGGAATTTATGTCCTTGCTTGCAGTCAGTAAAGGAATGATCTCTGTATTCTCAGATGATGATGGTGGTGGTTTGGGCTGGTCTGGACTTTTTGGTAGTGATCGGGACAGAGGTAACGGAAGGACTGATTTGATCTTGAGGACAGGACGGGGACATTCCATACTGTGTACTAGGAATCCAGAAATGTCGATACTACCACAGGCAGGTAATAATGCAATGGAGTGTTGTGCCATGGTGGAGAAACCAATAAGGGCATCTGCGGGATACTGCAAGTCATTAGTGACATGAAAGTCAATTGGGATAGGGGGCAAATCTCTGTGTAGTTTGACTTCTAGGGTGACTCTTCCCTTAACCTTAAACTCTGAGCCTTCGACACCACATAGGCGAATGTCTGGTGGTTCTAGGAAACTGACGTGCTTGTGATGTCGTTGAATAAGATGTAAGGAATTGTCGGAGATCAGATTTAATATAGATCCTGTGTCCAAGAAGAATGACGTTGGTATGTCATGACTGCATCCGAGAATGACTAAACCCGAGGATGTGATAGGACCAACATGGCGGATGGGGAGTTAGGTTTCTGGTTCTACGTGATATTGGTCCGATACAGGCGCGACGCTTCCCCCAACTGGTGGCGGTTGAGGTAACAACATTCCTCAGTGGTGTGAGTCATGCTGGATTTGTGGTATTTGCATTTCGGACAACGTGAGCAGGAAGGCGTACGCTGTCTGGTTTGGGAGTGAGGACGTCTGTATTTACGGTCGCAACTGGATTCTCGATGTCCAGGATGACCACAGTGCCAACAAAGAATAGATGATTGTCTGTTCCGTCGGACGCTAGATTGATCACGACCTGCGGTAGGAGAACGATGCATGGCAGGTCTGCCGTGTGTGGTGGGACAGGAGCGAGAGTGGTCTGGGGTAGTGGAGGTGTGACAGACTGAGGAGGCCAAGGGTTGGGTGGTGCCATGACGCGTGTAGTTCGAACCTGTTCTTTCATGAATGGCTTTAGTGACCTGAATAATTTTATCTCCTGGATTGAAACCGATTTCCAAGGCTAGCTCTTGCTGTTTAGAAGTAAGCCAGTGAAGGAATCTCAGGTAACCAATTAAGTCAGCAAAGTTGGTGAGTGAAATCACTGGAACTCCATTTTTGTCTTCTAACCATTTCGTGCCTACCAATAATTGGAGCCTCTCGCTACTAGTTGCTTTCATGGCGGCGGCAGCTTCACGGAGCTTGGCATGCTGTGCTGGGACCCTCAAGTCCTCATCTAGTTCGTTTAGGAGATTAATGAATCCCATGAGAGATGCGGCATTTGAATGCTGGCAACAAAGGCTGATGAGTTCTGTGCGAAAATCAGCAAAGGTATTAATGCTATCGAAATGTCCTGCACGGATTGGGGATCCGATGTCCGATTTGCCGTGGTGCAAGCGACCCATGAGGTAGGGTACTTTGAGTGATTCATTGGTAATCTGCCGATTGTGGATGTCGGTTTCGACTTCTCTGAGGAAATCATAGACAGACCAAGTTGGGTCCTGGCTGGTAAATTTGGGACGATTGGCATCGCCGAGATAGATAGACTGTGGAGGGGTGGCCATGGCTGGAAATGCAGAAGTGGCAGTAAGAGAGGAGTGGGAGAGAGAGAAGGTTGTGGTAGTTAAGGGCGAGCAAGACGGAGTATGAAGTGAGGCAGGAGAGTGAACGATAGGGGAAGGAGTAGAGGAAGAAGAAAGGAGTATAGAGGTAGGGATAGAGGAGGAGGTGTCTGGATTTACGAGTGTAGGATGGGTAGTAAGTGGTTCTGCGGGAAGTGAAACAGAAGTCTCAGGTACAGGGCGGTGGTACTCTTTGCCACTTCGTAAGTGTGATCGTGTTAGAGTCGGCAGACGGTGTATGATCAGGTGATGTTTCCGGGACGAGAGGGCTGGTGTTAAGCGGTTGATGTGGAAAGTATGGCATTTAATGCGGCAATGGAAGATGAGATGAAGGATGAAGATGGATATGTAGGTGGAAATGTATAATATAAAGATGAGAGAATGTAATACACAAGTAGGTGTGAAAACAAATGAAGGTGAGGGGATGGAGGGTTTAAATAAAAGGCGAAGGATGAGATGGATAATAAATAACGTAGGTGAAGATGAAAACGGGGTAATGGAAATGAGATGGAATATTTACAAAATATTCAATCTGTAGAGAGAATCAAGGATAATCTCTATAGAAAGGCAAGGTATACTATAGTTACACAGTAGAGACGGGTATGACGTGCAGGTGTGGCTGGGCATAGCGGGGCTGGGGCGGGGCATCCTGGGGCGGGGCATAGCGGGGCACTGGAGGGACAGCTGGTCGGAGATGAGAATGGCTGGGGAAGAGACTGGAGTGATATGTTCGATGAGTCTTAGAAGATGGGGAACTTCTCGCTGGTCTTAAGTCGAGACGGGAAGAGACGCTCCGATGAGTCACCGGCAGGGAGTTGCGGTCCTAGGAGGCTCAAGTAATTCAGACCACATGTGAGGGCAGGGTGTGGTGGCGTCGGGGCCGGTGGTGGGGTGTGAGGGCAGATGTTGGTACAATGCAGGTGTAGAGCTGTTGAGTTGCAAATGCAGAGAATGGCGATGGGGAGACAGTGATAAGTGGCACCGTGGGGGCAGGGTTTATGATGAGTTCGGAACAGGTGCTGGGAACAGATGAAACAGGTGCGTAGGTCGGTGATGGTGACACTTGCGGTCAGGAACAAGGTGTGTGGGTGGGGTTGTTTGAGAGGTGAGCACTGGTGAGAGAAATTGTACACCCGGGAGCACAGCCGGTTATTACACCACGAGAGGCACTGATGAGGGGTGAGGCTGTGAGATGCGAGACGTCGTGTATCTGTTCGTGTCACTAAATAGTGTAGGAGGCGGTCAGAACCTGATGGTCCGAAACACCACTGCTACCAAATGTAACTTGCAATACTTTGGTGATAGAAACTCCGTGTACAAACAGCTAGTTAAGGAGTTTATTACGAGCTCACAACAAAATAGTCTGCCCTTCTTGAGTGTCTGCTCTGAACTGACGCAGTAGCGCCGTCTTCCCAGGCTTGGGACTCTGGGAAAGCGTGCTAGGTCAGCAAGTTTAGTGGTGGCATGTATGCATTGGGGGGGGGGCATATATACATGGGGGGTAGACATATTGTAGGGGGGGTATATATATATATATATATATATATATATATATATATATATATAAACAGTACAGTGGTAAAGTGTGCGTTTCACACGCTGGTGAGTGCGGGTTCGCCTCCTGCCAGAGTTTGGGATGCATTCACCGAGGCACTTGCTGCTTTGCCGGACATAAGGGGTGCTGTGGTGGAACCAGTGTCACATTCTAGTATGTTTGTACCCAGTCAGCTTACGGCGGGCCGATTTAACTTGGTTCACAGACTACACACACATCCAAAGCTACTGCAACACTATATTGACACTCACAAGCACTTCTCACTCTATATACAGTCTCTGCCGGAGAACCTAAGCCACAGTAAGGATAGACCGGTCCTGCAGTTGACCTCAGTGGTTGATGATGATGATCATATACTTATATATATATATATATATATATATATCCATCCATCCATTGCCAGACGCCATGTATCCCAAATGGGGTGGCCAAGGGCTTAGAGTTAATTGTTTTACAGGGAGGGGCACTAATCCTCCACCAACCCCACTTGACACGTAGGGATGCCAACAGCATCTGGTGTTCCCAGGCGGTCACCCATCCAAGTACTAACCAGACCCAACGTTGCTTAACTTCGCTGATCGGATGGGAAGCGGTGTACTCAACGTGGCATGGCCGTTATATATATATATATATATATATATATATATATATATATATATATATATATATTTATGTATGTATGTATGTATGTATCTACGTATGTATGTATGTATGTATCTACGTATGTATGTATGTATGTATCTATATATATATATATATATATATATATATATATATATATATATATTGGTCATTTATTGATGTAGCATATACAGATTCAGACACAAGATGCCATTATCCCTATAACTTGGGTGTCCGCTTATGCAGTCTGAGGGTACAAGGGTAAAAAAGAAGTGTATGCGGGCATGTCCCCCACCCCTCCAATTCCACCACCCCCACATCCCCTCCACCCCCACACCTCCACCCCATCCCCCTACCTCCCCAACCATCCCTCACTCCCACCTGCACCTCCCACCACCCACCACTGCCACTTCTACCCCTCCTCCCACCACCCCTTAACCCCATCTCTCACTCCCATCCCCCTACCACGCCCGACCCCCATCCCTACCCCCAACCCCCCCACCACCCCACCCCCAACCCCCAACCCCCAACCATCTCCCAAACCACCATCCATCCCCTACCCCTCCATCTCCCACCCCCTACCCCTTACCCCCCACTCGCCACCCCCACACCCACACCCCCCAAACCCCATAACGAACCCCCATCCCCACAACCACTCCCATCCTCCAACCATACCAGACCCCTTCCAACACCCAAGCCCCTCACCCCCCAACCCTACCCCCACCCCACACCCCCCAACCATCCCTCTCACCCCACTGCACCACCCCACAACCCCTCCACCACTCCCACTCCCCCAACCATCCCCTCACAAACCCCCCATCATATCGCACCTGCCGATTATGCTCATCCTGAGAGTATGTCAAAACATTCCCACATCCATCTTTTAGATATTAATCCATTTCAATGCCTTAGTAACATGCATAAAATATAGCCCAATCTGACTATGTTTAGATGTCAATCTAAAAGTGAACTTTCAACCCCGCAAATGCCAGTCTATTTTTAAAGCGGTCATCAACTCACCATGGGCAGTTTTCCAGATTTTGCCTGTTTTCAAACCTTAATATCTTGGAAGGTATAGCACTTAGGGAAACAAATTAAAGACCGTATTATTCAACATCTCTTCGTTTTTGCAAATGAAAGTATCGCCAGGTCTGTAGGTCGTTATGTTGATGAGTAATGACGTGAGGAAGAGAACTAATTTTCAGCACAAAAGCAGGACGTATTCATGCGTCTGCCCAGGGGGCCAACTATTCCATTACTCTCAATGTGATAACTTCTCCACTACTAGATAAACTAGACATTGTTGCATCCAAGGCATACCTTATGGCACTATCACTGAGCTTTTTTTAAGTATCCTTGGAAAGTGGCTTGACAGTGGTGGATGATACAGTTGGCTATAGGCAGCACAGATGATACTGGACAAATGGGAACATGAAGACATCGTTGTACACCTGATAAAAGCACGGGATAGACTGACTCTCACCTGTGTGCTATGGAGGGACTCCCTCCCTACCCATTGGTGCTCAGATGAAATGGTGGCCGGTTCAAATGGTGGCAAGAATATACTTAAGTGTATTGCCACTACCCGGTGGCCATGTAGCAACCCGACTGCGACGTGTATAGATGTTACTTGCTGGATAGGGGTTAAGAGGGAATAGACAGTTCGAGAGAAATGTAGATTGTAGAATGTTGTAGAAGGGTTCATATGGTTAGAAACAGTTCTAGAAAATTCTGGAATGTTCCAGAAGGTTCTAGACTGTTTTGGAAAATTATTTAATTTCCTAGGGCAATGCGCCATGAGTTTATAAATACCCACAGGTGGCCTCGCTGCACAACTGGCTGGTTGTGCAATGTGGAATTGTGCATATTGTGATATGCACTCATGAGGACAAAATACATGTGTGTGTGTGTGTGTGTGTGTGTGTGTGTGTGTGTGTGTGTGTGTGTATATGTGTGTGTGTGTGTGTGTGTGTATATGTGTGTGTGTGTGTGTGTGTGTGTGTGTGTGTGTGTGTGTGTGTGTGTGTGTGTGTGTGTGTGTGTGTGTGTGTGTGTGTGTGTGTGTGTAGTGTTTTGTACATCCTACTTTGCACTCTTTCCTCTATTTCATGTTGACTTTTTATTTGCAAGTGATAATGGCTACAGCTGGTACACAAAGCAGTGCTTCTGTATGGTTGATCAGTCATCCTGAAGAGGCAATTACTGGTTATAGACAACCATCTAAGGGTCAAGTGCTTAGGCATTTCTTTTACCACCATGTTATTTTGAAGAAAACCAAGTGTGACAGTGCATCTGCAGTGATTGACACTGTTCTTTCATTCTGATGTACTGCCAACCTCGACCATAAGCTACTGCAAGAAGAAGCTCCTGGGATTAGTCAAGCAGTATGTAAAGCTGAAGAAAAATTGACAACAACTCAGAGTCATGTTGAATGAAGGAAGACAACTTTTTTGGAGACCTTGAAAAACAGACTGATATATCCAAGTGAGATGCCCAGATGCAGATCACAAACGAGGAAGACCGGGCTTTCCTAATCAGTTGGCAGGAAGATCACATGCAATCGACAATGGCAGAAGTCAACCAACTGCTCCAGAAATCTTGTGGGGTGAAATGCAGGCGAGTGGACAGAGCAGAAGAGAAAGGAAAAATCTGACATTGACAAGGAAGCTACAGCTCAGACAGTTGATTCACTGAGGATTGAGTCCCTCTCTTCTTCCTCATCAGTAGTAGATGTTGAAGATCTGGAGTTTACTTCCAATCTCTGTCAAACACCAAGAATGTCAAAGAGGGTCAAGGAGACTGCCCACACTTTTCCTTCTCCTGTGGTGGCTTTGACATTGGATCGAGTAAATATGTCAGACAGAACAGTGATGTTTGCGATGGGAGCCTTAGCACATGCAATTAGTCAAAACCTGAATGAACTGACGTCTCCAGAAGCTTTATCCATCACCATCGAATTATGAATTCTAAAATGACAGAATCTGAAGCCAAAGAAAAAAAAAAAAAACGAATACTGCAAATGGTGCCTCTACTCATGCACTGGAACACGAAGCAGGTGTCTGGCCTAATACGAAATGAGAAAGTTGACCAAGCCAAAGATTGAGATATTCTGCTTGGTGTCCTAAAAGTCACCAGTAGCACTGGAACTGCTCAAGCAGATGCCTGTCTGAGCCTCCTTCAAGAGCATGGCTTTGAAGAGAGCATCAGGGGTATAGTGTTTGACATTACTGCTTCAAACACTGGCCTTTCTGGGGGAGCATGTGTGATGATACAGCAAGGTTTGAATCGAGAGCTGCTGTGGGCAGTGTGTCAGCACCATGTTCATGAGATCATCTTGTCTGACATTTTCAAGAGGGCATACAGAAAGGCATCGAACACTTTTTGTGCATTTGTAGAAGCAGTGAAAAATCGTAGACTAGGCCCTTTGGATTCCAGCCACAGAAGATGAAGATCCTGTACAGCGATTCTCTGATGCTAGTGTTCTATTTCAGGCAAAGGCATCAGTAGTCGAGTCAGCAGTGGAGCATAAATCCTCCCCTAGGGATAATTGCACAGAACTTCTTTTGGCATGCCTGTTCTTGGGTGAAGTCCCAGATGGCTCGGTTAACATCTGAACGCTTGCTGCATTCCACCAAACCAGGTGGATGGCAAAAGCTATCTATGCTTTCAAGATATAACTATTCAAGGCCCAGTTTAAGTTTACTGATCAAGAAAGGCATGTGATGCACAGTGTCGGCCTCTTTATTGCATTCACCTGTGTCATGTACTGAAATGAAGAGATTATTACCTCACATGCCCCTCAAAACGACCTTGACTTCATGTGCCATCTCCAGACCGGCCTGCCTGAGCAAAGCTATTGCAACTTGAAAATGGCATCTCTAGTATGTTTTGGAGAAGATCGGCTTGGCCTTCCTCAATTGACCTTTCAAGGAAGAGTGCTATGATTCAGTACCTGAAGAGACCTCCAAAGAAAAAAGCTCTGAAGTGACTTGAAGGTGGATGGCAAAAGCTATCTATGCTTTCATGATATAACTATTCAAGGCCCAGTTTAAGTTTACTGATCAAGAAAGGCATGTGATGCACAGTGTCGGCCTCTTTATTGCATTCAACTGTGTCATGTACTGAAATGAAGAGATTATTACCTCACATGCCCCTCAAAACGACCTTGACTTCATGTGCCATCTCCAGACCGGCCTGCCTGAGCAAAGCTATTGCAACTTGAAAGTGGCATCTCTAGTATGTTTTGGAGAAGATCGGCTTGGCCTTCCTCAATTGACCTTTCAAGGAAGAGTGCTATGATTCAGTACCTGAAGAGACCTCCAAAGAAAAAAGCTCTGAAGTGACTTGAAGGTAAGAACTTTTCTCTTTGGCAGCCACTTAGTGAGTTCGTGACAGCCAAGACCATGATCATTTTTGGAGCTCTTCTTCCAGATGGAGATGAAAAAGCTGACCAACTATTACAGACGCTGCCCTAGGAATGGGATGAAGACCCCATCTACAAACGAATCAAAGTGGCCTGTGATAAGATGACAGTTGTCAATGACTGGGCTGAAGGAGCAATTTCTCTTGTGACAAAAATCAACTCGATCCTCACGAAGGACGGAAGACAGAAACAGTACATCCCGACCATCAAGACATAGCATCAGCATTTCATTCCATGCTGTTTGAAGGAGGCTTTCATTGAAGAGCACTTTCATAGAAAAATAACAGGATTTACTGTGCTGAAATGATTTTTGTGAGTATGTGCTTATTGTTTATTTCAACATAAATGACAAAACATCTGTTTTCTTGTTCACTGTTCACGTTTTCTATGGTGTAGTGCAATAGTATGATGCTAGCATAAAGTGAAAACTGTAGTGACCTCTAAGTACTTAGCTAGAGAATTGAAATTTTGCACTTTCGTTTGATTAATAACAGGGAACAAAAGAAACGTGTTTGTCATGCTAACCACCCTAATATATATATATATATATATATATATATATATATATATATATATATATATATATATATAATACTCTGTCGTACAGTGGTAAAATGTGCTTTTTCGTACATGGGAAAACAAGGGTTCGCGCCCCACGAGGGTACGAAACTTTGGGAGTGTTTTCCCTGCCACGTACTGCTTTGGCGTGTCGCCTACTATAAAAGTATGCTTGCACCCAGTCGGCTTGTGCGTGTCAATTGCACTTGGTTCACAGACTACACACACATCCAAAGCCACTCCAACACCACGATCACACTTACAAGTACTTCTCAACTTACATACAATCTCTACCAGACAGCCTAAGCCACTTGGAAGTGATACATTGGCTGTATCGTCCCCGCTTTGGTTTTATATATATATATATATATATATATATATATATATATATATATATATATATATATATATATATATATATATATAACACACTAGCTGCTTAGGCTCACTTTGCGGGCCTAATTGGCAAGGCCCTTATGGCAGGCTGGACCTGCAGCCTAGCCTGTTTGTTGCTTAGTTAGCCATGTTGTTTTTTTGGCGGTACTCTCAAAAATGAGTTTTTCACTGACAAACAGGCACACAACACATAATTAAGTTGTTTATTGATAGTCAGGAAGACTTCCTTCCGCGCCCATGAGGCGTCTTCCAGGGGTCGTTTTTCAGGAAATTCTCTTGGCTGAGATGTAACCACCAGTCAAAGAACTTTCTGTGTGATAGCAAGCTCTTTCTTGCTTCACTTTTGGAGAACTTAGGTGCTCAAAATACAGGTTTGTTATTGTAAGCTGTTCTGATTGTCTGAAATGCACCATGAATTAATATGTTGTTGGCATGCACTGCTTTGGTGCTCTGTCACGGGGGGATGATGAATTTATGTATTAAAAATGCTGGTTGTTACTTGAAAATAAAGACAAGGAATTAACTTGTGAAAATCTATTAGTAAGTTTTACTTTATGCCTGCTTACTTCACCGATTCTCTAAGGACGAGAATTTATAAACTTTCTCAACAGTACACAGCAGAGACTAATTACTCACGAGTGCTGTTCGTAGTACTGTTAGCCTCTCGAGAAAATGACTCCACCCCTGACAATCAATAACTAATGCTAATAATAATAAACAGGTTCTTCCCGGTGCTTAACTCCTGGCTGGCACAATGGATTTAAGTTTGATACCAAAGAACTGGCCTAAGTACCAGTTATGAATATTGTAAAGAGTTTGTTCAAACTAGGAACGGCAACTAATATAAGCTTTATGTGGAGCAATAAAACACGAGTCTAATTATATTAAGCTCAAAGAAAAGAACCGTAAATTAATTGATTACAATGAAATAAATTTACGTTATATAAATCACAAAATTAATTCAGAAGGAGAATTTCGTGATCACTATTGGACTCATGAATTCAAATAACAAGAGAATACATTCACTTGCTCATTCAAAAGCTAAATAAACTTAAGCCTAGAAAAACGAACAGAAATACTGGTCAGTGGAAGGGAGCCGAAACGAAAGTCTGGGAGTCTGTGATGAACACCAACGCTGCTATTCGCTCCAAGCCCGCTTCATCAATCACCGTCTAGGTGGAGATTCAGGAATTTGCGTTACAACAGAGACGTTGCTCTGCGTTGGTCACAAAACGATCCAATTGTCGTGACGATCCCGAGCTGACGAGAGATGGCCGTGTTCTCCGAAAATAGGTGTGACCTAACTTCAAAGGTCAACGAAAGGAAGGTGAACGATATAGGCTCACAATAAATCACTCAGTGAAAGCACTAATGTGGATAAGAATGGTCACTTGCAAAACAGTGACAAACGTTCTGAAAACCATCCCGATTGAAGTGAATACGAGGACGGTTGAACTTAGTGATGCCCAGTGGGAATTCCACTAGAGTTCGTGGGTTTCTCATCAAAGTACAATGTCACGAAATTATATAAATACGCTCGCGCGAATTCGTGACATGCTTAAAGCACATCACACAGATAGCCAGCTATATTGGCTCAGTTTCGAATGGTTGTGTCACGCCTGTAAATGCTGAGCGTCGGACGTGTGTCGAAGAAGAGGTGCAAAACTTCTCTAAAAAAAGAACCTCAAAGTGAACAGTGTTTAACGAAACTTTATATGCAATGTTTTTTTGGCTCAAAAGGAGCCATGCCCAAAATATGGTTGAAAATTACTGTAGGAGTGGCAAGAGGTCCCCTCCCCTCTCTGTCTGTCTGGCTGGCTGTCTCTCTCTCTCTCTCTCTCTCTCTCTCTCTGCGCTCGTGCGCTGATGCTGCAAAAAAATATGTGATAGATATATGGGCAGATTTTGTCTAATACATAGTATCTATCTATCTATCTATCTATAGCCCGATGCCCTAATCCTGCAAAGGGTGGCCGCAGACAAAACGCCTCCAAGTCGCTCTGTCACCCACCATTTGACTACCCTCCCTCCAACTCACCCCCCCCTCCCTCATATACCTCTCAACTCCATCCCTCCACCTCATCCTCGGTCTACCTCTCCCTCTCCCTCCCTCCACCTCACCTACTGTACATACACTCTCTTAGTCAGTCTTTCATTCTACATTCTCTTCACATGTCCAAACCACCTCAGTGTATTTCTCCTAATCTTCTCAACCACATCCACATCCACCCCACAGCGTTCCTTCACTTCTTCATTCGTCAACCTGTCCCTCCACGTCACTCCACATGCTCCTCTCAAGAAACTCATTTCCACTGCTCTCACTCTTGACTTGTCCCCCTCTTGCAAGGTCCATGTCTCCCTTCCATACGTCAGGGTAGGGATCACAATACTATCATGCAGTGACTTCTTAACTTCCATACTCACCTCCCTATTTCTCATCACTACTTTCAGTGTACCAACAATCTTCCTTCCCTGCTGTACCCTTTCACGCACTTCATTCCCCAAAGTTCCATCCTTACTCACCACACTACCCAAGTACTTGAATGCACTCACATTCTCCATATCCTCACCATCTAACCTCACTGCACACTCTGTGACTTCATTCCTCTCAAACATCATAACTTTACTTTTGTTTACATTAACTTTCGGATTCCTCCTCCTACACACTGTCCCAAATTCATTCGCCAAACCTTGCAACTCCCATTCATCTTCACTCAACAGTACTGTATCATCAGCAAACAGAAACACCGGGAGCTTCCAAATCTCACCCTCATTCATTAGAGCCACCCCCACATCCACTGCCCTACCCTGCACCTCCTTTACAACCCCATCCATGTATATATTAAACAGCCATGGAGACATCACACAACCTTGTTTCAGTCCCACATTGAGATCAAAGAACTCATTCAGCTCACCATCCACTCGCTCCGTAGCCCTAGCTCCCTCGTACATACTCTTAACAGCACTCAATAATTTCCCCTCCACTCCATATATTCTTAATACCTTCCACATACCTTGCCTATCTATTCTGTCATAAGCATTCTCCAAGTCCATGAAGGCAGCATACACTTTCCTTCCCTTCTCTAGATACTTCTCCACTAAACATCTTAGAACAAATATCTGATCTACACACCCTTTTCCCTTCCTAAATCCCCCTTGTTCTTCTCCAACTAGCTCCTCTGTCATATGCCTAACCCTATCAATGAATATTCTACCATATATTTTACCAGTCACACTAAGAAGGCAAATACTTAGTGTACTTTGCTGAAAGTGACTGCAAGTTCAACATTGTGTATTTTCTTTTCTGTATTAAAATTTCTTGATTCCTCGGGGATGTTCTGCTCTTGCGTGGTTGGTGACAGAATGTCGCCATAGCCTAATCTTTTCATTTGTCGTTAGAGCGCCATTTCAGGTCCTTGATCAATCTTCAGTAGTGTAGGTAGATTGAATTTTCTTTCTCGGTGACTGAGGTGGAAATAAACTGGGAATCGAATGTCTGGTGAGCAGCCATTGAGCATTCACTCACCATACAGAAGGAAGGCTAATAATACAAATAGATAAAAAGGAATAGGAAACAAGAAGAGCAAAGTGTTAATGGGCAGACTACTTTGCCGTAGCTCATTTATGATGTAGTGATTTTTTTTGTTTTCCATCTCTTCCCTGCAACATGCGAGTTCCGTTTCTGTTCTGCCAACAGGAAGATCTCCCTGTTCATTATGAAGTGACTGTTTTATGTTTAACTGGCATATACGTAACGGTTTTAACTGTGTATGAACACGAGCATATATAGTTATGAACATTATATATCAATATATGTAATTTGTTTTGCTTTCTTTAATATTAACGTTATTGCTTATGTTTTTTATTTATTGTTTTTATTTATCTATTTATTTTCTTATTACTATGCCACCACCAACCCAATGTATCTGTTCTGTGTATCACCATCAGTATCATAATGAACACCGCAAAGACGGTGCATGTAGCGAAAATTTTTGTTAGAGTAAGGTACCATTAAAATGCTCTAACTTGAAGAACAAAAAAATTCCAGTCCAATCGGGTCGCCAGTTCCAGAGTTATCGCTCGTTTCTGACTGAAGATAGGAAGTGATTTGACAACGAGCGGAGGTTCATGAAAGCGGCCTTTAAGCGAGTACTGTATGTCAAAAGCTGATGACTTGGTGATGACTACACAGTGAAAGGAGGACGGGGGAATGATTCAAGAAGCGGAGAGACAAGAATGGGACAAATGGGATTGAGAGTGAAAGGTGGCAAAACAAAAGTGATACCTATTGCTGGTGGCAGTACTATCATAGCAGTGCAATGTGGCCACGTGCAGTTTGCCCTTACTCGCTTCTGGTTGGTTGTCTCTGTTGCGTGTGGCACTGTGTGCTTTGGAGAGCTTATCAAGAGCTCCCCCTCCCCCACTCTCTCTCTCTCTCTCTCTCTCTCTCTCTCTCTCTCTCTCTCTCTCTCTCTCTCTCTCTCTCGTAGAGTGTCTGCCACAGTTACATCATAGAGTGATGTGACAAAATGTACTTTCCCTCCATGAAATTACAGTGGAGAGTCTGTCCTCTTCTGACAACCTCACATGACTGTAATGGCATTACATGTCGGCTCAAACAAAACATGTCATGGCGATACTAGCATGACATACAACACTGACATGACGTAGCATGAGATCTCAGCAATGAAATGAAGCAATATGATGTGGCAGAAGAGAAACAACATGGCATGATATTACTAATTTTAGATCATTGACAGACAATTAAACATTGACAATGAACAAACAAAATAGCAGCATTTGATTGGTGACATATTAAGAAACATCATGGAAGTCATTTGTTAATTGCTGTAAAATTTTACGATCCATCATTAGCGCTGGTAAAATCCATTCATCAACACAGGCGTCGATAGTTTGGTGTGCTAATATTAAATTCCTGTCAGTCGCAGCGTTATCACTCAAAAGCGTAGATCCATCGACAGTGCGTGACACACACACACACACACACACACACACACACACACACACACACACACACACACACACACGATGAGCAGTCAGACAGAAGGACGTACGTCGGATGGAGCTCCTGAGACAACAATTGGCAAACTACCGCCTAGCCAAGTGTATTTTTTGCAGTACTGGTCGAGCTCATGTCCCAATTGAAAAATGAGTGAATAAGATAAAACAAACTCTATGTGGGAAATATTTTGCCCTAGAGCAGTTGTGCTCTCTACTTTTCAAAATAGTCGTCCTTGGTTAGAAGTAGAGGAAAACCTGGAGATCGTTAATAACTATTCAAGCGGTTTTTATAACCGAGAAATTACGTTCTCTTTAATAATTCTTATTATTAATAAATTAAATGCTACTGGATTTAACCCTCATGGACAACTATATTGTAAATACATGTAATTACTTGGAAAGTTCCTTTGACCTAAACTGCGTCTGCGTGGTAGATGATGTATTCTGAGGATGAAAAGCCCCCATATATAAAGCAGATGTTAGTTTAAAATATTTACATAGATGAAGGGAATATTTGGTTTGGCATTAATTAAAACTAAGATCTATTAATCAGATTCGCCTTGTATATATCATGATATTATCTAACTGTATTTGGCATTGTAATTAATAAATAGTTGGCACCTCTTCAAATCCTATGAGGAAGAAAGAAGCTCGCCATGTTAGTCACTCTGCTCCTAGATCTCGTCGAGTTAGCACGTTGTAAATACGCACCTCAAGGATGCTTGGCAGCCCAGGCAACCGACCTAAAGATCAGGCTCGTCGTCATCTGCTGTCCGACTCTTTCTAGCTAAGCAATCATTACGAACTGGCCAATTTAATGGGGATTTAGCCAGGAGTTAGGAGAATAATAACTAGATGAGTTGGAACATCAGTTACGGTACACCTAAACCTCCTAAGAGACTTATGTGAATTTACTTAGGGACATTTTTTGGTGTCCTACTAGTGAGGACCTATGACTTGTATACTAGAATTTTTTTCCCAACATTTTTGGTGCCATGAGTGAGTAGAGCAGATGTGTGCAGAAGCACTGAATGTTTTTAAGGTTGCGTTCGTTGGGCATAGCCTACTACCACGTTCAGTACAAGTAGATGACGTGGAAATACGGATATACCGAGCTCTGGGTGGAAGGACAAGTTCCTTTTCCGACGATGGATGGCTAAATGCCGTATACGATTGGAAGCATGACCACACTATCCTTTTCCTGGGAGGAAATGATATTCGTGAAGATATGGAAGTTGATGAAATTGTGGAAAACATTCTAGCCGTGATAAGAGCCATAGAAGGTTCATGTAAATCCCCGGTATCCATAACCTTCTTGAGCCTATAAACCTACCATATGGTTCTCCAGTTTGCTATGGTACGTATAAATTAATTAGCAGAGCCCTGGACAGGATGTTGCAAAGAATTAGGAAAGGGAAGGATTTTATCCACTTTAATGCAAAGCCCTTCCAAGCAACATTAAAAGCCAATGGTATACATTGGAATCATCATGGCAGAGAAGCGGTTCTGCAGAAAGTTATAAATCACATAGAACTGAAGAAAGGACAGTTCTATGCTATACAAACAACGGGTGGGCCTATTGTATACTAGAAGATAAATATTTCTGAGCTCAGGGAATATGGGTATTTTGGAAAATGAGTGTGGGGATAAGATATAACCCTAGAGGTTTAACAACCCAGGGGGATAGGTTTGATATTGCGGACCTAAGCCCTACACTCCTCAATTTTGAAAATGTTTTATTAGCTAAGCCGGGAAAATGGGTTATTTGGCATTAGAGTGTGGGGATATGATATAACCCTAAAGCTTTAACAACCCAGGGGGACAGGTTTGATATTGCGGACCTATTATCAACACTCTTCAAAATTTAAAATAATTAGATAATTACTAAGCTGGGGTAAATTGTGGTTGAAATTAATGGGGAAATTATTAAATTAGAATCAACATGTCCGTTTCCTTGTTGGAGAGATCTTCTAGCAGTAAGGCAGGATGGGTAACGAGAGCCATAAATGATTGAAAACAATCGTTAGATGAAACTCATCTGTCTAGGGAGAAATTAAATAGTCTCCTGAATATACTGAAAGACCAATGGACTTAGTATGAAGAAGATTATGGAAATTTAGAAGCAGCCATAGTAAAAGCTGATGATAAAGATCTCTTAGAGTCGGAGACTACTAAATATAAAGGTAATTTAGAAGAATATTTAACCGTAGTGAAGTTACTAGAGTCAAAATTGGCTGAGACTGCCGCGGAAATACAAGTTGTGAAACAGCGGACTAAAGCTGTACTGCCACAAATTACCCTTCTGGAGTTTGATGGGGAGCAAAATTGGAAATCCTTTTGGGATCAGTTCAAATACTTAGTTCATGATAGAACAGATCTCCCTAATGTGAGCAAACTCACATATTTGTTAGGACAGGTCAAGGAAACGTCTTACAAGCTGATAAAAGAATTATCAGTAAACAATTATGAGGTGACCTTGACTATCCTTAGACAAAACTACAAAGAAAGGGTGCAGGATATAACCCAATTACTGAAGGCTCTAATAGAATTACCCATACCTAAAGACGATTTTTATTCCTTGCAAAATTTTAGAATTGCAATGAGTTGTAATTTAAAGGCTTTAGGTACTTACGAAGATATTAAGGCAGCAGATTGGATGGTATCTAGAATTGTGTCCTTAAAGCTTTTACCAAAAACCATAGATGACTTGTATGGTAGGTACCAAAAGGATAATTTCTCCTATGAGGAGATTGAGGAAGGCTTAATGCAACACTGTAAACATTTGCAAGGAACTGTAAAGCCTACTGAGATTAAAAAGAAGACTGAAAAAAAAAAAACACTAACCAACTGGTTGGGAAACCTAAGTCAGAGAAGGCTAAGTATGTGCCTAAAGAATAGGTAGGTACTTTCCTTAGCTTTGTAAAAGCTGAGGAAAAAAAATTTAAACAGGAAATAGACAAGCTGATGAAATTAAAGATGTAAAACCTTTCATGGTAAAGGACAGGAAAGTTTGTGCATTTTGTGGTGAGCAACATTCCAGTACATCTTGTCGACATTATGCTGGTTATGCTTCTATAGTAGGAAAGCCTCAGGAACTGGGATATTGTATATTCTGTATGAATTCCGAACACACTTCAGCGAACTGCAAGGCTAAATTAAATCTTTGTTTTAAATGCAAAAGGGATCATCATCATAGTGCTTTATACCCAATTATGAAAAATGAGGTTCCCAAACCTGCAAGCACCAATATGACAATTGCAAATGGGAATACTCCAATAGTAATGCCAGCTGCAGTTCCAATAGCAGATCTGAAGGTAATGACTGAGAATAGAAACCTATCAGTATGTACTCTTTTTGATACAGGTGCTCAGAAAACCTTAATTTCTGCAGACATTGTGAAGAAATTAAGGTTACCTATTATTGGCAAGGTAAATCTTAACTACTAAGGAAGCTCAGTCTTTTGATTTAGACTTTTCACACAACTAGGCAGATATAAATGCTGTATAACAGCAGCTGTCCTGGACAATATGGAGACAAGTATATATATATATATATATATATATATATATATATATATATATATATATATATATATATAGAGAGAGAGAGAGAGAGAGAGAGAGAGAGAGAGAGAGAGAGAAGGACTGAAGGAAACCTCTGATCATCTACAAAGCTTAGGGATAACATTGTATAAACGGAATGTAGCATCAGATACTGTGTGTCCCACAAAAATTATCACTGGTTCTGATTACTGTGGAAGATTCCTACATAGGACTTTCAAGAAGAATAAAGTACAGTTGTTCAAGAGGCCATGAGGTAGCCTTATTATGCGTCAGTTGCCTTTTCCAAAACAAGTTAAATAAGGAGAGGCCAAACTAATAGACTCAGTCTTTGTTACCCCCACATAGTCGTTGATGGTAGCTAGAATAGGTGCAGTACTAGAACCTACTCAGAAAACACGCTAAAGCTGTAATAGATCTGGCTAAATCAAACTTTCTTCAAAATCAAGCATCAAAACTACCTAGCAACCCTAATGACAATGGAATATTCTGGTCAACTCTCAATTCTTTCAATAATAATTTTAACAAGTCATCATCCATTCCCCCACTAAAATCTTCAGATGGCAACAATACAAATGACCCGTGTAGAAAAGCAGATATCTTTGCCAGTACAATTGCCAGAAATTCTACCATAGAGGAAGCCAGCCAGAACGTCTCAGCACTAGAACTTGACTCTCGAAATTACTTAAAATACGGACAAGATACGTAAAATCCATCCTAGACAATTTACCTACCAACAAAGCTCCAGGGCCAGATAGAATTCCGCCAATTGTTTTGAAAAACTGTTCACCAGAACTTGCCTCTGTTCTTGCTAAATTATTCAGACTGTACATACGCACTTCTTCATTCCCTAATTCATGAAAAGAAGCCAATATCCACCCAATACCTAGGAAAGGAAGTTCCTCTGACCCCTCTGATTACAGACCAATAGCTGTCACATCTTCCCTTGGTAAGGTATTTGTGTCACGGGGTTTGTGAATTTAAAATTTAAAAAATGCTAAATATTGTTCGAAAGTAGAGACAACAAATTGACTTGTGAATATCAAGTAGTAAGTTTTACTTTATTCCGGCTTACTTCGCCAATTCTCTGTGGACGAAAATTTATAAACTTTCTCAACAGTACAGAAGCAGAGACTAATTACTCATGAGTACTGTATCTTAGTACTGATAGCCTCTTGAGAAAGTGACTCCACCCCTGACAATCAATAACTAATGCTACTGGTAACAGACAGGTTCTTGCCAGTGCTTAACTCCTGGCTGACACAACGGATTTAAGTTTGATACAAAAGAGCTGGCATAAGTACCAGTTATGAATAATGTAAAGAGTTTGTATGAACTAGGAGCTGCAACTGAAGTGAGCGTAATGTGGAGATGTAAAACATGATTCTAATTACATTAAGCTCAAAGAAAAGAACTGTAAATTTATTGATTACAATAAAATAAATTTACTTTATGTGAATCTCAAAATAAATTCAAAAAGGGAATTCACAGTCACTAGGGGATTCATGAATTCAAATAACAAAGAGAATACACTCATTCACTCATTCAAAAGCTAATCAAACTTAAGCCTAGGAGAAACGAACAGAAATACTGGTCAGTGGAGGGGAGCTGAATGAATAGTCTGAGCGCCTGTGTGATGAATACCAAATGCTGCTATTCGCTAAGCCCGCTTTGGCAATTCACCGTCTAGGTGGAGATTCAGGAATTCGCTGTACAATGGAGGCGTTGCTCTACACTGGGCACAAACGATCCTACCCTCGAGGCGACTCAAAGCTGACTGACTTCAAACGGGGAACAGAGGCAAGAGCTGGCCGTGTTTGCCGGAAGTAGGCGTGGCCTAATTTCAACGGTCAATGGAAAGAGGGCGATCGATATAAAAATGCAATAAATCACTCAGTGAAAGCACTAATGTCGTGGATAAGAATGGTCACTTGCGAAACAGTGACAAATGTTCTGAAAACTATCTCGATCAAAGTGAATATGAGGACGGTTGAACTGAGTGATGGCCAGTGGAATTCCACTAGAGTTTGTGGTTTTCTTACCAAAGTACAATGTCACGAATTTGTATAAATACACTCGCATGAATTCATGACATTACACCCCATCAAAATCACATTTTTCTTCAGATAAATTTTACGATACACATACATATGAGATGCTGAGTTCATTACTGGGTTAAGCGCCAAAATGACCGCCAAGCACCTACATGCACGAACAAGTAGCTAAACCATCCCTCTATATGTTGGAAGTAAATAAGTGCTAAGACACAACCTACAAACGGGTCAAAATCCTGGTTAATTAGACATGTGTGTTGTGCCATCACGCCATGCAGCAAAAAAAAGAGTCTGGTTCCACACTAGTGCTCAAGGCGGGCAATTAGGTCCAGAATTTTGCCAGCTATATGGTCGCTCTTCCTATGAGTTCAGCCTTTCCTATGTTCCTTAAGTCGACTGCCCGTGGTGTTGAAGTGAATGTGGGAGCATTACCAGGCTATATCCCAGCCCCTGTCTTTACCCCCTTTGAAGCTGGCCAATCAGATAGTTGGGTTGCACTGCAGCTAGCAAATAAGCTGACACTTAACTCTATTCCCACCAGGAGCTGCAGTGCATAGTAACTTGCTGCTTTCTCATTATTATTATAATATTTATTAACCATTATTACTATTATTATTATTGTCATTGTGTTTGTGAAGTTACTGGTGCTCGTGGCAGTTTTTTTTTTTTTTTATTCAGGTTACGGGTTCATTTTTTTATCATTCAGCTTACAGGGGTTTTCAAATAATGTCCTCATACATTGAATGCTGTCTTACTTTTATACTATTATCAGCAATATAATAATTTATTATTTTGTTCTTGATGTCTGTGATGTGGTTCATGTTCATTGGTTAAAAACTCCGAGAAAAACACGCACAAATTTCCGACCATTCAACTGCTATTATTGTGAAAATAACATTTATGTCATAGAACTTTGATTTTATTCCACAGTATGACACTCCTGGGATATTATGCTAATATGTTATTGACATCTTATGATGTATTTCTGTAGTTATTAGTACGATAAAAATATTTTCTTAGCCGATCGGTCCAGCAGTGGGGAGCAAAATTTTACTTCTTCACACTATATCCTCATGATTAATGACTGATAGTGCAAAACAGAGATTATTGAAATAAAGAAAATACCATAAGCTACATTAAAAAAAAAAAAAAAACATCAAAATAACACAAGTGGTTACCGAGATATCAAAGTTCTGAAGTCGCCAGACTTTAAACACATTTTCTGGCGTTTTGTACTTTTGGTGCTTAGCCCAGCAATGAACTCAGCGCCTCATATAAATCCTAACTCAGTCACATAAGATTCACACTGTGGTGTGTGTACTATCCTGCTACAGAAGAAAATCATAGTCGCCCATGAGCGTAAAAACCTCGTATTTACATTAATAGAAGTAAGCTGAGCGAAAGGTTCACTACATTTACATTAACAATTGGTTGTTATGTAGCGTGATGTATGTAATACACGGTGTAGGTGCGACAGTTGTAGTGTAACTGTACCTACGTGTAAAATGATAAACACAAATCAATAGCAAATAGAGACGACGAGGTGGAAGAGAAGAGGCGGTAGCATGCGGCAGAGACGATCAGCTGATTTGCACAACAAAATTGCTACACCCGCCAGCTGCACCTGCGAAAGCAATTAAGGTGGAGCATCAAAAGTGTCAGTGTGACAATTTTTATTAAATTACTGTTTCCCTTTCTGCCTAGTAGCCAGTAATTATGTTACAAAACGTACATTATTATTTTGTTAGTGGATACATTATTAACCTGGAAACGTAGTCCTTGGATTGCTCAAATCTGTGAGGACCCCTGTAGTTTACAGGTTAAACCTACATTATTAACCAGGAAACGTGCTAGTCCTTGGATTGCTCAAATCTCTGAGAACAGGCAGTTTACTGGTTAAAGCTAACACTGCACTTATGATTCATAATGGCAAGCTGAGAATTCCTACGCGATCTCGGGCAGGTCACATTTTAACACCCAAGGTGGGTGTGAACACTCATGTGGATAATGTGCATTCTCTGGGAATCCTCAGAGAGGCCCACAGCTCGAGATGCTCCACAAGGTAATTCAGACACAGCCTCGGATTGCCTCTATGGATGTCTCGAACTTTCCCCTTAACCTACGGTACATATGTATGAACAGGCCATAGACATAATGTGTCCTGTGGGGCCAACGGGCGAGACGTCAGGTCTGCACCCACATCACCACTGCCCTGTCTCTCAACTGACTCTGAGATTATGGGTGTGGATTCAAATGGCACAGGAAAGACACATCCCTGACTGGTGGTATGTTGACACACATTGCAGGAATGCACAAAGCTATCTATTTCTTGTCCCATCCCTGGCCAGAAAAAGTCACCACGGATATGGCCCTGGGTTTTCCTTTTGCCCATGTGACCTCCTGAGGCTGAACAATGATCCCATTCTAACACTGCTTGGTGAAACTTCGCAGGAACGACAAACTGCAGTCGAACCTCACCCTAGGGTGTTCGTGACTCACGGTAGAGCCATCCTTGTTTACGAAGGAACATGGCTTGACCTTCCCATGAATACTTCATCTCTCTACCCTTTTGTTTCTTCCGCACGGCAGCAAGTGTCGGGTCAGACTGTTGTTCTTGGACAACATCTTGGCAACAAATCAGATCTTGCGGCAATGCAGTGGTCACCGGGGTGACAGAGTTTGGAGCCTTGACCATGGCTCTTGTTATTGCGGCCGAAGTCTGAGTAGCGTCATCTATGGTGCAACTATACTTGGCACCTGCTATGTTGCCTATAATAAGGTCAAATAAAGGTTCTGGCATGACAACTGCAAGAGTCGTACCAGTGTAAAATGGAGATGCCACCTGGATGTGCGCCTCAGGGAACAATCTCACTGATCCATCAATAAGCTGAGCTTGGATCTGTCACCCTGTGTACTCCTCAGGCCGAACTAGACTGTTGCTGACAGAGCAACCTGAGGAACCATTGTCTCTCAGGACTTTTACAGGAATGCCTCCCACAAACCCTGGCTGAACAAGGAAGGCACTGTTACCTGTGGGAGGGCCGGTGGAGGAAGCAGCCAGCCACTGATGAGGCTGCTGAATGAATGATGCAACAAACATGGTGCCCTGAGAATTTGATACCTAAGGGGTCATACTCACCGTCTGGGGAGACAGAGCATTGACCACCTGTGGCAGAGAGTTCACTGTCGCTGGGGGACTAGTGAGCTGTGGAGAAGTACCTGTGCTGCTAGGAATGACACCACCATACTGCTGTTGAGGAATAAAGGCTGCATTCGCCTCGTGCCTCTGATACACTAGGGCTGGTGCTGAAAAGGACAGTCCCGACCTTTGATTGCGTGGCTGATACTGCTGCTGGTTAGGGTACTTGTTGTACCGCTTCCACTCAGGTTTCTATGAATTTTGCCCCTGGTCCTTCTTCTGCGTTTTTCTTGGACCTTGGCCATTATTCTGAGAATGGCCTTGATGCTGGGGTTCAGTCTGAGATGGTTTCCCAGATTTGTCAGCGTCCCTGTTCCAGGTGTGTTGCTTATGAGATTGATACCCATAAGCAGTGAAGAATGCATCAGCCTTCTCCACCATTTGGCTGGCATCCCTTACCTGGCAGATCTTAAGCTGAGCCATAAGGTCAATTATCCTCTCTCGTGTGGGAGGGGTTTCACCTTTCTCCATCCACTCATCTAAGTAAGCAGTAAGTCGATCAAGAAACTGAACAGCAGTCTCCTTTTCTTGCAGACACTCCCTCATAAACTGACTCCTGGCATCATCAACTGTGAGACCATATGCTTTGATGAGTGTGGCCTTCATCATCTCATACGTGAAATTGTCTCCACGAATTTTGTGGAGAATATCGAGGGCAGGGTCCTCAAACACGCTAAGAAACTGGAGCCGCACAGCTGCCTCATCCAGCTGGTACAGCTGCGCCATGTCTTCGAAATGAGCCATGAATGGCTCGATTCACTTGCCTTCGTTGTATGAAGGAAGCCTGAGGCGTGGGGTTGCCAGAACATGTGCAGGGAGAGTGCTCGTGGATCTTGGGTTAGCTGCACCAGATGTGTCTGAAGCCAAGGAGTCTTGCTTGAGCTTCAGCACCTCAAGTTCATGTTTCTCACGTGCCTTGCGCTTGGCACATTTGTGTTCTCGTTGTTCTCGCTCGTGTTCATGTTCTCTCTCTCGTTGTTCTCGCTCATGTTCACGTTCTCTCTCTCGTTGTTCTCACTCATATTCGCGTTCTCTCTCACGTTGTTCGCATTGTTTTTGCTTGTGTTCACTTTGTCTCTCACGTTCCTCACGTTCGAGTTGAATTCTACTCTCCTCACAGGCATCACTCTCATGATGTTGTTCATAACTAAACCATGAGAGCACATATTCTTTTATTTGTTGGGGATCGGTAAGCCCCATATCTTTGGCTTCCTGTACATATACATTAGTGGTCATGATGCTAACTCAGCTAAGGCTGAGTGGACTAAAGACTGAGTACTGACTGCTATTTTGCAGAGAAATGCTAATAATCAAAAGTAAAGAATATAGGCACAGGTTGGTGGTGACCAGTTTTATCTAGTTAAACTGGTAAAGAAAATATGAAAAAAAAAAAAATGCAACTGACTGGGAAAACTATTACATAAAATTAATAGAAATGAATCAATAACCACCAGTAAGATAGTGCCTATAGACTTTAATGATAACAAATTCCTAGGTGTGAGTGAGTGAGTATTATCTCGTTAATAACTTTAGAGCTAGGAGATAATATTCTGGCGAGGTCGCCAGATGTCATGGGGTTTGTGAATTTAAAATTTAAATTATGCTAAATATTGCTTGAAAGTAGAGACAACGAATTGACTTCTGAAAATCAAGTAGGAAGTTTTACTTAATTCCGGCTTACTTCGTTGATTCTCTAAGGATGAGAATTTATAAACTTTCTCAACAGTACACAGCAGAGATTGATTACTCACGAGTGTTGTTTGTTAGTACTGACAGCCTCTTGAGAAAGTGACTCCACCCCTGACAATCAATAACTAATGCTAATAGTAATAGACAGGTTCATGCCGGTGCTTAACTCCTGGCTGACACAACGGATTTAATTTTGATGCAAAAGAGCTGGCCTAAGTACCAGTTATGAATAATGTAAAGAGTTTGTACGAACTAGGAGTGGCAACTGAAGTAAGCGTAATGTGGAGAAATAAAACATGATTCTAATTACATGAAGCTCAAAGAAAAGAACTATAAATCTATTGATTACAATAAAATAAATTTACGTTATATGAATCTCAAAATAAATTCAAAAGGGGAATTCACGGTCACTAGGGGACTCATGAATTCAAATAACAAAGAGAATACACTCATTCGCTCATTCAAAAGCTAATCAAACTTAAGCCTAGAAAAAATGAACAGAAATACTGGTCAGTGGAGGGGAGCCGAACAAAAAGTCTGGACACCTGTGTGATGAATACCAAATGCTGCTATTCGCTAAGCCCACTTTGGCAATTTACCATCTAGGTGGAGATTCAGGAATTCACTGTACAATGGAGGCACTGCTCTACGCTGGGCACAAACAATCCTATCATCGAGGCGACTCAAAGCTGACTGATTTCAAACAAAGGCAAGAGCTGGCCGTGTTCACTGGAAGTAGGCGTGGCCTAACTTCAACGGTCAACAGAAAGAGGGTGAATGATATAAAAATGCAATGAATCACTCAGTGAAAGCACTAATGTCGTGGATAAGTATGGTCGCTTGTGAAACAGTGACAAATGTTCTGAAAACCATCCTGATCGAATGATGGCCAGCGGGAATGCCACTAGAGTTTGTGGTTTACTACGAAAGTACAATGTCACGATTTTGTATAAATACATTCGTGCGAATTCATGACAATTTGAAACTTTAATTAATAAGCCCATAGTCAAACACTTGAATCGAACATCTTAATTAGTGATAGACAATATGGTTTTTGCCATGACAGATCCACCATTGACATACTCAATCTCCTGACTCATACCATCCATCAATCAATCGACCTACATGGAGAAACTCATGCAGTAGCGCTTGATATTTCTAAAGCTTTCGACAGAGTATGGCACCATTCCATGCAGTCTGAACTCCCTTGCTATGGACTAACGTCTTTTGTTCCTTTGATTTCCTCATATCTCAGTAACAGAAAAATAGAATAAAAATAAATGATGTATATTCCAATTTCCTCTCAATTAACGCCGGCATGCTGCAGGGATCAGTTCTTGTGTCAACCCTGTTCCTGGTTCATAAAATGATCTCTTATCTGTCACCCACAATCCCATCCATTCATATGCAGATGACTCAACTCTTCACACTTCATTCACACTCAGACACCCATTTACAAAGTCTGATATCTCTAACTTTCAACCCAGTACAGCCATCTCCATAAATCAGGACTTATCTACAATCAGTGAATGGGGACAAAACAACCTTGTCTCATTTAACCCGCCGACTGCTGTTGACATATATATACGTCCACACGTTTTGTCACTGTGAGATCCCGTTCACGTATTTAAATACGCAGCAATTGCAGGGTCCCTAATTTGCACAATTTTCAAATTTCGCGCATGATTTTTGGTACGTATACACGGGACACTTTCCTCTACAAGATGACAGGCAGGGTCAATGCCTTACCCCGCATGACTTCCCTCCCCTCACACACCATTGTCCTGGGAATTCACCTGTTACCAGTGACCTGGCCAGTAAAGCCATGTTGTGCCACGGTACGAAATTCAAGGCCAGAGTGATTCCCCAGTCGATGACAATGTGGAGGACAAAGTTTACATAGCATTAGAGGAAGAAACAGTCAGAAATGATGATCAGGTAATGTCACCAAAAAAGGTCAGGTAAGTTGATGTGTTTGGTGGGTGAAACAATGCATATATTGCCTATATTACTGTGTGAAAACCATTATACTCTCATACTACATATAAACTCGTACCAAATAAATAAATAAATACCGTTTATGAGTGGTGTGGAATAGTTACCCTCCCATAGAACTCGTTTTCTTTGGAGCCAGCCTGATAGAAAACACAGTAAGGTAAGGGGTACTGCTACCTGTATTCAGTATTTTAAACCTCAGATGAGCGATTTCTCTATAAATTTCCAATGTCTCTCACCAAAAGTGGAGGTTTGAGCCAAAAAATTTTTTTTCCAAAGTTGGTCGGGACTGTGGGGAGTCAGTGGTGGAAAATCGGTTGGGACAGGGCTGGTTAATGCTAGTAAAACTAAATATAAACATTTTACTAATAGAGAGGTATTGCCAGATTCGTATATTATCTTTAGTGCTACAAATATTCCCATCTCCAAAAGTATTGAAATTCTCGGTGTCTCACTTAACAATGCCCTCAGCTGGACCTCTCATGTCAGATCACTTGCTAAAACTGCCTCAAAGAAACTTGGATTCTTGTACAGAGTCTGTAACTTCTTCACTGACAAGCAGTTAGCTATAATTTATAAGAGTCATGTGCACTCTCAGCTTGAATACTGCTCACTCTTGTGGCATGGATGTGGAGAGGATGCATTAAAACAACTAGATAAAATTAAATTCAGAACAAAGCTGTTAGAATTATTAATAACCCTGCTATTACTAATAAACTACCTCCCCTACAAGTAAGAAGGAATGTTACCTCCCTTAAATTATTTTACAGACATTTTTATAGCAAATGAGCTGACGAAGTTGCCTCCATTGTGCCACTTCTCCATGCCTTCCTTCGTGCTACACGGGCATCTGGTAGCGCTCATGACTGGACAGTCACATTACCATATTGCAGAACTTCTGCCTATCAGAATTCTTTCATTCCCCGAACTGCATCTCTCTGGAACTCTCTTCCCCAGAGTTGTTTCCCTCAAAACCTCAACCTACAGCTGTTCAGGTCTAACTGAAACAGATATTTTATGAACAGAGGACACCAATAATCTGGTGTATGGATTTTTTTTTTATTCATTTGTTTTTCCTTCCTCTCTTCCGTTTAAAAAATAAATAAATAAAAGATAAATGACTTGATGGATGAAAATATTGAACCTGTACACAAATTGTGGAACCTGGACAATGTAGGAATACACTCTGAGGAACCAACCCTTGAAGATAAAATAACTTTGGATGTGTATAACTAGTCAGTAGAATTTAATGATGGATAGTATTAGGTAGGATTATCATGGAAACTAAACCATTCGGAGTTACCAACAATTTACCAAGCAGCTAAGGGTCAGTTAAATTCTCTTCTAAGGAAGTTAATAGATAAACCAGAACATCTAACCATATATAATAATATTATAAAGGATCAATTGAAGAATATATGTATAGGGAACAGAGGTAGAATTCCCTGTTAACCACAAAGGACATTATTTACCACATCATGCTGTAAGCAAGGATTCAGTAACTATTCCCATAAGGATAGTTTTCAATTGTAGTAGTAAAGCGTCCAAAGGATCAGCTAGCTTGAACGATTGCCTATACTCTGGACCTACACTAACAGAGAAGTTAGAGAATGTGTTACTATGATTTAGAGAGAAACCTTATGCTTATAAAGCAGACATTAGCAAGGCTTTTCTCAGAATAGGACTGAGACAGGAGGATAGGAAATTTGCAAATTTCCTCTGGCCTCATGATCCTCAAAATGAGGATAGTCCATTGAAAACTTACTGTTTCCGATCGGTGCTCTTTGTCTCTTGTGCTAGTCCTTTCCTACTTTGCAAAACTTCAAAGCATCATTTTGAAAATGCCAAATGCGCAGAAATAGGGCAGGCTTTTTATATGGATAATTTGTAAGGTGTTGCTGATAAAGAGTCGGAAGCATTGAAGGCTTATGAAGTAAAGAAGAGAGAAACCTGTACTGTACACAGGAAAAATCATCTGATAAATTACCAATATGCTTTGAATCGAACCAGGGACTCTCAGGTGAGAGCCAGGCAGCATACCACTACACCACGACCATGTAAAAGTTAGCTCACGTTGTCACAATTTTGTAACCAACGTCCCTCCGCCCCCACTGTGGACGGAGGTGTAGTGGTATGCTGCCTGGCTCTCACCTGAGAGTCCCTGGTTCGATTCCCAGCATATTGGTAATTTATCAGATGATTTTTCCTGTGTACAGTACAGGTTTCTCTCTTCATTCTGACTTGCCGTAAGTGCTTGGGATAGATTAAAAGCATCTACTTGCCCGAGTGCCAGGGGGTTAACTCATCCTCTTGATGCCCACAGTGGGGGCGGAGGGACGTTGGTTACAAGATTGTGACAACGTGAGTCAACGTTTACCTGGTCGTGGTGTAGTGGTATGCTGCCTGGCTCTCACCTGAGAGTCCCTGGTTCGATTCCCAGCATATTGGTAACTTATCAGAAGCTTATGAAGTAGCTAAATCCAAATGTGGGAAGACAAATTTGCCGTTACAGAGCTGGAATACAAAGTCACCGCTTTTGAGGAATGAAATACAAGAGGACTATCCAAATAAAGACATTTCCAAAATTCAAAATGTGTTGGGTCTTAACTGAGATACAAGAGCTGGCGAAAAAAGCTTGAAACCAGTTAAGTTCTCTGATGTCACTCTCAGCAAGAGGTCCTTGTTAAGTAATGTCTCCATGTTATTTGACCCAATAGGTTTGATTAGTCCTATAGTGATTAGGGGCAGATGTTTCGTGCAGGAGGCTTGGCGAGAAAAGTTAGACTGGGACACGGAATTAGGTGAGACATGTGGAACAATGGGAACAGATTAGAAAGGAGTTTGAAACCACATCAATCATATGTATTCCCAGGGAAATAAACAGTAATGAGAAGTCGCACTTATACGTATTTTGTGGTGCTTCTCAAAGGGATTATTGAGCAGTAGCTTATTGTGCAACAGGAGGGGATAGAAGATTATTATGTCGAAAGCCAGAGTTGCACCAATTAATGGAAGAAACCTACCTCAAATGGAATTGGCTTCCATAGAAGTAAGAACTAAATTAGCCAGGTGTATAACCACTTCTCTTGATTCTCAGTTTGCGGATATCTATATATGGACTGATAGTGAGGTTTGTCTTTACTGGATTGGGAAGGAAGACAGTTCCTTTCGTCCACAATAGAGTGAAGATTATTAAAGAGCTGTCTTCCAAATTTAAATTCATGCATGTATCCTCCAAACAAAATCCAGCTGATCTGCTCTCGAGAGGTTCGACTATAAAGAGACTGATCAAAGATAACTTGTGGTTTAAAGGTCCTAAATGGTTAATCACTAAAGACTGGCCTGAGCAGAAACAGTATAGTATTGCTGAGGTTCGTGTAGTAAACTTGGATCCTGTAGTACCTGAGCCAGAAGTAACTGACATTAGCAGATTCTCAGCAATAAGACCACTTATTAACACTACTAACTTAATTATTGAATTTTTGAATAAAAAGGTGGGGTTTCAGAACTTAGATCCCATGGAATATTGGCTGAAAAGGATCCAAAGGAACTATTACGGAGAGATATATGACCTTTTAGGTCAAGGCACTCGGAAGAATAATAAGCTGATAAGAGATTTAGGCTTGTTCTTAGGCGGAAAAGGTCTAATTAGATGCCAGGGCCGAATAATAAAGGCTGATTTGCCTCTCCAAAATAGACATCCCATATTATTACCCAAGAGTGGATATTTTATACAGTTAATTGTAAAGGAGGCCCGTGATTTCCCTCTTCATGGAGGTGTGCCACAGACTTTAGCCCAAATCTGGGATAGGTATTGGATCCCTAAGGGTAGACAGGTCATAAAGAAATATGTCAAAGGTTGCATTACATGTAGGAGGCATGAACAAATGTAGGAGGCATGAACAATGACCATATGACTATCCCGGACCACCTGCCTTACCAAGGGATAGGGTAAATGTAAGTCAGCCCTTCAAAGTAACTGGGGTTGATTACCAGGGGCTTTAACTGTTACGGGTGAGGGAACTCCCCATAAGGTTTACATACGTCTGTTTACTTGCATCTACACAAGGACAGTCCATCTAGAAATGGCAGAAGATCTGAGTTCAGAGACATTCCTGAACGTATTTTGAAGATTTGCACCTAGAAGATCGTGTTCTATTAAATTAATAAGCAACAACGGAACCAATTTCGTTGGAGCAGCACCTTTACTTTTGAACATAATGATTGACCCAAAGGTTAAGTCGGCGCTCGAAATCCGATATTGTACCTGGCAGTTCATAGCTCCAAGAACACCATGGCAAAATGGATTTACTGAACGAATGGTTGGTATTATGAAGAACTGCCTTAGGAAAACCTTACACAGAACTAAGATCACAAGAGAAGAGTTAAGAACAATGATAACTGAAATTGAAACTAGGATTAATGATAGACCCCTAACCTATTTAGATAACACTAGCATCTCGCTTGAGGACTTGACACTGGTTCATATGTTATATGGCAGAAAGCTCCATCCAGTGCCTTGTGTAGATATCCAGGTGAAAGTAGATGATCCTGCCACAGAAAATAATGAATTAGGACATCTGTGGGAGGGATATGAACGTCTGAAAAGGGTATTGGATGCCTGGAATAGACATATCTTTAGAGCCTACGAGAAAGATTTTATGGGGCTCAGGCTGCCAGCAACAAGTCAATTATAATCATAGGAGATGTGGTCTTCGTGAAAACAGAACACCCAAGATCCCATTGGCCATAAGCTAAAGTGATCTCCATGCATCCAGATTCAGAGGGGGTGCTGAGACTCATAAAAATAAAATGTAGGAGACATACCAATGTAAAAACTACTGATAAGCCGGTACCCCTTGAGTTAGTGGCTACCCCGGATACAGGGGATGGTGGAGATGAAACGGGTTAAGAGAAGCGACCTAGAAGGGTCGCAGCACAGGGTCCTCAAGACCTTTGGAGAGAACTCCTGGCTGAGGGTACATTACATGATACAGCATATCATTTTTCACCCAGCCCCAAAACTGTGGGAAATATTCTCCCCCAGAGCGGTTGAGCTCTACTTTTTAAAATAGTCATCCTTGGTTAGAAGCAGAGGAAAACCTGGAGATCGATAATAACTATTCAAGCAGTTTTTATAACCCAGAAATTACGTTGTATTTAATAATTCTTATTATTAATAAATTAAATGCTACTGCGTTTAATCCTCGTGGACAACTATAGTGTAAATCCATGTAATTAATTGGAAAGTTCCATTGACCTAAACTGAGTCTGCGTGTTAGATGACGTGTTCTGAGGATGAAAAGCCCTCATATAAAAAGCAGATGTTGGTTTAAAATATTTACATTGATAAAAGGAATATTTGGTTTGGCTTTAGTTTAATTAAAACAAAGATTAATTAGTTAGACTCACCCTGTATATATCATGATGTAATCTAACTGTATTTAGCATTGTAATTAATAAATAGCTGGCACCTCTTCAAATCCTATGAGGGAGAAAGAAGCTTGCCATGTTAGTCACTCTGCTCCTAGATCTCGTCAGATTAGCAAGTTGAAAATACGCACCTCATGGATGCTTGGCAGCTCAGGCAACCGACATTAAAGACCAGGCTCGTCGTCATCTGCTGTCCGACCCTTTCTAGCTAAATAACATTTACGAATTAGCCAATTGAATCAGGAATTAGCTAGGAGATAGGAGAATAATAATTAGGTGAGTTAGAGTATCAGTTACGGTATACCTAAACCTCCTACGAGACTTATGTGATTTTACTTATGGACATTTTTTGGTGTCCTACGAGTGAGGACCTACGACTTGTATACTAGAAAATTTTTCCAACACTCTGTACGTGGAGTGTTTATGTTGGAAGAAAGTCAGAAAAAAAGCAATCAAGTGGCAAACAAGCAACTAGTGAGAGTGGCAATAAACAGCTGGCTGACTAGTGCTGACACAAGAGATAATTCAAATTAGCAAAACACTCTAAAACGATGGCATTCTCAGACAAACTAGGAAAGAGAGATAAAAGTAAAAAGCATCCCTTCTGTTGTGACTCAAGAGAAGTAGATCATTTGCTAAAACAGCCTCAAAGAAACTTGGATTATTGTTCAGAGCCTGTAACTTCTTTACGGATGAGCTGTTATATATAATTTATGAGTCTTGCACACTCTCAGCTGAAATACTGTATTGTTCACCCTTGTGGAATGAATGTGGAGAGGCTGCTCTACTGTACAACAACTGGACAAAATTTAGAAGAAAGCTGTTGGAATTATTAATAACCCTGATATTACAAATAAACTACCTCACGCACAAATAAGAAAGTATATTGCCTCCCTTGCATTATTTTACAGATACTTATATGGCAAATACTCAGACGAAGTTGAGTCCATTGTGCCACCTCTCCATGCCTTCCTTCATGCTAGATGGGCATCAGGTAGCGCTCATGATTGAAATGTCACACAGCCAGAGTGAAGAACTTCTGCCTATCAGAATTCTTTTATTCCCCAAACTGCATCTCTCAGGAACTCGCTTCCCCGGAGTTGTATCCCCCCAAACTTCAATCTACAGCTGTTCAAGTCCAACTGTTACTGATTTTTTATGAATGGAGGATGCCAGTAATCTGGTGTGTGGATTATTTTTTTATGAATTTGTTTTTCCTTCCTCTGTTCTGTTACATAAAAAAAAGAATTTTAGAAATTAAAAGGGAATTACAATATGAGAAAAAAAAACAAAGAATAAAAAAATGAAGAACTGACAATAGAGATGAACAAAACAGATGCTGAAATATGTGAAATGTCAGAAGTAAGTGATTTTAAAAGCATAATGAGATAAATTAGTATCGAAGTGATAAATCACCAGGAAATGGTAAGAAAAAATTAAAATGAAGAGGTAATAAAACAGGCAAATAACATATTAAAAAAGAACAATGTGTTTGAAGAATCAGTTTGAACAGTACAGGATGAGGTGAAAACAAGTTATGCTCAGATCTTGACCCGCGGCATCCCGTCGACGTGAATTAACGTCCACACGTTTTGTCACTGGCAATCCCGTCGAAGTACATTAACGCGAATCAATTGCAAGGTCCGTAATTTGCATAATTTTCAATTTTCGCATGTGATTTTTGGTACGTATACACGGGACACCTTCCTCTACAAGATGCCCGGCAGGGACAATGCCTTACCCAGCATGACCTCCCCCCCCTGCATGCCATTGTCTCAGCAATTCACCTGTTATCAGTGACCTGGCCAGTAAAGCCATGTCATGCCATGGTACGAAATTCAGGGCCAGAGTGATTCCCCAATCGATGACAATGTGGAGGACAAACTTTACATAGCATTAGAAGAAGAAACAGTCAGAAATGATGATCAGTTAATATGGCAAAAAAAGGTCAGGTATGGTGATGAGTTAGTGAGTGAAACAATGCTTATAATGCCTATATTACTGTGTGAAAACCAATATACTCTCGTACTACATATAAATTCGTACCAAGTAAATAAATAAATACCGTTTATGAGTGGTGTGAAATAGTTACCCTCCCATAGAACTCGTTTTCTTTGGTGCCAGCCTGTTAGAAAACCCAGTTAGGTAAGGAGGTACTGCTACCTGGATCGAGTATTTTAAACCTTGGGTGAGCGATTTCTCTATGAATTTTTGATGTTTCTCACCAAAAGTGGAGGTTTGAGCCAAAAAAAAAAAAAATCCAAAAATGGTCGGGATTGGGGGGAGTCAGTGGTGGAAAAGTGGTCGGGATGGGCCGGGTTAAAGGAAAAGGATGAACTAAAGGGCAGACAAAGCATTGATCCAACAGGGTTTGAAAATGTAAACACCAGGCAGGAAGTTAAAGAAGTAATAAGGAAAAATCCAAAACTACTAAGGGAGACAGTTGACATGAACAAATCAATAATAACAGAAGACAAGGAAGAGAAAGAAATAAAGAAGAAAATTATCAGGGACAAAAATGAAATGAGTATTATCATACAAATTTTAACCAAAGTACAGTAATAGATGAAGCATCAGAAAACATACTGAGGAATTTCACAGAGTGGGAAAATATGAATGTGGAAATCACAGGTCAATAACAATAACATTTCAAAACTCAAATACAATGGAACATGTAATGAGAAATGCCAAAAAAAAACTACATGAAGAGCAAGGCATGAAGTAAATATGGTTAAGGAAATGCTCAAACAAAGAAGATAGGGAAATATTAAAAGAAACACTTGAAGATGCTAAAAGAAAACAAAAATGAGAGGACTGAAGAAAAAGAAAGACATTTTTTCTTCAAGGTAGTGGGGTTACAAGTGAGGAAGTGGTACATAAACAGAAGAGCCAGTTAACTGACCCAAAAATAAGCCAAACAGGGCGAAGATATCATCGTCATCAACCGGACCTCCTTTCCCACCTTAAGGCACTGTGAGGAGTAGCAATGTCCACATAACGCAAATTTCCCCAATCCAATGGGCCACGCTTCCATTAGCTCACCATTCAAGTCTCCGGAATCCTGTCTCTATCTGATAAGGCAAAAACAATCACCACGTTCTTTAGCTTCCCATAAACGTATCAGATAGTCAATCCAGACGCTGTCACGTTAAAAAGGGGTGCTAAATCCCTGATACTAGGCTTCTCCTCACAAGATTCATCCAGCCAGCTCGATCTCTTGCAAGTTCCCTAGCCTCACTGACTTCCAAACCTCTCTTCCTCACACACTCATCCACCATATCCCTGCACTTCTCCTTGGCCTACCTCGCGTCTTCCCTCATTCAAATTCACTCAAGTATACCTTTTGCACCACTCTATTGTTATCAGTGCTCTGCACATGACCATACCATCTCAGTACATTCTCTTCGATTCTGGTGTCCACAGCTTTCCTCACTCCATATCTTTCACGAATCACATTATTTCTCTGCCTAGCCACTCTGTACTCCACATATATTCCTCGGCAGTCCCATCTCCACTGCTTTTACTGCTGACTTTTCATTTTCATGCCACACCATAGCCTCACATCCATATGTTAAAGATGACACTAAAACTCCCTCGTGTAACCCTCGTGCAGCTGCAGCACTCAAACCTCTGCTTCTTATCAGGGCCTTCATTGCACCAGCTGCTTCCCTTCCTTGTGTCACTCTACTTTCCACTTCTGTACATTTTGGTCTCTTTTCTATCACTGTATCCAGGTATTCCCTCTCTGACCAGTTCCAGTCTCTCTCCACTCACTCTAACATCTTACTGGGAGTCACCATCACTCTCAGTAACCATCACTTTACTCTTTTCTACATTTACTCTGAAGGCATGACGTTCACAGACATCAGCAAAACTCTGCACTAGTCTACAACATTCTTGTCCGGTATTTCCAAGTAGTACCAGTAGTGTGTCATCAGCATACAGCAAAATTCAGATATTCCATCCATCACCATTCATTACCAACGCTATCCCCCTCTCCATTATATATATATATATATATATATATATATATATATATATATATATATATATATATATATATATATATATATATATATATATATATATATATATATATACAGTATACATACAGTATATATATATATATATATATATATCTATATATATCTATATCTATATCTATCTATCTATCTATCTATCTATATATATATATATATATATATATATATATATATATATATATTGTGACGAAACAAAGAGAGATAATGAACACTTCAAGTGAGAATACTAAAATCACTACTATCCCGCAAAGTTCCAGGTTCAAAACAAAAGACTTAGGTAAAATTACAAGTTAAAGTTTAATGCTCAAACTAATAACTAAACATTCAGGACTCATAAGGATAATGTAATGGCAAAAACAGGTTAAATATATAGTTAACTGCAATAGCCTCTATTAACACGAAATTAGCAAGAGTAAATTTATCTAAGTCAGCCCTGATAAAATGAGAAAACCGGATAATGCTCAGTTAATGCAAGATATATTATTACAGATACAAAATATTATTAATAATGGCTGACATTAAAACTCTACATGAATCACAAAAACCCTACCAGGCCTACGAATTAACGCCCCAGGCCACACAGTACAAGAAAAATGGTAACAACACCCATACTCAAATTATACAGCAGCTAGATGGCTGGAGACTTCCTGAGCACTCACAAAAATAATAATACACTATACAGGGGAGGACAGAGCTGTGAACAAAATGGGGAGTAGATCTAAGTGGCAATTAATGCAGAGACTGAGCTCATTATATAGGGGGCAGGCAGAGCTTGATACAACTTGTAAGAAGGACGCGCAAATGAAGCCATAGGGGACAAAGAGTTGACAATCCTGCTCTGAAAAACAGAAAGAACGACTTACTCTATCATAAGGGGGAGAAGGGGGGAGTGAGATAGAATACGCAAGCCTGGTCACTATGGAAGCCATGAGGCGAATCGTAATCAAACATGCAGCATACTGTACGTTAGAATTATACAATGGATGATGAAATCATAGGCTATGTAACACCTCCCCACAAAGAAAAAGAAATTTACAAAGGAAATTTCTTATTACTCTAAAACAATCTGTCTAAAGTCTAGATAAGCAATCTGCAATAACATTTTCTTTTCCCTTGACATGTTGTATGTCTAATGAATGCTCCTGAAGAAGTAGACTCCATCTTGTCAATCTCTGATTTTTATTTTTAAACTTACTAAGGAATTTTAGTGGGTTATGATCGGTATAAATGACTATGGGGTCAAAACCAGAACACAAATAAAATTAAAAATGCTGTAAACCCAAAATCAAGGCAATAAGCTCTTTTTCAATAGTTGAGTAGTTGTTTTGAGGTGGGGTGAACTTCTTACTGTAATAAGATACAGGGTGTTCAATACCCTGATCATCCTCTTGCAGCAAAACAGCTCCAGCTCCTGTATCACTTGCGTCAACAGCCATCTTAAAAGGCTTAGCAAAATTTGAAGTAGCGAGCACTGGCTGACTTAATAGGATAGCTTTATGTTTACTGAAAGAAGATTCACAGTTATCGGTCCAGACAAATTTAACTCCCTTTTTCAGTAGGTCTGTATGTGGTGATACAAAAATTGAAAAGGTAAGAACAAATCTCCTGTAATAACCTACCATTCCCAATAATCTTTGTAGCTCTTTCCTACTTTTAGGTCTGGGAAGATCACTTATAACCTGAACCTTAGCTCCTGGTGGTGCAACGTGTCCATCACCAATTACGTACCCAAGGTACTGAACTTTAGCTTGACCAAACTCACACTTTGATAAATTAGCTACAAGATTAGCCTGAACCAAACGCTCAAGAAATTTACTGAAATGGCATAGGTGATCTTTCCAGTTGTCACTGAAGATTAATACATCATCAATATAAACAACACACCCTGCCAAACCCTCTGTTACAACATTCATAAGCTTCTGAAAAGTGGCTGGTGCATTCTTCATACCATATGGCATTACAGAACATGCAAAACTCTTTCCTAGTGTTACAAAACATGAGATCTCCCTAACACGTTTAGTCATAGATACTTGGCAGTATCCCTTTAACAAATCAAACTTACTTATGTACCTAGCCTTTCCGATCTTGTCTATGCAATCTTCCACGCGAGGGAGAGGGTAAGTGTCTGTTTTGGTTATCTGATTAACAGGTCTGTAGTCGATGCAAAGCCGCTGTGACCCACCTGGCTTAGGGACTAGAGTGACAGGAGAACTCCACTCGCTCTGACAGGGCTCAATCATCTTGTGATCCAACAGGTAGCCAAGCTCCTTCTGGATGAGAGGAACTTTCACTGGGTTTACACGGTAAGGAGACAGTTTAATTGGCTTTACGTCTCCAACATCGACATCATGCATCAACACAATGGTTGTTCCTGGAGTGGCACGGAACACTTGCGGGTACTCCTGCAGTAATGTCGAAAACTCCTGCCTTTCCTCGGGAGCTAGATGAGAAAGCTAAGTCTGGAGATCATTCATGATATCAGGATTCTTCCCCAAACTATCACTCAGGCTCATACTGCATGGGAGAACTTCACTTGCAGACTCGGGTGGAACAGCTACAGTGCAGACTGGGTTATTTTCGTCCCGCCTGTGATATAACTTTAGCATGTTGATGTGACAAAGTTGCTTGTGTCGATGACATAGTTGACATCACTGAGTTTCTTCTCCACGAAATAAGGACCACTAAACTTGGCTTGAAGAGGTTGCCCATGCACCGGTAGCAGAATCAAAACCTGATCTCCTGGATGAAAGTGGCGTAACCTGGACTTCTTATCATACCAAGTCTTCATCTTCTCCTGAGCAGCTCCTAAATTCTCTCTCGCCAGCTGTAAAGCAGTGGACAGCCGTTCTTTGAAATTCATCACATACTCCAGCAGGTTGACGTCATCTTCCTCCGACAGCCAGCATTCCTTGAGTAGCTTAAGGGGTCCTCTTACTTCATGGCCAAACAGTAGTTCAAAGGGTGAGAAGCCCAGTGATTCATTTGGAGATTCTCTTGCGGCAAATACAACGAATGGAAGACCTTTATCCCAGTCTTTCTGATGTTCCAAACAGTATTTCCTGAGCATCGATTTGAGTGTTTGATGATATCTCTCCAACGCTCCTTGGGTCTGGGGATGGTAAGCTGAAGACGTGATCTGGGTGATGCCCAACTCTTTCAGAGACTGCTTGAAAACATTTGACATGAAATTACTTTCCCGGTCTGACTATAACTCCTTGGGCAGACCAAACTTGGTGAAGAACCCTAGCATTTCTTTAACCACGTTCTTGGCTGAGATATTTCTAAGTGGAATGGCTTCAGGATAACGAGTAGCCATATCAATCAGGGTCAACACATAAGAAAATCCTGAAGAAGTCTTAGGAAGAGGGCCCACAATATCCACCAACACACGGGTGAAAGGCGCCTCAAAAGGAGGAATGGGAACTAGAGGTGCAACCTTTTCAGTCTGATTACACTTCTCCACAACTTGACAGGTGTGACAAGACTTACAATACCAGGAAACATCTCTGAAGATACCTGGCCAGTAGAAGTGTTTCAAGATGCGTGCCACAGTCTTCCTCACTCCAAGGTGTCCTGCCAAACTGGAATCATGAGCCACTCTAATGATATCCTGCCTACAAACACGAGGGATGACAACTTGATGTACAACCTCCCATTCACAGTCGGCTGATGCTGTTGTGGGTCTCCACTTCCTCATAAGTACTCCTGACTTTATATAATAACAAGTAGAAGCACCAGCTGACTCTTCCTCACTGCAAGCAGAGTTAGCTAGACCTTTCAACTCACGGTCAGCAACCTGCAACTCAACCAACTCTTGACGAGAAAAATTGTCGACACTACGGGGTACTGCCTCATCTGGTGAGTGGTCCAAATTAGCAAGAAAAGTGTCAGCTAGGATAAGATCATCATCATCATTATTCTCTAAGTCACCAGTAACTTTAGACTTAGCCCTAGTGACAGCACATGCAGAGAACACATCAGGGATATCACAATCCTGGGTCGGAGTCACTAGTTCACTAGACAACTGAGGAGCCGGACACACTTGACTTCCACCAATATCATTTCAAAGTATGAAAGTTACACCTGACATTGGGAGTGTCTCAACCAACCCAACCATAACTGAACCATTAACAAAACCAGACTCTAATTCACTCTGCACAGAGGGACAGAGAAGTAATTATTCCCTACACCTTGTAAGATTACAGTTTCATCAGAGGAATTAACCTTAGAGCCTAGAACACTGGTCAGCATAAGGGATTGGCAAACACCTGTATCACGATATATTTTAACTGATTTCCTGTCATTACTGTCCAGAGGACTGACAAAACCATCAGACAGGAAATTAGCAGATGAACTCTTGAGAGTGTCACCCACGTTACTGCTGAAAAGAGGAGCTTCATCATGAGAATTTAATTTACCCCTCAAAGCAGGTTCAGTTAACTCAGTTAAAGAATTCTGGGAACTCTGAAGGGTGGAGACTAGACCAATTCACTGAATATTTAAAGACTCCTTTTTGTTCACATCACGCTGTCTCTTGAAACATTTCTCCGTAGTATGACCAAGCTTACTACAATAAGTACATTTACTTTTCTGAAATCTGGAGGTGGAGCTGGTATTTACTTCCTGAGAAACATCCTCTTTATTCTCTTTCCTGTTACCTGTACTCTGAGTAGAGGCAACGTACTTACTCTCAGCTTTCCTTTTTTCTTTAGAATATCTCTTGTGAGTGAGAACATATTCATCAGCTAAAACTGCTGCATCAAAAAAATTATCTATTCTTTTCTCATCAAGATATAGGCTTACATCTTTATTAATACACCTTTTAAAGTCCTCCAGCAAAATCATCTGCTTAAATTTATCAAAATCAGAATTTACATTCTTAGAATTTAACCACTGCTCTAACAGATCTTCTTTGATTTTTGCATACTCAACATGGGATTGCTTATCTTGCTTATAAGTCGTCCTAAATTTTACTCTATAAGCTTCAGGAACAAGCTCATAGGCCTTAAGAATCAAGCTCTTAACTACATCATAATTATCAGATTGATCCTGAGGCAAAGATGCATAAGTTACTTGAGCTTTACCAGTGAGAACACTCTGTAGGAGTACTGACCAACACTTTTTGGGCCAATTAAAACCTGTAGCTACCCTCTCAAAGAACTGAAAATACTTTGTTAAATCAGATTCATTAAAAGGAGGGACAAGTTTAACATTTTTAGCCACATTAAAATCATCAGAGCTAGATGATCCAGTTCCACTTTGTTTCATGCGATACTCATGGTCTGCCTGAATCCTAGCAATTTCAATTTGTGCCTAAGCCTGTGCCTGTGCCTCCTGAATACGAGCCTGAGACTCAGCCTCCTTAGCACGAGCCTGAAACTCAGCCTCCTTAGCACGAGCCTCCTGCAGGGCTAGCTGTAACTTAGCTATTTCAATCTGCGTTTGCTCATCCGGAGGAGTTACATTAAACAAGCTTTTATTAATCATGTCAACAATTTGATCCTTAGAATGATGAGAGCGAACAGCAATTCCCAATTGTTGAGCAACAAGCTTAAGTTCATTCTTTGTTCTGTTTTCTACATCACACACTGTTTGCACATTTGACAAAAAATCTTTGGCTTCATCAAGCGTAGTAATAGTAGACATCATGAATAAATCACAGTCACAAAATATCAAGCAATATCCTTATGATAATATCCTGAATATCCTGATAAGAGGTCGCCAAATTTATGTTACGGAACAAAGAGAGATAATGAACACTTCAAGTGAGAATACTAAAATCAATACTGTCCCACAAAGTTCCAGGTTCAAAACAAAAGAGTTAGGTAAAATTACAAGTTAAAATTTAATGCTCAAACTAACAACTAAACATTCAGGACTCAAGGATAATGTAATGGCAAAAACAGGTGAAATATATGGTTAACTGCAATAGCCTCTATTAACATGAAATTAGCAAGAGTAAATTTATCTAAGTCAGCCCTGATAAAGTGAGAAAACCGGATAATGCTCAGTTAATGCAAGATATATTATTACAGATACAAAATATTATTAATAATGGCTGACATTAAAACTCTACATGAATCACAAAAACCCTACCAGGCCTACAAATTAACGCACCAGGCCACACAGTACAAGAAAAATGGTAATAACACTTATACTCAAATTATACAGCAGCTAGATGGCTGGAGACTTCCTGAGCACTCACAAAAATAATAATACACTATACAGGGGAGGACAGAGCTGTGAACAAAATGGGGAGTAGATCTAGCTGGCAATTAATGCAGAGACTGAGCTCATTATATAGGGGGCAGGCAGAGCTTAATACAACTTGTAAGAAGGACGCGCAAATGAAGCCATAGGGGACAGAGTTGACAATCCTGCTCTGAACAACAGAAAGAACGACTTACTCTATTATAAGGGGGAGAAGGGGGGAGTGAGGTAGAACACGCAAGCCTGGTCACTATGGAAGCCACGAGGCGAATCGTGATCAAACATGCAGCATACTGTACGTTAGAATTATACAATGGATGACGAAATCATAGGCTATGTAACAATATATATATATATATATATATATATATATATATATATATATATATATATATATATATATATATATATATACATATGGAGCCTCTGTGGTACAGTGGTATATTTTGCATTTTCATATACTGTAGAACGAGGGTTCGCATCCCGGCAGGGTAATAAACTCTGCAAGCATTCTTCTGGCCATGTATTGCTTGGCGGACATAAGGGGTGCTGTGGTTGAACCAGTGTCACATACATGCACAACGTACCCACACCCCGCATACCACAGATACGCATAGCTTCCTATGCAGATGATATAACACTTACTTGTACGCACCAAAACGCAAACACAGCTGCACACATCATTCAAACTTACCTCAACACACTACACGAATGGCTCACCACAAACAGGCTCAAAATAGCCCCAGCCAAATCTACAGTGACTCTTCTCACAAACTGGACAGCAGAACAGTCACATCCCACTCCTCACCATAAACACTCCCCTACCACACACACACACACACACACACACACACACACAATCCTTGGTGTAACATACAACACATCATTATCATAACAATATTTATTCTCCCACAGTTAGAACAACTCCAGCACATGTGATCTTCATTATAATTAAAGGAATTTTTTTTAAAATATCACAACCTTCTCCAAACACCTTAATCTTGGCCAACTCAGACTTAACTAGGGAATTCACCTGATTTAATCCGGATATACTCAGTAGCTACTTCAATCCAGATTAGGTTACATTAAGTTAGGATAACAATGGATGCCTGGAAGAACAATATATGGGAAATATGGAAAGCAATAACTAGAAACATCCATCATAAAAAAAAAAAAAAAGTGGAAAACAATGAGGAGAATCAACAGGTAAAGTATTTTTGCTACTAAACATGCATCTCCCTATTTCTCAAGTGCAGTAGATAGTTTATCTTAAAAATGAAATGGCACTAGTGTGCTACCATGGTCAATGGCTTATACTCTGCCATATCACTGCAGTTCCCTGCAACTTAATTAGCTACATCACCACAATACATTTGTTCTGCACTTCTATCCTCTCACAAAGAGCTTGGTTACTCATGATTAATTTAGAGCAAATATGGTCTACCATAATGTTATGTACAGATGGTAATTCTGGATATTAACATACATATAATATTAACACTGTACAATCTCAGTTCATTAACTGATAGAGGGTCAGTGTACAACTCAAGTATCCAGTGTGGGGCACCAAGTTACCATGGGATGCAGTATATCTCACTGGGAGAGTGAGTTTCCAGTCTAAGTAGATAGATACACTTAGGTAATCCCATTTAAATGGAAAACTTTTTAAAGGAAGCTGACTGGGATCAGTGGGGAGCAGGAGGAAATGGAACCAAATAAAAGAGGTAAAGCAATAAATGCACAGAAAGAAGGACTCAAAGACTGGTTGGACAGAAGGGTTGATTTAAAAAAAAAAAAATAAGTGTGTAGAAAGCATACATATACATGTGCAAGAGTGCATTTGTGTGTGTAAAATAGTGGTGTGGCTACCATACCATATTAGAGAGAGGGACACGGTCATGTGGCACCACCAAGGTAATGTCAAATGTGGCCTTAAGTGCAGGTTCATCCCAGCAGGGGAAGCAGCAACGGGCATCAGTGGCTTCAAACTGTGTCACAGCAGAGTAGCGCTCCTCACCATTCTCCCTGGACAATCACATGCAAATACATTACTACAATGATTAGCATGAAAGAGAAAGGATATAATACATCATGTATGGGGTTATATATGTATAGTACATACTATGCTTAACATGAAGAGTGGGATGTGCAATAATACATGGACAGGTTTACAGTGTCCTGCTTAACCCATGTGGCCTGGTGGCATCTTTGTTTCCTTTCTTTTGGTTGCCAAACAGATAATTTGATACAGTTTAGAGGTTAATGATGGCTGTATCTTCTCTCTATTTTTGTGATCCAAAGCTCATCTGAAATGTGGACCTGGTGGACTGTGAGCTTAAAATGCTCTTCTGCAGCCAACCACCCTTCTTTCGAGGGATAGGGAGGGAGATGAGGGATGTTTATATACCAAGGAGGAAGAACCACATGGTTATAAGCATGAAAGCATCTCTCTCCAGCACCAGACTGTATCTTCCTACTCCCATTCACAGAGTCTCTCAACAGCTATATAACATCCTCCAGAGGCAGCTAAAACTGGAGAAATGAAGAAGAAGAAAAAAAAAAAAGGCCACAAGCTGAAGTGGTAAGTCAACAATTGTTGTTCAAAAACCCAAGTCAGTCTGGCTGAGTAGAGTCATCACTGCAAGTAAGCAGCAGACCCTCCTGGGTCATCCTGTCCAGTGAACTGATATTCCCTTACAGCTCACAGTGCCTTGCCACACTGAGGTGCGAGGAAAAGCGTGGAGGTTTCATTCCTGGAAGGATGTTCCATTTGTGTCTCTCCACCCAACAGGGGCACCACAGTAGGCTCCACTTCACCCCATAATTTTGGTTATATGGCTGCCACTCAGTATTGAAAATGATTTCCTGGGTTACATAAAACCATCAGGTTTGTCACTCAGTGCAGAGCCACCTGAAGTGGAAAGAAGAGGAACAAAAGTGACAGGATGGAAAGAGAGGACGGCAGGTAAAGAGACAGAATGGGAAAGGGAAAGGAAATAGTAGGCAGTACTACATCAAGTGAGTGGATGAGGGTTACCAACAAGATCTGTTAATTTCGAGCCATCCAGACACACTTACTTGTAAACTGGCCCGATTACTTACACCCGAGTAAGGCACGATTAAGGCTTCCATAATTGGCCCATCACGAATCAGTGTATTGTACCGATACATCCCGGGTGCAAACGAATAACTGATATCAGTCGGACCAACATTGTTAGCCAGAGTTTACATCATTGGTCCGTTATATTAAATGTCGGGGTGCCAGCATTGGAACAATACTGGCCCATGTATTTTATGTTTGTTGGATGCCATCAAACTGCACAGTCTAATCACTAAGCAACTGGCACTGGATGAAGCAGCTGTCCGGCTACTCCAAGTGCTGGTGAATGGGGATCAACTGGTAAGAGAATTCCAGAGAGAGAGGTTTGTTGATAAGACCAAAAAACTCTACCACTATATCGAAGAGGATATTACCTCAACTCGGCAGCAAACCATCCACTGATGTAAGTGCAACTTTTCTGCTGTGACATCGAAGATGATAGCAGTGGGTCAGTGCAACATCAAAATTGTGAAAAAGCGAGGCAAAGCTCTTGAATTTATCTATGCCCATGATATCCTGCCTATTTCATCTCTATTTGAATGCGATCCTCCTTCCAAGCCTGACAAAAGTGCACTCATCACAGACTTGGAGAAGAGCTTAACAGGCGATGAGTTCTGCTTTCCTGCCAGAGATCTCTATCTATCAATCTATACACCTAGGCTGCTTCCTCCAAGGAAAGGAAGGTAGCCAAGACAGGATGACACTCCCAATTTACTCATCCACTCAATCACATTCATTCGCATATTAGCTCCAAGAGGAGAAGGGACAGATCCTCACTGCACCACACCACAAGAGGGTCAACTGTGTAGTGCAATCAGTGACATCCGCAGCAGGGCCCGACAGCAGAGCTGGTTTACCCTTGCCACATCATAATGGACCCATCCCCTTACCCGCACATGACCTGATTAGCTGATTAGGCCAAATGCGGAAGAATATTCCCTCAGGACTGCATCATCATTTATTCATTCACAATTTCTCTCCAGTCATTTCTATCATGCACAGCCACTCTTTCTTGCTCAACTGAGATCTCTTTTGCATCCAACGCTCTCTTCACAATGTTCATCCATCCTATTCGTGGCCTTCCTCTCAGCCTTACACCTCTCACATCAGATCTAGTTATCTTTTTTCACCAATCGCTCATCACCCATTCTCTCCATATGCCCAAACCATGCAACACCCTCTGCTTAACTCGATCAGCCATCTCCCACACAACTCCAGTTCTCCTTCGTACTTCAGCATTTCTCACTCAATCCATATGTGTCATTCCACAGATACTCCTCATACACCTCATCTCCATTACATTCAAACTTTTCCTCTCTGTTACACCCATATTCCATGTTTAAGCCCCAAATAATGCAGTCGGTGCCACAACACCCTCATACAGCCTTCTCTTTACATGTGTTCTAAGCGAACGACATCTAAACACTTTTTTCATTCCTCCCAGCACCTTTCCTACTTCATTCATTCTAAACTTCACTTCTGCATCTATTCTTCCATCCACAGCAACATGTGACACTAAATACTTAAAACACTATCTCCAAAAGCAATTCACCATTCAAAACTATATTCGTCCTCCTATCATGTACCAACCGCATACACTTCATCACTTTACTCTTACTCTCAATTAACTCCTCTGCCCACAAAGATGCGTTTTTCGTCATATGGGTGTGGCTGCGACTATACTCGATGACGTGTTTGTCATCATTTCAGCCTAAAAACCTTCATCAGAGAAAAAGTTTTTTTGGAGTAGTCATAGTTTCCTTGCTTCTCATCAACAGTAATGAATTCGCAACTTTGGGGCCTTCATCTCTATTTGAAGGCGATCCTCCTTCCAAGCCTGACAAAAGTGCACTCATCACAGACTTGGAGAAGAGCTTAACAGGCGATAAGTTCTGCTTTCCTGCCAGAGATCTCTATCAATCTATACACCTAGGCTGCTTCCCCCAAGGAAAGGGGGGGTAGCCGAGACAGGATGACACTCCCAATTTACTCATCCACTCAGTCACATTCATTCGCATATTAGCTCCAAGAGGAGAAGGGACAGATCCTCACTGCACCACACCACAAGAGGGATATGCGGCAGCCCGGACAGGTGGATTAGTACCACTGCGGCTGTCAACGGAGAAGGTAGTGCACAGCGGGCCCTTTAAATTGTACTCTATTTACCCCTATCCCAGAAGCACGTCATATTCCACTATACCAATAGTGCTTGTGTTTACTTTTTGGGCACTGTTGTGATTAGAATTGTTGTTTGCAATAGGAAAATAGGTTTTTGTGAATCATTCCTGGCCGTTATCAGCCGTTGGCCCAACAAAAATTGTGCTATGCCTACCCTGTTTCGCACCATGTCCCAACAACTACACTCCCTCTACCCTGCAGCCAATGTGAGTATTCAGCCATTGAACAATACTGACAGTGAATCAGGTGAATACGGTGTACAATAGCTAGTAAGGAAGGACATGGTGAAACGTTCAGCAGGGGGAGGCAGGAAACCGCCTTATGACACGACATTGTCTTGAACAGAATATTTGCCAAGGTGATGATGAAGTCCTTGTTTTATGCTGATATATGGTGGACAGTGTCATTGTGCAATAGATAGGAGTATAGTGCAAAGAGTGTATGTGATAAAAGAATGGCTAGGGCAGGAGTCATGTACACCTTACAGCCACAGCAGGCCATTGTCAGGAGGGGATAGAATAGAGGAGGTTTATAGGGATATTTGATTTTATCATATTGTTATATCTTTTCCGTATGCTTTTTGTGTGAAATAAAGCATGAGTGTTATAGTGATATGTTTATTGTATGCTTGTGTGGATGAATGTAAACACTGCACCACGTGCTCATCAGAAGATATCGTCTGTGATACCTTAGGTATCGCAAATGTGACATACAGAGCACGTTCATGTACTGTTGTGGTGAAATATACTGTATTTCTCATAAAATGATGGATTTAGTTATGTGTACTGTGAAATTAAAGCGTAAACACTGCAGCATCTACAGGTAAGGGAAACATCATCTGCTACACCTTAGTGCACAGGTAAGGGCCACGTACTTGTGGTGGTGTAATATACTGTGTATCTCATATATTGATAGATTTGGTTATGTTTTATATGAAACTCAGTAAAAGACTGACCCAATTGCTTATAAGAATGAGTTCGTATTGTACATCTGAGTTAGCACAATGGTAGCCACATGCAATGCGAGGTTAGGAACACGTGCATTTACATTTTATCGGTGAAATATACTGCGTATCTCATGTATTGATAGATTTGGTTATGTTTTATGTGAAAATAACGTGAAAGACTGAACCACGTGGTCGTAAGAAAGAGAACGTCTTGTATGCCTGAGTTAGCACAAAGGTAGCGAAATGCACCGTGAGATACGTAATTTTAGATGGTGTAATATACTGTCTGTCTCATAAAGTGATAGATTTTGTTATGTGTTATGTGAAAAGAAAGTGAAAGTGAACCAAATGATCGTCAGAAAATCATCGTCTGCTACACCTTACCGCCCAGGTAGCCAGGAAACATGATTGTGTTGGATCAGAACCGTACTGATGCTGGCTTATGGTGGCACGTGGTGTCAGAATGGTACAGGCAAGCCAGATGGCCTGAATCGTCCCAGTGCAAGTGCCAACAACCGTTTGCACATAGATCCAGATTCGGTTCTGTTCTGGCCCAACATCATATCTGTACTGAAAGCCAGTAATCAAATCTGAATCGGGTGTAAGTAATTGGGCCAATTTGTCTGGATAGCTCGAAATTAACAGATCTTGAAATTTACTTTTTCTTACTTTGAGGGAATAACATTGTAAACTTTTATCCTTTAAATGCTTCTAAAAAAAAAATTAAATCAGGATTCGAACCTTTGCCCCCTGAATGTCTACCATATAGTCCATAACACTGACAGCTGATTTACTTAGTGGAGTCCCTCTTACCCAAGTTACATACATCTATAAATACATTGTTGCCAGCTTAGTATCTCTGTCTGTCCAGAATTGCTGCCAGGTGATGCAATGTCTGAAATGAAACAAATATTAACTGCCTGGTGTGGGACACGAACCCGTGCCTCCAACACATCAGATATGTGCATGTTACGACTGAGCCACGGACAACCTTCATAATCAATGGTGCAACTCTGACCATTTTACAGACCCAGCTGTATATATTATGTGCATATTCCAATGTCCCTTTAACCCGCCCCATCCCGTCGACGTATGGGTATGTTGCAATGATTTGCATTTGCCAGTCCCGGCAACGTACCAGTACGTCGTTCAATTGCAAGGTCCCTAATTTGCACAATTTTCAATTTTCGCGTGTGATTTTTAGGGACACCTTCCTCTATTCCTCTACAAGATGCCAAGCAGGGACAATGCCTTACACTGCATAACCTCCCCCCTCCCCCCCTCATGCCTTTGACTCGGCAATGGACCTGTTACCAGTGACCTGGCTAGTAAAGATATTCAGGGCCAGAGTGATTCCCCAATCAATGAGAATGTGGAGGACAATGTTTACATAGCATTAGAAGAAGAAACAGCCAGAAATAATGATCAGGTAATGTGGCAAAAAAACGGTCAGGTATGGTGATTAGTTAGTGAGTGAAACAATGCTTATAATGCCTTTATTACTGCTTGAAAACCAACATACTCTCATATTACATATACTGTACATTCGTACCAAGTAAATAAATAAATACTGTTCATGAGTGGATAAAATAGTTACCCTCCCATAGAACTCGTTTTCTTTGGTGCCAGCATGTTAGAAAACCCAGTCAGGTAAGGAGGAACTCCTACCTGGATTGGGTATTTTAAACCTCAGGTGAGCGATTTCTCTATGAATTTTCAATGTTTCTCACCAAAAGAGGATGTTTGAGCCAAAAAAAAAAAAAGGTCCAAAAATGTCAGGACTGGGGCGTACCACTGCCCAGAAAACGTCGGGATGGGGCGGGTTAAATAATACACTTCATACCAGTAATAGTTCTTCAAGTTTTTTCTGTCCTTCATTCGGTGTCTGTAATTGTTCTTTGAGTTCTTTGTGTCCTTCTTTCTGAAGCTGTAGTTGTGCTTGTAATAGCTTCATAATTGCCACCAGGGACACTGCCTCCTCCTGCTGAGCATGGGACCTTGTCTGCACACCTTCTGCCTCCATGTCGAAGATTAGACTCACTGCAACCCTTAATAATCCACACTCTTGACACCACTGTTTCATCCCCGTCCCACACTGCCACAGGCTTCAACAGCAGTAGTTCAGTACAGGAAGGACATTGCCCCATGAGTTGTTCTTCCTGTGGTCAGCCTTTAGGTGTACAGTACACAGGATCAGTTCAGGCGTCATAAATAAACACTGGCTTCTTAAGTTTACTGTCTATATTTTCCAAATAATTACACCGAATTCTCCCAACTTCACTTCACTATTCTCACAAACACTGGAGCTATACAAACTTTATTAACTGCAATTGCACTTAATGCTTGAAAACACTTCACTATTTTTACAAATACCAGTAAGATGCACACTTCCATAAAACTTCACTGTTTGCCAAAAACATTTCACTCTTATCACAAGTTACGAAAATATACAAACTTCATTGACACTTCACTGACACCGCTCTTCACTCAAACTTACCTGAAACCCGACTGAACTCCCTCTAGTGTCATCCCCATCCTTATATAAGCTGGCATTACCCTAGAAGCCTTTACATTCTACGAGAACAACAGTTGCCAACTCAGAGATATCCAAAATATGCCAGTTTTCTTACATAACACTCTAAATTATTTGGCATAGAAACTCAAATGAAATGACATAATTAAAGAATCACATAAATAAAACATCATAAAGAAAAAGAGCACAAAATTTAATCCATAACTTAAAACATCATAAAGAAAAAGAGCACAAAATTTAATCCATAACTTGTGAAACAACTACGCTCATAAACAGCAGGTAAACTGGCAACTCGGCTCGTACTGGAACTTAGGGTGAACAATGGGAAACGTCGAGAAGCTGCTTGACTACCTAACTGGCAAATATCGCTTCTTGACAATATATATATATATATATATATATATATATATATATATATATATATATATATATATATATATATATATATATATATATATATATATATATATATATATATATTTATATATATATACACACACACACACACACACACACACACACACACACACACGCACATACACACTCGACCCTCGATTTGGCGGACCCCTATTTCCTGGATTTCCCATACAAGATACTGAAACTTACGTTTCAAATTACCCACGTGCAGTTATTCCTTCTGTTCCCCGGTCAATGTCCGAGCCACCCGTTAGGTGGTCACAATTTTGCACTGGACATTTGTTTACTCTTGTCTCATGCTGTAAAGCAGCCTTACATTTGGACATTATCTGAGCTGTTTATAACTCCAGGATAGCTCCACCAACCCTTAGGAAAGTGACGAAGAACACACAGAAGCTTGTGCATCTCTCATTGTCCCCCAGACTTGAGTTAATAAGTAAACTTGAGGCTGGAAAGATCGTCACTATGCTGTGTGAGGAGTATGGTGTAAGAAAACAGATTGTATCTGACATCAAAAAAGCGAAAGAAAAGCTGCAGAGTTACGCTGTGAAGTCTTCTGTTTCTGAGGCAAAGAAGATTGGATCGGGTAGAAAACATAAGAAAATTTCAAAGTGTGCTGACTTAGATGCTGCTGTGCAAAAGTGGTATGTTCAGCAAAAGGCTTGTGGTGTCTCAGTGAGAGGTGTGGAGCTGGCGCCAATGCCACAAAGCTTGCTGCACACATGGGTATTGCTGATTTTAAGGCAAGTGATGGATGGCTGTGGCATTTTAGGAAACGCCACTGCATCTATAGTGTGAAAGTGTCGGCAAGGCTGCCAGTGCCGATGTTGACAGTGATGAACCATTTAGATTGAAGTTATATGATCTTATTAAACGTGAACATTTATCAATGTGTAAAATTTACAATATAGATGAGACTGGGGTTATGTGGAGGTCCTTGCCTAATAATACCCAGGCAAGGAAGGACGAGCATAAGGTACCAGGTAATAGATTAATAAAGAGCGGTAATCAGTGGTGTGTGGTGGTAATGCCATCAAGTACACACAGGCTCAAACTGGCTATTGTGGGGAACTCTGCGAAACCCAGGGCTCTCAAGGAAGGTACAAACAAGCTTCCTGGCCATTATTACAGTTCTAGCAAAGTGTGGTTCACCAGCTGGATTTGTGAAGTCTGGTTCCATTATCACATGTTGCCTGAACTAAGGAACCACCTGGAAAAGGTGCTGCAAAACCCGCCTGCAGAAGTGAAGGCATTAGTGCAAATGGACATGCCCCTGACCGCCTCGCCCAGGATGTTTTGCAGAGTGCTGACGTGAAGATAAAATGCATGTTTTTACCTCCAAACACTATCTCATTGATCCAACCCATGGATCAAGGCGTAATCAGTTCACTGAAGTGGAGGTACCAGAGATAATATATTGACAAAGTGCTGGTTGTGTTGGAGACTAAGGATGACATGGAGAAAATGCAAGAGGGAAGAGAACCCTGGAGAATATTAAAGCATACAACATCCACTCTGCCATTCACAACTTGGGTGAGGCGTAGGGTGACGTTAAGCATTCCAAGCTTACCAACACATGGAGAAAATTCCTCAAGGACGAAGATTGTGACTGATTTTGAGGGGTTCGAGGCATCAGACTTCCCTGCACTTCTCCATACAGGTGGGGAAAATGCAATTACTCTACATGACATTCATGAGTGGATTGAAGGATATGAACCTGCAGAGGGGCATGAAATATTGTCTCAGGAACAGACACTGGCAGCAGTGACTGGGGGGCAGAGCAGCTAGAGTCAGACTCAAATATGAAGTCCGTTTGGGTGGGGGCCGAGAGGGGATTTCCCTCTCTACAGCTCTGCCGCATCAACCCCAGTACCTATCTCTCTGTCATATGTCAGCTATTTACTATTTGAAATTGTATATTAAATATTCTGTACTTATTAAATATATTAAATAAGGCTATATAGTGCTATGAATGTGTCGCTTTTTAGGATAATAGCAATGATTTGTATAAATTCCACACCATGTGACAACGCCGCTTTCCAACGGTGCCAGAGGTCAAGGACACCCATCTCAGACTATAGGTGACCTGTCACTTCCTGATCCCCACCCACGATGGCAGCCACTCCGACTCGCTCTCGTGTGCGCCACAGTCGGGAGAAAGAACGTATTTACAATGTGAACAAGTATTTTTTTTAGAAGAAAAGGCTATTGGAGACTTTATAATTCCACCTTCAAGAGCAGTTGCTCGCACTGCCAAAGCTACCAACGTTAGCGAAAAAGCAGTCCAAAGAATCTGCTCTAAATTTAATAAAGCTTGTGTGACACAAATGTCACCAGAACAGCCTGTATTCTCGTCACTAACAAAGAAGTGCAGTGCAACTGTAACGAATCTCGACGATTTCGACAAGCGAGTGGTCAGAAGAACTGTCCTGGGATTCTGTGAAAAGCATGAAATTCCTACATTGCACAAGATTTACGAAGAACTCAAGGAAAACATATCTTTCAACGGGAGCAACGAGTCTCTTCGCAGGATTCTCTGGCAGATGGGCTTCAAATTTGCAAAAGTTGATGGCCGAAAGTTCCTTATGGAAAGGAGCGATGTAGCAGCAGCTCGGACCATATATAAATATATAAATATATAAAAACTTTATAAATCAACTGAGAGAGAGAGAGAGAGAGAGAGAGAGAGAGAGAGAGAAAGAAAGAGGAGGTTTGGCAGAGCTGTGGAGAGGGAAATCCCCACGCGGGCCCCACCCAAACGGACTTCATATTTGAGTCTGATCATAGTGAGGACAGTGACGTCAAGCAGCCAAAAACCGTAAAGATGTCTGTGATCAGGGAATGTGCTGATGCGCTACTTCAGTTTGTGGCAGCAACAACAAGAACATCCAGGAGCATTACGACCAGCTTCGCCTTCTCTGTGCAAAAATTATTGTGATACAACACCAGGGTGGCCGTCAGTCTAAGACTGATAGCTTTTTTTAAACCTCGCACTGCCCAGCCGCCCTCTCCTGAACCAGGCCCCAGTGGTATTAGTCAGTCTGCCACCATCAAGCCACCTCCTCTTCAGTTTGTGGCAGCAACAACAAGGATATCCAGGAGCATTACAACCAGCTTCGCCTTCTCCGTGCAAAAATTATTGTGATGCAGCAGCGTGTCCCCCAATCTAAGACTGATATTTTATTTAAACCACGCACTGCTCAGCCGCCTTCTGAACCAGGCCCCAGTGGTATAAGCCAGTCTGCCACCACCAAGACACCTCCTGAACCAAGCAGCTCACCTGCAGCTCAACACAACTCCAGTGGTGCTACAGATTCAACTATGGATGTTGTGTCTGATCCCGAATCTATTAAGCTATTCGGGGAACCACTATATGGACACGGCGTACACCTACATCCTCTCTACAATACAGTACAGTAAGTACATACAGTACAGTATGTTAAATATATTTATTTTTCCTTTTATGTAGTCATATGTTGTTACTATATTAAACCATGTTTTGTATGTAACTTATGGTGGTACAGGTAATACTGAGTGCTGGACAAAGTGTGATAAAAGTCCGGGGAGGATACTGAATATTGGTGATTGCTGGACAGAGTATGGTAAACTTAGGGGACTGGGCCGTGGCCCCCGGACATTTGCAATTCCCGGACTGGACTCCCCCCCCCCTTTTAGTCCAGCAAATCGAGGGCCGAGTATATATATATATATATATATATATATATATATATATATATATATTGTTACATAGCCTATGATTTCATCATCCTTTGTGTAATTTTAACGCACAGTATGCTGCATGTTTGATCACGAGCGTGTTCTGCCTCAGTCCCCCCTTCTACCGTTATAGAAGAGTAAGTCGTCCTTTCTGTTGTTCAGAGCGGGATTGTCAACTCTTTGTTTCCATGGCTTCAATTGCGCGTCCTTCTTACAAGTTGTATCAAGCTCTGCCGGCCCCTGTATGATGAGCTCAGTCTCTGCATTATTGCCACTTAGATCTACTCCTCATTTTGTTCACATCTCTGTCCTCCCCTGTACAGTTATTATTATGAGTGCTCAGGAAGTCTCCAACCATCTACCAGCTGTGTAATTTGAGTATAAGTGTTATTGCATTTTGTTCTTGTACAGTATAGCATAAGTTGTTAATTTGTAGGCCTAGTGAGGCTTTTGTAATTCAGGTAAGGTTCTTTTTGTTAGCCATTGTTCATAATAGTTTGTATCTGTAATAATTTATCTTGCATTAACTGAGCATTACCCAGTGTATTTTCATTTTATCAGGGCTGACTTAGATAAATCTACTCTTGCTAATTTCGTGTTAATAGAGGCTATTGCAGTTAACCATATATTTAACCTGTTTTTTTGCCATTGCATTATCCTTATGAGTCCTGAATGTTTTGTTGTTAGTTTGAGCATTAAACTTTAACTTGTAATTTTACCTAACTCTTTTGTTTTGAACCTGCAACTTTACGGGACAGTAGTGACTCTTAGTATTCTCACTTAATGTGTACATTATCTTTCTCTGTTCCGTAACAATATATATATATATATATATATATATATATATATATATATATATATATATATATATATATATATATATATATATATATATATAAATAATTATGATTTCATTCACTATTTTTGATGTTTATTGTGATTATGCAAGTATGGAGTTCGTTTTTTAGTCTGAGTGGTGTAGTGTGTGTCCAAAGATGCCATTTATATTCCTTTACCAGATAATGATGCTGCTTTGTTGGCTGAACCGTCGTGGCCAATATTCATTATGACCCAAGATTAGCGTCCCGCACGAGGGATTTAGCGTGAAGGGAGGGAAAGGTTTTGCACCCATTTATTCACTAGGAGAACACCTCAAATGTTGCTAAAGTACTTGTGCAAAGCAAGAAATAGGTAAAGTGAACACAGTCAGTATATAATGTGTACTTATAAATAAAGATATAATTATGATTTTTTTTTTCCATTTTTTGATGTTTATAATGTTTATTCCTGTATGGAGTTGTTTTTGTATTCTGGATGGTAAGATGCATGTGAAAAGAGAGGAGAAGGATGCTATTTTTAGTCTGTTTCAAGATAATGGATGCAGCTGTGTGTTTAAGGATGGTCCTCGTGCTCAGAAAACGATAAGGCCAAAGATTTGCAGGTGGGCTGAGGAATGAGGGTTGAGGGATGGTGAGGTTGTAAATTATAGGTACAAAAAACAAGAAATGCAAATGTACAAAAAAACAAACAAGAGGAAAACAATGCGGTAAGACAAATAATGACACAAATAAAACGAGTAAAGGAATAAAAAAAAAAAAAAAACTTACCTTTTACACTTGTAGGGTTATGAGTTGTAGGGATGTAGAGTGGGCAGAGGGAGCAAACTTTGACAAGCATTGTCTGGGAAACACACTTTCTTTCTGTCCTTTTCCTCCTTTCCTATTCTTAAATACTGTACACTAACACTTAAGAGGAGCAAAGGACAGACGTCGACTCATGACTCATTCACGAGATGTACTGAACTCCTGAGTGGTTTGGAGGGTTGAGTAAGTTGGTGTCAACATCTCCCAGACCTTCGTCCCCTTTTCAATGTTTGCAGTTTTTTGTAGATCAATCTCCATCAACGCCACCGGTCACGCTATAGCAAAGCATCGTTCAATGCCAGCGGTTATTTAAGGCTTAAGTTGTTCTTTCTGCACATGAGATTTATCATAATTTTAACACGATCTTCTCGGATGGAGCAGCAATAGTGTGTAAGGTAGGTTATTGAACTTATGTATTTCATCATTACACTTTGCATTAAAGTGTGATAAAAGCTTGTGAGTCTGAGGAAACCTCCACGCTCTCCACTAGTCAGCAGTCCACGTGTGATATTCGAGCCAATGGAGCAACACGAATTTCTATGTGGGATAAAACTAGGGTTCCAAAAGGCAAAGACGTCCCAGTAGGTGATTTTCCAGAAACATGGGAGCACCCATTCACTGTCACCAACTGCTGGCCTCAGATTGATTTCGAACATGCGTGTGGCTTGTCTGCTGGCCATGAGGGAGCCAAAATCACATGATATTTAAAGGATGTTGCAAGCGGATATTGTCAGGGCCACTCACTGAACTATTGGCCGTTCTGTTTTACTACTGACTATGGTGGGAGGTTGTGGCAACCATTATCCACTCACTTAATATAGTGGTGCTTACTTCTTCTGTCACATAAATAATTCATTTCCGTGTCTGCCCTCTTGTCTTCCTATTTCTCTCATCCTTCCTCTCTGTTTTTATTCCTCTTTTGTCCAGTTCACTTGACTCTTTACTGAATGACAAGCCTCATTGTTTCCTGTGAATTAGGAAACCATTTACAATGCCGTGTGGTAACCATATAAACAAAGAACAGACTGAAATGGAGCCTACAATGGTGCCCCTGTTAACTTTGTAAAGGATCAAATATGGCGGCTACCCTGTGGGGGCAGTAATTGCTTGTGGGTGATTCGTCTTCCCGGTCATACAGACTGGTTGATCAGCAGCAACAATCAACTACAACAGGATCAAGTCAACGACATTTCGTTTCACCAGCTCCTTTCTTCTTACAGACTCCCATCATCCTTTTTTCTCTCTCTTCACCGCAGTATTGCATTTTTGTCTCTGTCGGTATTTCAATGACCACTGCTTTTCAAAACTGTCCCCTTGCAATCTTAAATTCTCATGATGGAGCTCCTCTTTTGAGCAGTAACGTGGGTGACACTCTCAAGAGTTCATGTGCTAATTTCCTGTCTGATGGTTTTATCAGTCCTTTGGACAGTAATGACAGGAAATCACTTAAAATATATCGTGATACAGGTGCTTGAAAATCCCTTATGCTGACCAGTGTTCTAGGCTCTAATGTTAATTCCTCTGATGAAACTGTAATCTTACAAGGCGAAGGGGATAATTACTTCTCTGTCCCTCTGTGCAGAGTGAATTTAGAGTCTGGTTTTGCTAATGGTTCCGTTATGGTTGGGTTGGTTGAGACACTCCCAATGTCAGGTGTAACTTTCTTACTTGGAAATGATATTGGTGGAAGTCAAGTGTGTCCAGCTCCTCAGTTGTCTAGTAAGCCAGTGGCTGCGTCCCAGGATTGTGATGTCCCTGATGTGTTCCCTGCATGTGCTGTCACTAGGGCTAAGTCTAAAGTTACTGGTGATTTAGAGGATAATGATGATGATGATGTTATCCTAGCTGACACTTTTCTTGCTAATTTGGACCACTCACCAGATGAGGCAGTACCCCGTAGTGTTGATAATTTGTCTTGGCAAGAGTTGGTTGAGTTGCAGGTTGCTGACCCTGAATTGAAAGGTCTAGCTAACTCTGCTTGCAGTGAGGAAGAGTCAGCTGGTGCTTCTACTTGTTATTATATAAAGTCAGGAGTACTTATGAGGAAGTGGAGACCCCCAACAGCATCAGCCGACTGTGAATGGGAGGTTGTACATCAAGTTGTCATCCCTCGTGTTTGTAGGCAGGATATCATAAGAGTGGCTCATGATTCCAATTTGGCAGGACACCTTGGAGTGAGGAAGACTGTGGCACGCATTTTGAAACACTTCTACTGGCCAGGTATCTTCAGGGATGTTTCCTGGTATTGTAAGTCTTGTCACACCTGTCAAGTTGTGGGGAAGTGTAATCAGACCGAAAAGGTTGCACCTCTAGTTCCCATTCTTCCTTTTGAGGCGCCTTTCACCCGTGTGTTGGTGGATATTGTGGGCCCTCTTCCTAAGACTTCTTCAGGATTTTCTTATGTGTTGACCCTGATTGATATGGCTACTCTTTATCCTGAAGCCATTCCACTTAGAAATATCTCAGCAAAGAACGTGGTTAAGGAAATGCCAGGGTTCTTCACAAAGTTTGGTCTGCCCAAGGAGGTACAGTCAGACCGGGGAAGTACTTTCATGTCAAATGTTTTCAAGCAGTCTCTGAAAGAGTTGGGCATCACCCAGATCACGTCTTCAGCTTACCATACCCAGACCCAAGGAGCGTTGGAGAGATATCATCAAACACTCAAATCGATGCTCAAGAAATACTGCTTGGAACATCAGAAAGACTGGGATAAAGGTCTTCCATTCGTCGTATTTGCCGCAAGAGAATCTCCAAATGAATCACTGGGCTTCTCACCTTTTGAACTACTGTTTGACCATGAAGTAAGAGGACCCCTTAAGCTACTCAAGGAATGCTGGCTGTCGGAGGAATATGACGTCAACCTGCTGGAGTATGTGATGAAGTTCAAAGAACGGCTGTCCACTGCTTTACAGCTGGCGAGAGAGAATTTAGGAGCTGCTCAGGAGAAGATGAACACTTGGTATGATAAGAAGTCCAGGTTACGCCACTTTCAGCCAGGAGATCAGGTTTTGATTCTGCTACCAGTTCATGGGCAACCTCTTGAAGACAAGTTTAGTGGTCCTTATTTCATGGAGAAAAAACTCAGTGATGTCAACTATGTCATCGCCACTCCAGATCGTAGAAAGAGCAAGCAACTATGTCGCATCAACATGCTAAAGTTATATCACAGGCGGGACGAAAATAATCCAGTCTGCACTGTAGCTGTTCCACCCGACTCTGCAAGTGAAGCTCTCCCATGCAGTATGAGCCTGAGTGATAGTTTGGGGAAGAATCCTGATATCATGAATGATCTCCAGACTAAGCTTTCTCATCTACCTCCCGAGGAAAGGCAGGAGTTTTTGGCATTACTGCAGGAGTACCCGCAAGTGTTCCGTGCCACTCCAGGAAGAACCACTGTGTTGATGCATGATGTCGATGTTGGAGACGCAAAGCCAATTAAACTGCCTCCTTACCGTGTGAACCCAGTGAAAGTTCCTCTCATCGAGAAGGAGCTTCGCTACCTGTTGGACCACAAGATGATTGAGCCCTGTCAGAGCGAGTGGAGTTCTCCTGTCACTCTAGTCCCTAAGCCAGGTGGGTCACAGCGGCTTTGCATTGACTACAGACGTGTTAATCAGATAACCAAAACAGACACTTACCCTCTCCCTCGCGTGGAAGATTGCATAGACAAGATCGGAAAGGCTAGGTACATAAGTAAGTTTGATTTGTTAAAGGGATACTGGCAAGTACCTATGACTGAACGTGCTAGGGAGATCTTATGTTTTGTAACACTAGGAAAGACTTTTGCATGTTCTGTAATGCCATATGGTATGAAGAATGCACCAGCCACATTTCAGAAGCTCATGAATGTTGTAACAGAAGGTTTGGCAGGGTGTGTTGTTTATATTGATGATGTATTAATCTTCAGTGACAACTGGAAAGATCACCTATGCCATGTCAGTAAATTTCTTGAGCGTTTGGTTCATGCTAATCTTGTAGCTAATTTATCAAAGTGTGAGTTTGGTCAAGCTAAAGTTCAGTACCTCGGCTACGTAATTGGTGATGGACATGTTGCGCCACCAGCAGCTAAGGTTCAGGTTATAAGTGATCTTCCCAGACCTAAAAGTAGGAAAGAGCTACAAAGATTTTTGGGAATGGTAAGTTATTACAGGAGATTTGTTCTTAACTTTTCAATTGTTATATCACCACTTACAGTCCTACTGAAAAAGGGAGTTAAATTTGTCTGGACCGATAACTGTGAATCCTCTTTCAACAAACTTAAAGCTATCCTATTAAGTCAGCCAGTGCTCGCTACTCCAAATTTTGCTAAGCCTTTTAAGATGGCTGTTGATGCAAGTGATACAGGAGCTGGGGCTGTTTTGCTGCAAGAGGATGATCAGGGTATTGAACACCCTGTATCTTATTACAGTAAGAAGTTCACTCCACCTCAAAAGAACTACTCAACTATTGAGAAAGAGCTTTTGGCCTTGATTTTGGGTTTACAGCATTTTTCATTTTATTTGTGTTCTGGTTTTGACCCCATAGTCATTTATATCGATCATAACCCACTGAAATTCCTTAGTAAGTTTAAAGATAAAAATCAGAGATTGACAAGATGGAGTCTATTTCTTCAGGAGTATTCATTAGACATACAACATGTCAAGGGGAAAGAAAATGTTATTGCAGATTGCTTATCTAGACTTTAGACAGATTGTTTTAGAGTAATAAGAAATTTCCTTTGTAAATTTCTTTTTCTTTTTTTGGAGGTGATACATAGCCTATGATTTCATCATCCTTTGTGTAATTTTAACGCACAGTATGCTGCATGTTTGATCACGAGCGTGTTCTGCCTCAGTCCCCCCTTCTACCGTTATAGTAGAGTAAGTCGTCCTTTCTGTTGTTCAGAGCGGGATTGTCAACTCTTTGTCCCCATGGCTTCATTTGCGCGTCCTTCTTACAAGTTGTATCAAGCTCTGCCGGCCCCTATATAATGAACTCAGTCTCTGCATTATTGCCACTTAGATCTACTCCTCATTTTGTTCACATCTCTGTCCTCCCCTGTACAGTTATTATTGTGAGCGCTCAGGAAGTCTCCAACCATCTACCAGCTGTGTAATTTGAGTATAAGTGTTATTGCATTTTGTTCTTGTACTGTATAGCATAAGTTGTTATTTTGTAGGCCTAGTGAGGTTTTTGTAATTCATGTAAGGTTCTTGTTGTTAGCCATTGTTCATAATAGTTTGTATCTGTAATAATTTATCTTGCATTAACTGAGCATTACCCAGCGTATTTTCATTTTATCAGGGCTGACTTAGATAAATTTACTCTTGCTAATTTCGTGTTAATAGAGGCTATTGCAGTTAACCATATATTTAACCTGTTTTTTTTTGCCATTACATTATCCTTATGAGTCCTGAATGTTTTGTTGTTAGTTTGAGCATTAAACTTTAACTTGTAATTTTACCTAACTCTTTTGTTTTGAACCTGGAACTTTACGGGACAGTAGTGACTCTTAGTATTCTCACTTAATGTGTACATTATCTTTCTCTGTTCCCTGTTCCGTAACAATATATATCTATATATATATATATATATATATATATATATATATATATATATATATATATATATATATATATATATATATATATATAATTATGATTTCATTCACTATTTTTGATGTTTATTATGATTATGCAAGTATGGAGTTCGTTTTTTAGTCTGAGTGGTGTAGTGTGTGTCTAAAGATGCCATTTATATTCCTTTACCAGATAATGATGCTGCTTTGTAGGCTGAACCGTCGTGGCCAATATTCATTATGACCCGAGATTAGCGTCCCGCACGAGGGATTTAGCGTGAAGGGAGGGAAAGGTTTTGCACCCATTTATTCACTAGGAGAACACCTCAAATGTTGCTAAAGTACTTGTGCAAAGCAAGAAATAGGTAAAGTGAACACAGTCAGTATGTAATGTGTACTTATAAATAAAAATATAATTATGATTTTTTTTTTCCATTTTTTGATGTTTATAATGTTTATTCCTGTTTGGAGTTGTTTTTGTATTCTGGATGGTAAGATGCATGTTAAAAGAGAGGAAAAGGATGCTATTTTTAGTCTGTTTCAAGATAATGGATGCAGCTGTGTGTTTAAGGATGGTCCTCGTGGTCAGAAAACGATATATAACTATAACAAGGTAATATTTGAGGGTGTGTTTACCATGTTAAGAATTTTACTTTCTATGAAAAATTTAGTGGGGCTGGGGGGAGACTGTATATTGAGAGCTGGTAAACCCTTTGTGGGTGGAGCTAATAATTTTGTGTAAGAGAAGTAAACGGAGTTTAACCGCTTTAAGTAGAGGTTAGAAGCCTCTCTTCTGGCTTAAATCTCTGTGGTTAAGCCAGTCCAGGAGGACGTCTTTTGAGTGCAAATCAAATTTTTTTATTAAACTATAGCCTAGAGTAGGGTTAGTGTGTTATCTTCATTCGAGTGCTCCTTGGGCCCATTCGTAGTAAAGGCCTAGGAGGAGGATTAAAATGAAGAATAGTCCTACTATTCTTCAGGAGTAAACATTAGAAATTTCTAAGATGTAGGCGACTGGGAGGATTAAAGTGATTTCTACGTCAAAAATTAGAAAGATAACAGCAATTAGGAAGAATCGTAGGGAGAAGGGTAAACGGGCGGATCCCTTAGGGTCAAAGCCACATTCATATGGTGAGTTTTTTTCTCGGTCTATAATTGTTTTTTTGGCTAAAATGGAAGCTAGGATTATAACAATACATCTGATTAAGAGAGTTAGGATTGTAACAAATGATAGAATGATCATTGTTTTTTCTAGAAGTCTCTAGCCCTCGTGATTGGAAGTCACGTATACTGTGTATACTAAAAAAAACGTGTTCTAAAAGGAAATCTAACTTCCATGATAAGAGCTTAAATCTTAGGCATTTATCTGCCATTTTAGAATGAAGTGGCCGAAATTTGAAGGTATTAGACTGTAAATCTAAAGGTGAGCTATTGCTCTTTCATTAGTTTGCAAGGTTTAAAAGGTTTTTACTTTTATTGAAAGCTTTGAAGGCTTTTAGTTTGGTTAACTTAAAACCTTTAGTTGGGTTAAGAAATATATGGTAGGGAATTTCACCTTATCTTAGAAGATCAAAACTTCTTGTGCTTATACACTAACATATATGTTAAATCTCAGTGAATACTCACATTTTTAGATTTGCAATCTAACGTCTTAACAATTCCACTATGAGATTTATAATGCAACGGTGGTTTTTCTCAACAAATCATAAGGATATTGGAACTTTATATTTTGTCTTGGGGGCTTGGGCTGGAATGGTCGGGACTTCTTTAAGATTGGTAATTCGGGCTGAATTGGGTCAGCCGGGAAGCTTGATTGGGGATGATCAGATTTATAATGTAGTAGTGACTGCTCATGCTTTTATTATGATTTTCTTTATAGTTATGCCTATTATAATTGGTGGTTTTGGGAATTGATTGGTTCCTTTGATGTTAGGTGCGCCGGATATGGCATTTCCTCGTATGAATAATATGAGGTTTTGGTTGTTGCCTCCTTCTTTGACTTTGCTTTTAATGAGGGGAATGGTAGAGAGTGGAGTTGGTACGGGTTGGACTGTGTATCCTCCATTGTCTGCAGCTATTGCCCATGCTGGGGCATCTGTTGATTTGGGGATTTTTTCTTTGCATTTGGCTGGAGTCTCTTCTATTTTAGGTGCTATCAATTTTATGACTACTGTTATTAATATGCGTCCGCGGGGTATGACGATGGATCGTATACCTTTGTTTGCTTGGTCGGTATTTATTACGGCTATTTTGCTTTTAATTTCTTTGCCTGTTTTGGCCGGTGCTATTACTATGTTATTAACAGATCGTAATTTGAACACTTCTTTTTTTGATCCAGCTGGAGGGGGTGATCCTGTTCTCTATCAGCATTTATTTTGATTTTTCGGGCATCCTGAGGTTTATATTTTAATTTTACCTGCGTTTGGGATGATTTCACATATTGTTAGTCAGGAGTCTGGGAAAAAAGAGGCTTTTGGGAGGCTAGGTATGATTTATGCTATGTTAGCTATTGGTATTCTTGGTTTTGTAGTGTGAGCTCATCATATATTTACTGTGGGGATGGATGTGGATACTCGAGCGTATTTTACGTCAGTAACAATGATTATTGCGGTTCCTACTGGGATTAAAATTTTTAGGTGGTTGGGAACTCTTCATGGAACGCAAATTAACTATAGACCTTCTATATGTTGGGGATTAGGGTTTATTTTTTTATTTACAGTAGGAGGATTAACGGGGGTTGTATTAGCTAATTCTTCAATTGATATTATTTTACATGATACTTATTATGTTGTGGCGCATTTCCATTATGTGCTCTCTATGGGTGCGGTTTTTGGTATTTTTGCTGGATTGGCACATTGGTATCCTTTGTTTACTGGGTTGGCATTAAATCCTAAGTGGTTGAAGATTCATTTTTGTACTATGTTTTTAGGAGTTAATATTACTTTTTTCCCTCAGCATTTCTTAGGGTTGAATGGGATGCCTCGGCGGTATTCTGATTACCCGGATGCTTATACGGCTTGAAATGTTTTATCATCACTCGGGTCTATGATTTCTTTAGTGGCTGTGTTGGGATTCATCATTATTATTTGAGAGAGAATGGTGTCTTATCGTGTGGTCGTGTTTTCGATGTATTTTCCTACTTATATTGAGTGAAAACATGCTCATCCTCCTGCAGATCATAGATATATGGAAATTCCTTTAGTTTCTAATTTCTAAAATGGCAGATTAATGCACTAGGTTTAGGACCTATGAATGAGAATGTTATTCTCTTTTAGAACTAATTAATGGCAACTTGAGGGTATATAGGATTGCAAGACAGGGCTTCACCTCTTATGGAGCAGTTAATTTTTTTTCATGATCATGCGATAGTGGTTTTAATTCTTATTACAACTCTTGTGGGATATATAATGGCTAGGTTATTTTTTAATAGGTTTATTAATCGTTTTCTGTTAGAGAATCAGACAATTGAAGTGATTTGGACTGTTTTGCCTGCATTGATTTTAATTTTTATTGCTTTACCTTCGCTGCGGCTTCTTTATTTGTTGGATGAGGTTAATAATCCAAGTGTGACTTTAAAGTCTATTGGGCATCAGTGGTATTGAAGTTATGAGTATTCAGATTTTTCTCAGTTGGAGTTCGATTCGTTTATGGTTCCTACTGAGGAGTTAGGAGAGGCTGGATTTCGGCTTTTGGATGTTGATAATCGAGCTGTGTTGCCTTTCAATACTCAGATTCGGGTGCTGGTAAGGGCGGCTGATGTTATTCATTCTTGAACTGTTCCTGCTTTAGGGGTGAAAGTTGATGCTATTCCTGGTCGTTTAAATCAGATTAGTTTTTTAATTTCTCGCCCAGGTTTGTTTTATGGCCAGTGTTCGGAAATTTGTGGAGCTAATCATAGTTTTATGCCTATTGTGGTAGAAAGAGTTTCTGTTAAGTCTTTTTTGTCATGAGTTACATCTTCTGATGAAGCTTAGGTTGAATTTCACCAGATGACTGAAGTTTAAGTGTAGGTCTTTTAAACCTGTTATAGTATAATTACTTCTGGTGAGCAAAGTAAAAAGATAAGCTAAGATAAAGCTGATGGGTTCATATCCCATTTATGGGTATAATTCCCTCTTTTTAGTGGTAAAGGTGGTGTAGTTCTTAGTGAGGTTGACGCTGATAATGTCAATTTTGTAATTTAGATGTTACCTACACCTACGAAAGAAGTAGTTAATTAATTTATGTTAATTAAAAGGTTTTCTCTTTTGAATTTATTTTTCTTACCCTAATTTGTTGTTTTTTTCTACTTTAGTTTGCAGGTGGGCTGAGGAATGAGGGTTGAGGGATGGTGAGGTTGTAAATTATAGGTACAAAAAACAAGAAATGCAAATGTACAAAAAAACAAACAAGAGGAAAACAATGCGGTAAGACAAATAATGATACAAATAAAACGAGTAAAGGAATATAAAAAAAAAAAAACTTACCTTTTACACTTGTAGGGTTATGAGTTGTAGGGATGTAGAGTGGGCAGAGGGAGCAAACTTTGACAAGCATTGTCTGGGAAACACACTTTCTTTCTGTCTTTTCCCTCTTTTCCTCTTCTTAAATACTGTACACTAACACTTAAGAGGAGCAAAGGACAGACGTCGACTCATGACTCATTCACGAGATGTACTGACCTCCTGAGTGGTTTGGAGGGTTGAGTAAGTTGGTGTCAACATCTCCCAGACCTTCGTCCCCTTTTCAATGTTTGCAGTTTTTTGTAGATCAATCTCCATCAACGCCACCGGTCACGCTATAGCAAAGCATCGTTCAATGCCAGCGGTTATTTAAGGCTTAAGTTGTTCTTTCTGCACATGAGATTTATCATAATTTTAACACGATCTTCACGGATGGAGCAGCAATAGTGTGTAAGGTAGGTTATTGAACTTATGTATTTCATCATTACACTTTGCATTAAAGTGTGATAAAAGCTTGTGAGTCTGAGGAAACCTCCACGCTCTCCACCAGTCAGCAGTCCACGTGTGATATTCGAGCCAATGGAGCAACACGAATTTCTATGTGGGATAAAACTAGGGTTCCAAAAGGCAAACACGTCCCAGTAGGTGATTTTCCAGAAACATGGGAGCACCCATTCACTGTCACCAACTGCTGGCCTCAGATTGATTTCGAACATGCGTGTGGCTTGTCTGCTGGCCATGAGGGAGCCAAAATCACATGATATTTAAAGGGTGTTGCAAGCGGATATTGTCAGGGCCACTCACTGAACTATTGGCCGTTCTGTTTTACTACTGACTATGGTGGGAGGTTGTGGCAACCATTATCCACTCACTTAATGTAGTGGTGGTTACTTCTTCTGTCACATAAATAATTCATTTCCGTGTCTGCCCTCTTGTCTTCCTATTTCTCTCATCCTTCCTCTCAGTTTTTAATCCTCTTTTGTCCAGTTCACTTGACTCTTTACTAAATGACAAGCCTCATTGTTTCCTGTGAATTAGGAAACCATTTATAATGCCGTGTGGTAATCATATAAACAAAGAACAGACTGAAATGGAGCCTACAATGGTGCCCCTGTTAACTTTGTAAAGGATCAAATATGGCGGCTACCCTGTGGGGGCAGTAATTGCTTGTGGGTGATTCGTCTGCCTGGTCATACAGACTGGTTTATCAGCAGCAACAATCAACTACAACAGGATCAAGTCAACGACATTTCGTTTCATCAGCTCCTTTCTTCTTACAGACTCCCATCATCCTTTTTTTCTCTCTCTTCACCGCAGTATTGCATTTTTGTCTCTGTCGGTATTTCAATGACCACTGCTTTTCAAAACTGTCCCCTTGCAATCTTAAATTCTCCTCTTTTGAGCAGTAACGTGGGTGACACTCTCAAGAGTTCATGTGCTAATTTCCTGTCTGATGGTTTTGTCAGTCCTCTGGACAGTAATGACAGGAAATCAGTTAAAATATATCGTGATACAGGTGCTTGCCAATCCCTTATGCTGACCAGTGTTCTAGGCTCTAATGTTAATTCCTCTGATGAAACTGTAATCTTACAAGGCGTAGGGGATAATTACTTCTCTGTCCCTCTGTGCAGAGTGAATTTAGAGTCTGGTTTTGCTAATGGTTCCGTTATGGTTGGGTTGGTTGAGACACTCCCAATGTCAGGTGTAACTTTCTTACTTGGAAATGATATTGGTGGAAGTCAAGTGTGTCCAGCTCCTCAGTTGTCTAGTGAGCCAGTGGCTGCGTCCCAGGATTGTGATGTCCCTGATGTGTTCCCTGCATGTGCTGTCACTAGGGCTAAGTCTAAAGTTACTGGTGATTTAGAGGATAATGATGATGATGATGTTATCCTAGCTGACACTTTTCTTGCTAATTTGGACCACTCACCAGATGAGGCAGTACCCCGTAGTGTTGATAATTTTTTCTCGGCAAGAGTTGGTTGAGTTGCAGGTTGCTGACCCTGAACTGAAAGGTCTAGCTAACTCTGCTTGCAGTGAGGAAGAGTCAGCTGGTGCTTCTACTTGTTATTATATAAAGTCAGGAGTACTTATGAGGAAGTGGAGACCCCCAACAGCATCAGCCGACTGTGAATGGGAGGTTGTACATCAAGTTGTCATCCCTCGTGTTTGTAGGCAGGATATCATTAGAGTGGCTCATGATTCCAGTTTGGCAGGACACCTTGGAGTGAGGAAGACTGTGGCACGCATTTTGAAACACTTCTACTGGCCAGGTATCTTCAGGGATGTTTCCTGGTATTGTAAGTCTTGTCACACCTGTCAAGTTGTGGGGAAGTGTAATCAGACCGAAAAGGTTGCACCTCTAGTTCCCATTCCTCCTTTTGAGGCGCCTTTCACCCGTGTGTTGGTGGATATTGTGGGCCCTTTTCCTAAGACTTCTTCAGGATTTTCTTATGTGTTGACCCTGATTGATATGGCTACTCGTTATCCTGAAGCCATTCCACTTAGAAATATCTCAGCAAAGAACGTGGTTAAGGAAATGCTAGGGTTCTTCACAAAGTTTGGTCTGCCCAAGGAGGTACAGTCAGACCAGGGAAGTAATTTCATGTCAAATGTTTTCAAGCAGTCTCTGAAAGAGTTGGGCATCACCCAGATCACGTCTTCAGCTTACCATCCCCAGACCCAAGGAGCGTTGGAGAGATATCATCAAACACTCAAATCGATGCTCAAGAAATACTGCTTGGAACATCAGAAAGACTGGGATAAAGGTCTTCCATTCGTCGTATTTGCCGCAAGAGAATCTCCAAATGAATCACTGGGCTTCTCACCTTTTGAACTACTGTTTGGCCATGAAGTAAGAGGACCCCTTAAGCTACTCAAGGAATGCTGGCTGTCGGAGGAAGATGACGTCAACCTGCTGGAGTATGTGATGAAGTTCAAAGAACGGCTGTCCACTGCTTTACAGCTGGCGAGAGAGAATTTAGGAGCTGCTCAGGAGAAGATGAAGACTTGGTATGATAAGAAGTCCAGGTTACGCCACTTTCAGCCAGGAGATCAGGTTTTGATTCTGCTACCAGTTCATGGGCAACCTCTTCAAGACAAGTTTAGTGGTCCTTATTTCGTGGAGAAGAAACTCAGTGATGTCAACTATGTCATCACCACACCAGATCGTAGAAAGAGCAAGCAACTAAGTCACATCAACATGCTAAAGTTATATCACCGGCGGGACGAAAATAATCCAGTCTGCACTGTAGCTGTTCCACCCGACTCTGCAAGTGAAGCTCTCCCATGCAGTATGAGCCTGAGTGATAGTTTGGGGAAGAATCCTGATATCATGAATGATCTCCAGACTAAGCTTTCTCATCTACCTCCCGAGGAAAGGCAGGAGTTTTTGGCATTACTACAGGAGTACCTGCAAGTGTTCCGTGCCACTCCAGGAAGAACCACTGTGTTGATGCATGATGTCGATGTTGGAGACGCAAAGCCAATTAAACTGCCTCCTTACCGTGTGAACCCAGTGAAAGTTCCTCTCATCGAGAAGGAGCTTCGCTACCTGTTGGACCACAAGATGATTGAGCCCTGTCAGAGCGAGTGGAGTTCTCCTGTCACTCTAGTCCCTAAGCCAGGTGGGTCACAGCGGCTTTGCATTGACTACAGACGTGTTAATCAGATAACCAAAACAGACACTTACCCTCTACCTCGCGTGGAAGATTGCATAGACAAGATCGGAAAGGCTAGGTACATCAGTAAGTTTGATTTGTTAAAGGGATACTGGCAAGTACCTATGACTGAACGTGCTAGGGAGATCTCATGTTTTGTAACACTAGGAAAGACTTTTGCATGTTCTGTAATGCCATATGGTATGAAGAATGCACCAGCCACATTTCAGAAGCTCATGAATGTTGTAACAGAGAGTTTGGCAGGGTGTGTTGTTTATATTGATGATGTATTAATCTTCAGTGACAACTGGAAAGATCACCTATGCCATGTCAGTAAATTTCTTGAGCGTTTGGTTCATGCTAATCTTGTAGCTAATTTATCAAAGTGTGAGTTTGGTCAAGCTAAAGTTCAGTACCTCGGCTACGTAATTGGTGATGGACATGTTGCGCCACCAGCAGCTAAGGTTCAGGTTATAAGTGATCTTCCCAGACCTAAAAGTAGGAAAGAGCTACAAAGATTTTTGGGGATGGTAAGTTATTACAGGAGATTTGTTCTTAACTCTTTAATTCTTGTATCACCACTTACAGTCCTACTGAAAAAGGGAGTTAAATTTGTCTGGAACGATAACTGTGAATCCTGTTTCAACAAACTTAAAGCTATCCCATTAAGTCAGCCAGTGCTCGCTACTCCAAATTTTGCCAAGCCTTTTAAGATGGCTGTTGATACAAGTGATACAGGAGCTGGGGCTGTTTTGCTGCAAGAGGATGATCAGGGTATTGAACACCCTGTATCTTATTACAGTAAGAAGTTCACTCCACCTCAAAAGAACTACTCAACTATTGAGAAAGAGCTTTTGGCCTTGATTTTGGGTTTACAGCATTATTCATTTTATTTGTGTTCTGGTTGGGGAATCTCTTTGTCACCGATAGCTTTGAAAGTTTTCAGTAGAGTGTTGTTAAATAGTTTGGAGCCGGTGGTTGAGGGTATTCTGAGGGATGAACAGGCTGGTTTTAGAAAGGGACGTGGTTGCAATGATCATATCTTTATAGTTAGGCATTTGATGCAGCAAGTTAATGAAATGAGAGTACTGTTAAGTCTTTGTTTTGTTGATTTTGAAAAGGCTTTTGATAGTGTTTCGAGAGAGACTATGGGGAAGATCATGAGACATTATGGAATACCAGAGGAGTTTGTGAGGGTCATTATGAACATGCATGAGGACACGTTTTGTAAAGTGATGGTTGATGGTTGTCTGAGTGATTCGTTTGAAGTCAAGTCCGGAGTAATTCAAGGTGGTGTTCTATCGCCTTTACTATTTATATTGGTCATTGATTACATTATGAAACGCGTTGGAACAGAAACCGGTGCAGGTGTACTTTGGGGAGAGAACAGGAAACTTTTGGATTTAGATTATGCAGATGATATAGTTTTGATTTGTGATGGGCCAGAAGAGATGCAGAGAGTGTTGGACTATTTGGTGAGTGAAGGTCGCAAGGTGGGTTTGGTTATTAATTGTGGAAAAACTGAAATAATTAATATGAATATGGAAAATGCGCAGGAATGTGTAATTGGAGGTATGGTTGTAAAGCAAGTTGATAGGTTTAAATATTTAGGTACTTATTTAGCCAAGGATGGTTCTTTGAACTTTGAATTCGAGGAAAGGTTAAAGAAGGCTAATCAGGCAATGGGAATGCTTAAAAATATTTGTAATAATAACAATTTTTCTGTCCATACAAAAATCAAACTTTATAAGGTAATGGTTAGGAGTATCTTAATTTATGGACACGAGTCTTCGTACAGCACAGTGACTATGGAAAATAAATTCTTGGTGTTTGAAAATAAAGCACTTAGAAGAATATTAGGGGTTAAGTGGTGGGAAAGGATACCAAATAGTAGAATTAGAGAAATAACGGGAGTGCAGCCGATCGATGAATATGTTAGATTCTCACGATGGAAGTGGCTAGGACATGTGTATAGGAGACAGGGAATAGTAAGAGGTACACCAGGGTGGGTGGCACTTGGTAGGAGAGGTAGAGGAAGGCCAAAAGAGACGTGGGTGAGGAGAATGAGACGGGAAGCTGGAGATGAGTGTTGGGGACATCTTGAGGAGTTAGCACAATATAGGATGTGGTGGTGTGAGTTCATCGAGGTCCTATGCATCCCCGAGGGTGCCACAGGAAATGACTGACTGGTTTTGACCCCATAGTCATTTATACCGATCATAACCCACTGAAATTCCTTAGTAAGTTTAAAGATAAAAATCAGAGATTGACAAGATGGAGTCTACTTCTTCAGGAGTATTCTTTAGACATACAACATGTCAAGGGGAATGAAAATGTTATTGCAGATTGCTTATCTAGACTTTAGACAGATTGTTTTAGAGTAATAAGAAATTTCCTTTGTAAATTTCTTTTTCTTTGTGGGGAGGTGTTACATAGCCTATGATTTCATCATCCTTTGTGTAATTTTAACGCACAGTATGCTGCATGTTTGATCACGAGCGTGTTCTGCCTCAGCCCCCCCTTCTACCGTTATAGTAGAGTAAGTCGGCCTTTCTGTTGTTCAGAGCGGGATTGTCAACTCTTTGTCCCCATGGCTTCATTTGCGCGTCCTTCTGACAAGTTGTATCAAGCTCTGCCGGCCCCTATATAATGAGCTCAGTCTCTGCATTATTGCCACTTAGATCTACTCCTCATTTTGTTCACATCTCTGTCCTCCCCTGCACAGTTATTATTGTGAGTGCTCAGGAAGTCTCCAACCATCTACCAGCTGTGTAATTTGAGTATAAGTGTTATTGCATTTTGTTCTTGTACAGTATAGCATAAGTTATTAATTTGTAGGCCTAGTGAGGTTTTTGTAATTCATGTAAGGTTCTTGTTGTTAGCCATTGTTCATAATAGTTTGTATCTGTAATAATTTATCTTGCATTAACTGAGCATTACCCAGTGTATTTTCATTTTATCAGGGCTGACTTAGATAAATTTACTCTTGCTAATTTCGTGTTAATAGAGGCTATTGCAGTTAACCATATATTTAACCTGTTTTTTTGCCATTACATTATCCTTATGAGTCCTGAATGTTTTGTTGTTAGTTTGAGCATTAAACTTTAACTTGTAATTTTACCTAACTCTTTTCTTTTGAACCTGGAACTTTACGGGACAGTAGTGACTCAGTATTCTCACTTAATGTGTACATTATCTTTCTCTGTTCCGTAACAATATATATATATATATATATATATATATATATATATATATATATATATATATATATATATATATATATAAAGAATTATGATTTCATTCACTATTTTTGATGTTTATTGTGATTATGCAAGTATGGAGTTCGTTTTTTAGTCTGAGTGGTGTAGTGTGCGTCTAAAGATGCCATTTATATTCCTTTACCAGATAATGATGCTGCTTTGTAGGCTGAACCGTCGCGGCCAAAATTCATTATGACCCGAGATTAGCGTCCCGCACGAGGGATTTAGCGTGAAGGGAGGGAAAGGTTTTGCACCCATTTATTTACTAGGAGAACACCTCAAATGTTGCTAAAGTACTTGTGCAAAGCAAGAAATAGGTAAAGTGAACACAGTCAGTATATAATGTTACTTATAAATAAAAATATAATTATGATTTTTTTTTCCATTTTTTGATGTTTATAATGTTTATTCCTGTATGGAGTTGTTTCTGTATTCTGGATGGTAAGATGCATGTTAAAAGAGAGGAGAAGGATGCTATTTTTAGTCTGTTTCAAGATAATGGATGCAGCTGTGTGTTTAAGGATGGTAATCGTGGTCAGAAAACGATAAGGCCAAAGATTTGCAGGTGGGCTGAGGAATGAGGGTTGAGGGATGGTGAGGTTGTAAATTATAGGTACAAAAAACAAGAAATGCAAATGTACAAAAAAACAAACAAGAGGAAAACAATCGGTAAGACAAATAATGACACAAATAAAACGAGTAAAGGAATATAAAAAAAAAAAAAACTTACCTTTTACACTTGTAGGGTTATGAGTTGTAGGGATGTAGAGTGGGCAGAGGGAGCAAACTTTGACAAGCATTGTTTGGGAAACACATTTTCTTTCTGTCCTTTCCCTCCTTTCCTATTCTTACATACTGTACACTAACACTTCAGAGGAGCAAAGGACAGACGTCGACTCATGACTCATTCACGAGATGTACTGACCTCCTGAGTGGTTTGGAGGGTAGAGTAAGTTGGTGTCAACATCTCCCAGACCTTCGTCCCCTTTTCAACGTTTGCAGTTTTTTGTAGATCAATCTGCATCAACGCCACCGGTCACGCTACAGCAAAGCATCGTTCAATGCCAGCGGTCTTTATGGCTTAAGTTGTTCTTTCTGCACATGAGATTTATCATAATTTTAACACGATCTTCTCGGATGGAGCAGCAATAGTGTGTAAGGTAGGTTATTGAACTTATGTATTTCATCATTACACTTTGCATGAAAGTGTGATAAAAGCTTGTGAGTCTGAGGAAACCTCCACGCTCTCCACCAGTCAGCAGTCCACGTGTGATATTCGAGCCAATGGAGCAACACGAATTTCTATGTGGGATAAAACTAGGGTTCCAAAAGGCAAAGACGTCCCAATAGGTGATTTTCCAGAAACATGGGAGCACCCATTCACTGTCACCAACTGCTGGCCTCAGATTGATTTCGAACATGCGTGTAGCTTGTCTGCTGGCCATGAGGGAGCCAAAATCACATGATATTTAAAGGATATTGCAAGCGGATATTGTCAGGGCCACTCACTGAACTATTGGCCGTTCTGTTTTACTACTGACTATGGTGGGAGGTTGTGGCAACCATTATCCACTCACTTAATGTAGTGGTGCTTACTTCTTCTGTCACATAAATAATTCATTTCCGTGTCTGCCCTCTTGTCTTCCTATTTCTCTCATCCTTCCTCTCAGTTTTTAATCCTCTTTTGTCCAGTTCACTTGACTCTTTACTGAATGACAAGCCTCATTGTTTCCTGTGAATTAGGAAACCATTTATAATGCCGTGTGGTAATCATATAAACAAAGACCAGACTGAAATGGAGCCTACAATGGTGCCCCTGTTAACTTTGTAAAGGATCAAATATGGCGGCCCCTGTGGGGGCAGTAATTGCTTGTGGGTGATTCGTCTTCCCGGTCATACAGACTGGTTGATCAGCAGCAACAATCAACTACAACAGGATCAAGTCAACGACATTTCGTTTCATCAGCTCCTTTCTTCTTACAGACTCCCATCATCCTTTTTTTCTCTCTCTTCGCCGCAGTATTGCATTTTTGTCTCTGTCGGTATTTCAATGACCACTGCTTTTCAAAACTGTCCCCTTGCAATCTTCCTCCATTACAGCAGGCGCATCCCGCCCTTCTGGTGATCCAGTCTCACTCTTTTCTGCTAAAATTTTTAATGCAAAAATTAACCGTCACACTTTCGTTCCTGCATCCAATAGTTCAACTTTGCAACTGTCTGCCTCACTCTCTGTTTCCCTTTATCTATGGCAGTCTTTTAAACAGAATTTGTGCATACATCTGTAATGGAACGGAGCATAAATTTGACCCATTTGTCTTTTTTTTTTTTTTATCTTGGAAGAAGCAATTTTTTGTGAGCCGTTAAGCTTTATTTCTTTCTTCCCTACATGAAATAGATAAGAACAGGAACGGACTCAAGGCAGATCTTTGACGCAGTTTCATTTTTGCTTGAAACCATTCTGTGTATAAAAATATAAAAACAAATAAATAAACAAATAAATAAATAATAGTAATAATAATAATAATAATTATTATTATTATTAGTATTAGTATTAGTATTAGTATTGTGCGGTGTGGTGCGGTGAGGATCTGTCCGTTTTTCCCTTGGGGCTAAGATGCGAATGAATGTGTTTGAATGGATGAGTAAATGGGGAGTGTGTCGTCCTGTCTCGGCTACCTCCCTTTCCTTGGGGGAAGCAGCCTAGGTTTATAGATAGATAGTATTAGTATTATAATGAGTAACGAAAGTTATTTTCAACTCTGAATATCCACACCTAAATTTACTAGCATTGTAGGTGCAAGGCTTTTTCTTTAACCCAGACAAACTGCCGTCTCACGCACATTGTCTTATGCATTTTCTAGATTAACAAGTCCAGAAATTATCTTCCTATTCCCTTCCATATTCGTTTACTGTAATCCTTTACTGTAACTCTCTCTCTCTCTCTCTCTCTCTGATCATAAAATGAATGCTGTGTATTGGCAGCATTTCCCGTTATAAGATACGTGATTATGAAGGTGAGTCCTACTTTCTCTATACTCATTTCAAAGCCAAAGGTGGATGTTGCATATATGTACACAACGACCTATCTTGTTCTCGTGTTCCTGAACTCGATTCTTCTGAATTCTCTACACTCTGGCTTCGGCTTTCCTGTCATTCTCTGACTAAATATATCTGCACTGTTTACTTATCTCCTAATTCTACTGACTATCAAAAATTCTTCGACTATCTTACTTCTATGATGGAACACATTCTATCCAGTTCTCCTTTCTCTGAAATCTCCATTCTAGGAGATTTCAATGTTCACCACCACCTTTGGCTCTCCTCTCCTTTCACTGATCCACCTGGTGAACTAGCCTACATCTTTTCTATCCTTAATGACCTACAGCAGCTTGTACAGCACCCTACCCGTATCCCTGACTGCCTTGGAGAGAGCTCCAACATACTTAAACTCCTCCTTACTACTAATCCTTCTGCTTACACTGTTAATCTTTTCTCTCCGTTGGGCTCCTGCGACCACAACCTTATCACCTTAACCTGACCTATCGCTCTGGTACGGCCTGTGGACCCTCTAAAGAAACGACGTCTGTGGCACATTGGGGCTGCAGATTGGGAGGCCCTTAGGCAGTACTTCTTTGATTTTCCATGGAATAATAATTGCTTCCATGACCAGGAGCCATTTGGGTGTGCCTTGCACATTACAGAGTTTATTCCCTCGGGCATGGAAGCATACATTCCTTTCTCATATCCTCTGACTGATGCAAGATCGCACTGTTGCATCTTTATCACTTTTCTATCGCTACTTCAATTGTCACTGCTCCTCTGAACTGTCTGCATGCATTCTTCCACCTCTACGAAGGGCGCGTAGCACCAGTCTAGCAGCAAACTCTCATCCCTTTTCAGTCCAACTCTCTAATGCAAGAGTTAACCGTTACTCCCAGCCTTTCATTTATGCAACAGGTCAACTCTGGAACTGTCTCCCTCTGTCTGTATTTCCTGCTTCTTATGATCTCCAGTCTTTCAAACGCAGTGTGTCCAGGCATCTCGAAATGATCGGATCTTGAGTTTGGCTCTCTCTTGTATTTTGTTTTTCTCTTCGAAGGAACAATAATTGCGGGCTCACGGCCTTTGGTTCCTTCTTCCTCGCATTAAAAAAAAAAAATGTGTGAGTAAAGCAAGTCAGTGGTGGTATATAATTGTGTGTTTCAGGTTCGCGGTGACGGGGTGCTGAACCTGGGGCATCTACAGGGCGCATTCATCGTCCTGGCACTGGGCCTGTTTGCTGCCTCCCTTACCCTGATGCTGGAGCACCTCGTCTAACCTAGATTAGCCAAGCCCTAGTCCTTCCTCCACTCTGCCTCACGCTAGCCTTCTTCCATCATGCTTCTCATCGCAGTCTTCCCACCACCCTGCCTCACAACAGCCCTCCCTCCAAAGTCTTTCATCCCATTTCTCCCTCCACTCTGCCTCATCCCAGCCTTCCCTTCACCCTGTCTCACCCTAGCACTCCCTCCACTCTACCTCACCCGAGCATTCCCTTCACCCTGTTTCACCCCAGCCCTCCCGCTACCTTGCCTCGCCACAGACTCCCTCTGTTGAGCTACACCGTAGTACTTCCTGCACCCTACCTCACCGCAGCCTCCCTCCACTTTCCACCACCCTTAATCTCCCTCCTTTCTGTTTCATCCCAGCCTTACATCCACACTCATTCACCCCACCTTACCTCCACACTCATTCACCCCACCTTACCTCCACACTCATCCACCCCAACCCTAACTCTACCCTGCCAATCCTCAGCACTCCCTCCACTCTGCCTCACCCAGCTTCTCCCTCCACCCTGCGTCACCCCACTCTCCCTTGGCCTCCACCCTAAATTATTCCATCTCTCTCTCCACGCTGCCTCACCCCAGCCCTCCCTACATCCTACCTCACCTCACCCCTCCCACCACCCTTCTGCGTCACTCTAAACTTCCTCACACCAGCCCTTTTTCCACCCTGCCTTACCCCAGACCTCCCTACACCTTGCCTCATCCCAACCCTTTCTTGCTCTGGCCTGCAGTTCATTTCGCCTTTCCATTCTGCCATAATCCTAAATAAAGGTCTGTAGAGTATATAATTTTTCTTGGCTTACTTCAATCTATCTATCCATCTATCTTTCTGTCTATCTATCTGTCTATCTATCCATCTATATCTGTCTATCTATCTGTCTATTTATTTATCTATCTATCTATCTATATCCGTATCTATATCTATCTATCTATCTATATATGAAATATTAAAATTCATCATACCTCTAAAGGCTGCATTTTTTGTCAGATGTTATGCCAGTATCCATACTAACCTTGTCACATTCATCCCTACTGAACCTCCTCTTCCTGCATAGGTATGTCCAACTCCCACCATTTATTACATGCCTACTGCCACTGTTGTTGACCATCCACATATGCCGGAAATTGTATAATTTAAGTGAGAGGACTTTATTTGAATGTGCTCTAGTTTCCAACAAATTGTTAAATAAAGAGGGTACCAGAATGCATCCTTGTCGTGATTCCCCACAATGGTTGAAAGGAGGGTCTGTATCTCATTCCGTTGGTGTGCAATATGGGGCAGGACAATGGCTACATCGGCCAAGGGCTCGAGACCGTAGCTCAAGGAGACTACATTGTCTATCACCATTACCTCGCCTCCTGAGCCGGCCAAAGCCCCAGGTCGTACACCACCATCGTCCTCAACCCAACAGCACTGCCAGCAGGTGGAACCAAATAATGTTACGTAGAGTGTGGTAGGTGGGGGCGCTCACCATCCGCTCACTCGATGTAGTGCTGCTCTCGGGTGTCTGTCCTTTCCTCTCCATCCTTCTTTCCTTCCATTCTCTTCTGTCTTTCCTTCATTCTTTCCTTGTCCTTCTGCCTACGGGTGACTTTACGCTCCCTCTTCTGTCTTTCTTTCCTTCATTCTTTCCACTTTCTTCAGCCTGTGGGTGACTCTACACTGAGTGACAAGCCTAATGGATTCCTGTGCAGCAGGAAACCATTTACTATGCTGGGTGGTAACCATATAAGCAAATTTTGGCACCTGGTGGTTTAGTGGGTAATTATTCCTCTCCAGTCGGATTGAGCCAGTGAAGATTTATATCCAAGGGATGGTTGGGGTTGATTGCTCATGTAATGCCACTCGGGGACTCTCATCTTAAATGTCGGGACCAGCTGCCTAGCCCCAGGCTCCTGCGCTCCTCATGGGGCAATGTAGGATTGGATGATGGATGGATGGATGGATAAAATGAGTTAGATTTAATGGGGATGATTATGAAGAGATGAATATGCAAGAAACAGGCTTGTGTGCGGAGCACAACTTAGATTGGTATTCATTGACTGGGGAAGGTGAAGGATTGTGTAAGAGGGTTCAGATGTAAGGATAGGAGGAGTAGAAGTAGATGTTGTTTCTGCAAGAGACTCCTCCAACACCAGGCCTCCCGGTGTGCATTTAAAATCGTCTGCATTTACCCACTTTGTGTGTGTGTGTGCTTGACTCTGGGCATAGGCTTCACAGCCTGCTCTCAAGGCCCTGTAGTCCTCCTACATACCATACACCTCTACATGTCACCACTTCGGCGCTAACATCCACCGTCCATATTGAATACATGCTAGGGCTGTCTCATACAGTACTGGTGTATTGGTGTTAGTGGGGGTATTTTTATGACAAGTCTGCGGGTCTTCTGGTAGATCAGTAAAGTCTGCATTACATGAAATTCAAATCCTTAAACTGTTCCCTGCCCCAGCGGAGATTTGAACCAGGGTCCGGTAGGACTGCAGGTCACCTCTCTACCGATTGAGCCACCGCATGCACCCACTTTATATCTCTAGTTGACAATTCCTGTATTCCAAACTTGTTTCCCTGTCGCGTTATCACACAGTGTGGGCCCATGAATTTGTCATCCAATTTAGAGGTGCGCATATACGAATGGGCATATATCAGATTTCCAGTATTGACACTGATAAGTGAGGCAGACTTATGCTGGCTTTGCACCATGCTTTCTTGAGACAAAGCCAGATTTGCTTGTACATACTGATGTATTTTCTGCAAAGTTGACATTTTCACGTTTACATAGTGCAGCAGCAGATGAAATCCCGTCCTGAATAGAGATGATGATGATGATGATGATGATGATGAGAGAGAGAGAGAGAGAGAGAGAGAGAGAGAGAGAGTGAAGGCCTGAAGATTAATCCTGGCTAGTGTCATTATGGATGAAGGCGGATTAAGGCGCCCCGGACTAATCCACTCAAGCCGAGTCTGACAGCTCTCCTGCCTTTGTTCTGAACACCTGTGGTTCAACGGGGCATGACCTACATCTGTGTCCCCTTCCGATCGGAAATGCTCCGGAATGCTGAGGCCCAGGTCCTTTGTTATGAAAAGCTCCTGCCTAATTCCCTGGACATCAGTCACAGATGATGGTGTCATTAGGAAACAACACCTATTCACGTTGCTTGGGACTGAACAAAATGTGCAGAGAGGAGGCTTTTCACCAGAGGTGTGCACCACAAACGAAAATTCAGTTCTGGAACACAAATCCACAAACTCAATAAATTGTCCTCCACAACCGCAAATCCACAAAATTCTTGAAATTTACAGTTCCACAAATGCAAAAACACAATGCAAACCGTTTATAAATAGAACTATAGTTAGAGTAATAGTAAAATAAAAGTAAAGTATAGATTTCATTTATCATAATTATTAGTATATTAGACTGTTTTTTTCCGCAAAACAAGGGCAAATCCTTCACTGTTGTAAATATATGAATTACGTTATTGTCTGAGCAAGAGCGAGCGCAACTTGCTTCAGCCGAAACTCATTTAGGAGTGTTAAACAATGTCCAGTTTGGGCTGTAAAAAAAGAATCCCTCACCATTTGGGGAGATCTCTGTAGGCCACTATAGTACAGGTAGGAGTTTAAAAAAGTATCCCTCATCATCTGGGGATATCGATGTAGTATCCCTCACCATTTGGGGAGATTTCTATAGGTTACTATAGTACAGGCTGGAGTGTAAAAAGGCACCGTATCCCTCACCATATGGGGAAATCTCTGTGGGCTAGTATCGCCATTTAGGAGATCTCTAACAGCATTGACCCGCCCAGTCCCGTCGACGTATGGGTACGTTGCAACGATTTGCATTTGCCAGTCCCGGCGACGTACCGGTATGTCGTGCAATTGCAAAGTGCATAATTTTGACAATTTTCAAATTTCGCGCTTGATTTGCAGTATGTATCCTCACATGACCTTCCTCTACCTGCCACCAGGCAGGGACACTCGGCAACACCGCGCAACCCGCGCTAACCCTCCACTCGTCCACTCACCTGGTAGCAATGGTCCTGCTCAGACATGGCTAAGAGAGGTCTCTCAGAGGGCGAAATTCAAGCCACCCTGGACGCCTTTACAGGCGACAGTGATTCCTCACTGGACGACGAGGTTGTGGATCAAGATTATGTGCAGCCAGAGGAGGAAGAAACCACCAGCAGTGACGAAGAAGTTCCGTCTCCCAGGAATCGGCAGTACATGACTTACCGTGCTGCTAGAGAGGGGCAGCAGGCCAAGAAGCCACGTGCAACATCCTATGCCTATCCCCAACGTAATTTGGAACCAGATTTCGATGATGAGGATGAGGACGAGGACGGAGTCGTGGGACGTGCTGCCACGTGGTATGGACGTGAGGTAATCACTCATCGTGGCCCAGAGTGTACACCACGTCGGACGAGCAGGTATGGGCTTGGTATTTTGTTTGGGGAGCTAGGAAGTGCCGTGGAGGGAGTGGGGAGTGAAAGGGAAAGTTCAGGGAGGATTAGGGAAAGTGAGAGTGACGTGAGTGAGTCATTGCTCTCCCTAGGTAGTGTGTGGCGGCGTAGTATATCACGTGGGCGAGTGCGGGTGCATTCAGTATCACATGGGGTTGTGAGGGAGGGGGAAGGTGGGGAGGAACCACTCTCAAGCACGTCTTATGCTCTCCAATATCCCCTAACCCACGGTCGAGCTAGGGTGCGTGAGAAAGCCCGTGTGTTGTCATGGAGGGGGAAGGTGGGGAGGAACCACTCCCCAGCACATCTTCTGCTCCCCAATATTCCACTACTTCATCCCCACAGCCCCCTAATGTTCCTCAAGGCTGTAAGGGTAAGGAAAAGGGAAAGGGTAAAGGCAGAGGGAAGAGGAGTGACAGTGGGGAAGCCCTTCGCACTCCTTCTCCCCCACCTCCCCCACCAGGATCTCCTCCCCACCCAGACGAAGGCGGTGTTGGGGATGATGGGGACGAGAGATTTGTGGGATGGAATTGGGAGGATGGGAGTGATTTTTCTCCCCTCATTCACCCCTTCACTGAGCAGGGGCGCTCTGGCTGCATCGCTCCCGGAATTCACCGTAATTCCACCAGGTTGGATTTTTTCCACCTGTTTTTTAGTGAGGCATTTGTGGAGCAGATTGTATACCAAACCAACCTTTTTGCAAGCACCCAGCGCCTTGAGAGTGAAAGATTGGGAACAAGGAGTAGGCATTCTATCATATATGATTACCCTGTCTCCCTTTCAGAAATGTTCCTATTTTTTGCCCTGGTCCTTTTGATGGGTATTATACGAAAGAACAGAATTCCTGCTTACTGGACAAGGGACCCTGTTATGTTTACCCCAATATTTGGGCAAGTGATGAGCCGTAATCGGTTTCAACAAATTCTAAGTCGCCTCCATTTCTATGATGCTCATGATCCTGCAAATGCGAACGACACCGATAAAATGAGACGAATTAGGTTGGTCTTTGATCACCTGAGGCAAGCCTTTCTTTCCTCATTCTATCCCTATAGGGACCTCGTCATAGACGAAAGTCTCGTGTTGTGGAGAGGCAATATTTCATTTAGGCAGTATATACCCAGCAAAAGGCACCGTTTTGGGTTCAAGACCTTTGTTATGTGCGACTGTAGGACTGGATACGTGCAAGACATAGTCTTGTACACTGGTGCACAGACAGACATAATAGAAGATCGAAGTATTGGACTGTCGGGAGCAGGGGTAAAGACGATGATAGAAGACTACCTTCATCGTGTTTACGTCCTCTACCTGGACAACTGGTACACTAGCCCTCTTCTCGCTCGTTATCTTCACACGCATGAAACGGGAGTCTGTGGAACCGTGAAGGTGAACCGGCGTCACATGGCCAAGGTAGGGCGGAAACTTGCAGGGAATGAGGTTGTCTTCTTCAAAGTCAACAACATCCTTGCAGCTGTATGGAACCACAATAGAGAAGTAAGCCTCTTGTCAACGGTTCACCTCCCCTTGATGCACCGTACTGATTCAGTTGATTACCGTAGCGAGAACAGGCGTCATATTTGGAAACCTGAGTGTGTCATGGACTATAACATAAACATGCGCCTCGTGGACCAGTCAGGCTCCATGATATCGACGGTAGAGTGTGCCAGGACCACGATGAAGTGGTATAAGAAACTGTTCTTTCACTTGCTAGACATCACTGCTCTGAATTGCCACCACCTTCACGCCATGACAACAAGAGTTCAGGAAACCTTTGAAGGGTTTGTGAGGGAGCTCACAAGAGAGATGTTTGCACGTTATGCTGTAGAAAGGCCCTAACATCGCACCCGCATTGCCCCTATTGCCCAAACTCCCCTGAGAATATCCGGCCGCCATTTCCCCACTCCTATCCCTCCCCAGCCAAAAAGACCTAGGCCCCAACGCAGGTGTCACGTGTGTAGCAATTCCCGGGTGAGACTAACGACACAGAGGAAGGACACCCGCTATGAGTGCGTGGAGTGTGACGTGGGTCTCTGTATTCACCTATGTTTCAGCGAATATCACACCTTGATGCAATTCTGATACGGTGTGAATGTGACAGGACGCTGAAACTATGAAGTAAATGCGACAGACAGACCCTCAATGAAATTATCAGTCATGTTGATCTCCAAATATTAGTATAAAGTGCATACGGGTATAACATAAGTGCAAAAATTGTATGTAAGTGTATAAATATGCTGTAAGTGGAAACATACATAGCGAGGGTTTTATGATGCGATATTCTGTCGCTCAGTGCAATAAATACGGCCCGTAATTATATAATTATTATTATTGAAAATGCTTACGGGTATAATATAAGTTCAAATTATTGGAAGTGCTGAAATATATTCTAAGTCAAATATTCATAGCGTGTGTATAGAGATGCGATATCCTGACGCTCAGTTGAATGAATAAGGCAAGTAATAATGAAAATAGAAGTCAACAAGTGGGAAAGTGTGTAATATATGTGAAGAATTAGTATATAAGTGTTTGAGTATTATATTGGTCGAAACATTCATTGCGAGGGTATTTTCATGCGATGTTCTCACGCTCACTTGAATAAATAATGCCAGTAAGTATGTACAGTGCAGTATAAGGGTGTAAATGTGTGTAATGTAAGTGGAAAAGTATAATTGGAGTGAATAAATAAAGTAGAAGATGAAACACGAGTGTTTGAGATCGTGGTTGCTACGTGAATATGCACTAGCATATCGCTAAATGCCCTCATAATGAATGTAAATGATTGAAAACATTTACAGTGGTGGAGGAAAGGTTCTATGTAAAGGGAAAAATAATAGGAAAGTGATAAAACAATTGGGTATGTTGAAATACGAGTCATAGCGAGTGCGCTTACTAAGCTGATGTGCGCTAAACTTATGCTGCATGTCATCATAATGAATGAAACATCTGAAAACACTTACAAACAGTTGTAATTGGTAAAATGTCATTGAAACAGAAGTATACAAGTAGAAGAAATGAAATGTTGACTGATACAAGAAACTTAGCATATAGCATGTTACAACTCGGACCTAACTCGTTATGCTTGCGCGATGGTACAATGCTTATTTTTCATATATATATGTGTCTGAAATTCATTATAGTGTTACTGTTATTGTTTATTAGTTCAAATTCAATAAATATAGAGGTGTTGTGTGTTGTTTCTCCCAGTATTCCTTACCATAGAAAACGTGAGCGCCTGGCACGTCCATAAAAGAATACGATACCTGGCGCGGGGGATCTCACCTGTTCCGACCACTTATTGACCACGGTAAGCCCTTTTTTGGTGATTTTCCTTCGTTTCTCAACCTTAGCGGAAGTTTGAGCAAAAAAAAAAAAAAATTCAAAAAGGCTCGGGACTGGGGGATTTCGGAGGTGCGGAAAACCTCGGGACGTGACGGGTTAAGGTGTGAAATATTACTAGTATGTGTCAAAAATCGAACTGGGCGAGCTCGAACACCTTCCACATCTTCAGTGTGGACGTCTATCACTTCACAGCTAACACCTGACAAGTTGACACATCAATTCACTTCTATTCCTCGGCTCTAACCTCCTCAGTCCTCACCCCTTAGTCACAGTCTGACTCCTCAAACAACTGAGACAACTCCAACATACAGTATATCTATCCATCTATCTATCTGTCGATCGATCTATCTATAATGATCCTTCATAGGGAAAGGTGGTTGTCTGGTATAAAAAATTGCAAAATTGTGTTCAATTTCATTTGGCATGGTTCTTGTTAAATCTATTATTTATCTACCTAATGATTTTTGTTGAGATTGAATTACTGGCACTGGCAATGCTATAAGCTTGACAAATTTGAAATTTATGCTAAATGTCATATTCTATGTGGACTGGGAGGCTTAGTAGCACATATCTGCACTTTTTATCTTGTTATTGGCTTGTATGCTAACCAAGTCTTTCTAGTACAGATGAGGTTGACATTAGTGGCAACATTAAAACGTCTAAGAATCTGGAAAATAAATTGATTTTAAATTAGGTTCTATCTATCTATCTATATACATAGGCTGCTTTCCCCAAGGAAAGGGAAGTAGCCGAGACTGGACGACACACTCCCAGTTTACTCATCCACTCAAACACATTCATTCGCATCTTAGCCCCAGTGGGGAGAAGATGCACTGTGCAGTTGAGTGCGGTGCACTACACCCCACGAGGGCCAACTGCGCAGTGCAATCAGTGACATCCACAGCAGGACCCAACAGCAGAGCTGGTTTACCCCTGCCACATCATAATGGACTCATCCCCTTACTCGCACCTGACCTGATCAGTCAGGTCAGACAAAATGCGGAGAATATCCCCTCAGAGCTGCGTCATCATTTATTCATTTACATTTCTTTCCATTCAATTCTGTCACGTACAGCCATTCTTCCTTGGTCAACAGACATCCCTCTTGCATCCATCGCTCTCATCACACCGTCCATCCACCCTATTCGTGGTCTTCCTCTCAGCCTTACACCTCTCACATCAGCTCTAGTTATCTTTTTCACCAATCGTTCATTATCCATTCTCTCCATATGCCCAAACCATCCCAACACTCTCTGCTCAAGTCGATCAGCCATGTCCCGAACAACCCCAGTTCTCCTTTGCACTTCATTTCTCACTTGATCCATACACGTCACTCCACACATATTCCTCAGACACCTCATCTCCATTACATTCAAACTTTTCCTCTCTGCTAGACCCATATTCCATGTTTCAGCCCCATATAACGCAGACAGGACAACAATACCCTCATACAGCCTTCTCTTTACATCCATTTTAAGCGAACGACATCTAAACACTTTTTTCATTCCTCCTAGCACCTTTCCTACTTCATTCATTCTAAACTTCACTCCTGCATCTATTCTTCCATCCACAGCAACATGTGACCCTAAACACTTAAAACACTCTACCTCCTCAAGCATCTCACCACTCAAAATATTATTCATCCTTCTACTCCCTACCAACCTCGTAAACTTCATCACTTTACAATTATTCTCATTTACTTTCAATTTCCTTTCACATACCCATCCAAACTCCCCTACTAACTTTGTCAATTTCTTCTCTGAATCAGCCACCGGTGCTGTAACATCCGCAATCAGCAGCTGTGTCAGACTCCACTCTCTACCATCAACATTCACCAACTCCGACCTCCACTTAACACTCTTGCATTCACTTCCCTTATAACACCATCCATATAAATATTAAACAACCAAGGCGACATCACACATCCCAGCCACAGCCCCACTCTCACGAGAAACCAATCACTCACACTATTTCCCACTCTTACACACGCTTGACCATTTTATTAAAAACTTTTCACTGCTTTTAGTAACCTACCATCAAGTTCAAACAATATTCAAACGGTCCACAAAGTCTCCCTATCAGTTCTATCATATGATTTCTCTAAATCCATGAATGCCGAAAACACATCCTTACCTTTCGCTAAATACTTTTCACATACCTGTCTCACAGCAAACACCTGATCCACGCATCCCCTCCCTCTCCTAAAGCCACACTGTTCATCGCCAGTCACTCCCTCTGTACGCTCTCTAACTCTCTTAATTAACACTCCATCATATACCTTACCTACAACACTCAACAGACCTGTACCCGTAAAGGTAGTATATTCATACTTATCACCTTAATCTTTATACACTGGAACCACACAAACACTTGTCTAGTCAACTGGCACCATACCTTTCACAAAGCACACATTCAACAATCTTCCTAACCAGTCAGCAAGAGTTGCTCCACCACCGTTCAGGCATTCCACACAGCACATCCATCCATACCTGTAGCTTTCCCTGTTTTCAATTCCTTTACTGCCTTCTGCACTTCCTCCCTCGTGATCAAAGAATCATTCAACTCTCTCAACACATTTATTCCTTACACCCTTCCATTTGCCACAATCTCAGCCTCCCTCTCCACCTCTACATTCAACGATCTCTCAAAATACTCTGCCCATCTCTTCCTTTCTGCATCCATCTCAATTAACATCCTTCCAGCCTCTCATTTAACTCGCTCTTCCTTCCCAGATTCTCCTTTTCGCACCCTTTTCACCTCCTTCCAAAACATTTTCTTATTCTGTTGAAAATTCTCAGTCAACTGCCTACCCCACCTCTCCTGTGCTGCCACTTTAGCATCACTCACAGCACTTCTTGCCCTATTTCTCTTTTCCTTATACTTCATATTACACCTCATCCTTCCTCTTCAGACACACTTCATATGCACGTCTCTTCTCAGCCACAGCCATACTTACTTCCTCGAACCACCATTCACTTCCCTTCCTTACACCACCACCTACTCGTCTCACACCACTCACCTCTTCCGCATGCCCAACCACAGCACTCTTAAACAACTGCCATTCCTTCTCCACAATGCCATTCTCCTGGTCTTTCACTGCATTCCATACAACTTTCAAAATCTCCTGATACTCTATAATTTTCTCTCTTTTATCCAACTCACCCAGTTTCAAAACCTCCCTGCCACACCTAATTCTCCTAGCTCTCACCCATCTCTTATCTATTCTCAACTTTGCCTCCGCCAGGTAGTGGTCAGACATACCTCCACCCTCCCCTCTCAAACTCTCTCTTCTGACATTGATCCTATTACATTCCTGGCCACAACCACATAGTCCATTAATGCCCTATCAACAACCCTTCCACCCTTCTGTCTCACCCATGTATACTTATCAATATCTTTCTTCTCAAATAACGTATTTCCAAGCACCATCGCTCGTTCAAAGCGTACCCCTATCATTCGTTCCCCATTTTCATATTTCTTCAAGGCACACCATGCATAGCAACTACACCTTCAACTGGTACATTCCCCACTATAACATTCAAATCTCCCATCATTACCACATTCACATTTGCTCCAAAACACTGCAGACACTCATCAACATCATTCCAGAACGACTACCTCTCTTCTTCATCCCTTTCACTACCAGGCCCATCTGCACTGACAAATACCCACAACTCACGTTCAACTTTTGCTTTCACCCACATCAGTCTCCAAGACACCTCCTTCCATTCAGTCACACACTTCTGTACCTTCGGGCTCACTAACAAAGCCACACCCTCTCTTGCCTTTCCTCGATCAACACCTGACAATCTTCCATTCACACTTCCAAACTTAGACTCACCTTTCCCTTTCATCTTCGTTTCACTGAAAGCTAACACATCCAACTTTCTTCTCACAAACATTCTCTCAGTCTCCTGCCTTTTGGCCTCAGTTATACTACATCCACGCACATTCATAGACCCAATCTTCAGGGTACGGGGACAACTCAATCCCCCATCCCTTACTATGGCCTGTCTCTTTTTAGGAACTTAAAAAAACAAAACAAAACAACCAGAGGAGGGGGTCCCTATCCCCTCATCCCGCTCCTTTTAGTCGCCTTTTACGACACATGGGGAATATGGTGGCAGACTTCTTCCTAACACAGCTTGGCTGTAGAGTAGTAGTACCATCCCATAGTGAACCCAGATTGTGTCCCCCCCCCCGCCACTGGGGGGGCTTTTATTTATTAGGCTTTATATTTTTCTTTATTTGTTGGGGGGGAAAATCATCTTTGCCGGCCTTTATCCTTTGATTCTTATTTCTTACCCTTTCCCTTTTATCAACTGTGTCCATGGAATTTAATATCTTACGTAGAAAGTCACATATCGCGTTTAATCTTTAGGCCTGCCATGTGAAGGCAGTCAGGTACTTGTTGACGATGGCAAAATATTTAGGGACGGACTTGCTCACTACATTTATATTATCCAAGTAGGCAAAAAAAAAAAAAAAAATGGCCAAGCATACCACTGAAGATAGAATGAATGAGTCTCATGAATCCTGAAGGGTCATTCCGTAATCTAAAAGGAAGCCTCTTAAACTTAAATATTCCTGATACTGGGCAGGATAACTCTTCCATTCCAATTGCCAGTAGCCTCTGAGTAGGTCAACGGTTGTGAAGACCACATTATTATTACCAAGTGACACTAATAAATCAGTTAAAACTGGCAGTGGAAGAATACCCGGTACAGTGACAGAATATACTTAAAGAGAGTCCACAACAGTTCTAAATTCTCCTTTCATTGTGACAAGGAAAACGTGGCTATTCCATGGACTGACAGCGATCAGTCATGTCCTGATCTAACATATCCTGTACTATCACATCTGTTTCTTGTCACAGACTATGGAGTAATCGAGACGATGGTAAGTAAATTGGTTGTATTCCTTGCACTAATTCTATTTGATGCTTTACTAAGTCTATCTTCCACATAGGTTCCCCGGGTAAGGCCACAACATCTCGTTATGTCGGCAAAAGATTGACTAACTGCTCCTTTTTGCTGCGGAAAGTCACTGGAAGATACTTGTGAGACTAGGTCAGGTGAAAGAGTCATATCAGATCCCTTGCAATTTCTAGCATACACACAAGGTGGCTTACTATCATCATCATTTTTGGTAGTTTTAGAGAATGGTATATCCTCGTACAACTTTATGGCCGATGGGTAAACCAGGATATCCCCAATCTTTGCACCACTATTAAGCTTGAGTGAAGCATCTGTGACAGTCAACAAGTAGAGATTACACAAACTAGAGGCAACCCCATGGGGGTAATCATGCCAGCCGTGAGCCGATACATATCTAGAATGGCTCAGAATATGATCTTGACCTTGACCTACTTTCACCAATTTCGAAGTCGGAGTAGATTTCCAACCCTAATACACATCTATAAATTATTGTGATGCTATCTTGAGTGGTTGCGAAGTTATCAGGGTAACAGACACACAGACCTTGACCAACTTTCACCAATTTCGAGGTCTTAGGAGATTTTCATCACTACTACACACATGTGAAATTTATTGATGATATCTTTTTGTGAAGTTATCATGCTTACAGACACTAAAACACATAGAAAGGCAAACTGAAAACAATATTCGTAGATTTTCATTATTACTACACACCTGTAATATTTTGTGACAATGTCATGAGTGATTGCAAAGTTTTCGTGCTAACAGACAGACAGACCTTAACCTACATTCACCATTTTCGAACTCATGATCGACTTCTTTCCCAACTAAACACCGGTAAAATTTTGTGATGTTATCTTCAGCATTTGCGAAGTTATTGTGCTAACAGACATACACACAAACAAACACACAGACACAAATTGAGAACAATACCAGTTTTGATATCGCGGCTAGTAATTATCTTCCAACACTGTGCTCAATGCCGACTCGTAAGTTAAGCCATTCACACAACACATCTTTGACAATGTAAGTGTATCCACTCCTTTCGCACCTACAACACTGAGACTTTTATAAACTCATGCACTTAGACTAATGAAACTGTGTACTGTTTTGTTACCGATCGTCTCATTTGTGCACAATGTATAACGTCTTTCAAACTATATGAGTTGTTAACCCTTCCCCGCACAGATGAGTTAATAAGTTTTCTGTGCCATGACGCATCAGCTTTTCTCCCCTCTCCCCCCGCCACCGCATGTCCCAAAATGTGTATTCTCAGCTTATTTTCATCACCCAAACATATTTATTTTGCCACAAGACCCACATATTCCTATTCGTCGATGTTTGTTCTAATCGATACGCAAAAAACACACAGAAAAAAAACACACTATAAGTATGTTAAGGCCCTGGTAATAAACATTTGGGAACATAGACTTCATTTCCTAACATCATAAGTCGAATGTTTGCTAATCAATCTCTACATGATATACTTCATTCAAAAGAGAATTTTATTAGGTTTCGAATGCCAGAGGTCCCAGTTTGATACGAGGTATGGTGTTCGAGTAATAAGCAAAAAAATACAATCCATTTCCAAAAGACAACAGATTTTTTTGGGGGGGAGCTTTAGCGAAAATCTTTTCTTGTCACTGTTATGTTTTTATTTTGTCATCCTATGCAGAATTTCACTGGCTTTCATTTGAGCAAGAACGGTGATCCTAGGCCTCATAGTTTTCAAGAAAAATGCAAAAAACTATGGTGTATTTTCCCATACACTAAACCACCGTCAGCCGTGCTTACTTATGTTATTTTCCCGTAGCGTGCTAACATTCTTATGCTTGCTAGCTACGCTTTCTTTGGTTTTATACCAACAACTACTTTATATAATTACTTCTGTTTTGTTTTTAGTCCTCTCAGAGACCACACATGAACACTAAACCTTTTGCTAGCAACTGAAACTGAAGTTGTACTTTTTTCCCTGTCATATGTGTTGAGGTAAATAACAATATATATGTATATGTAAATATACTGACATAAATATAGGTAAATAGATAAATAAAAAACAATATCACGTACATCTCCAGTGGCGATGATTTTCCTGCAGGACCAGATGAGTTGGGAGGTGAGGAGTTTTGTATTGTGTGTGTGTGTGTGTGTGTGTGTGTGTGTGTGTGTGTGTGTGTGTGTGTGTGCTCCACTAGTGAAGGCATCACTCGGTATGGTACTGCTCAAAACAATCACCCATGCAAAGGGGCACATCACATACAGAACACATGTTCCTTGTGTCCTTCCTCATCCCCAACTTGAAGTAGAAGGTACACCTGAGCCTCTTCTTGTTGGGGATCTTCGCCTAGTGGTGGAACAGAGTGCGATCGAACCTCACATCGTCGTCATCAATCACCCGGCGACGGTTGCTTGGATGTCCTCATGCTTTGTGGTCCTGTCGTGCGGGAGTTGCAGGCCCAGGCACATGTGCTCCCAACGGATCACCAACTGGAGGTGATGGTGGTGCTGGCACCCCTGATGGGCCTCCTGTAGGCAGTGCTGGTGGCAACGGTAGCACCTGTGATGGGCCTGCTGCAGGTGGTGCTGGTGTTGGTGATGGGGCCCGTGTTGGTTGTCCTGCAGGCAGTGCTGGTGGTGGCTGGGCCCATCCTGGTGCTGGTGCCAGTGCCTGCTGGGTGCCAGGTGTTGCTGGTGCTGGCCGCCGGGTAGCTAGGTCTGGGGCATGGTGGAGTACTTTTCCAGATGCGGGTCAGTTCTCTTCATGGAAATGCAGAAGATCATAGATGATCTGTTCCACAAATTCAAGGAGAGTTACTCTCGTTTGTCTGTACTTTTTGTACAAAGCGAACGCATCGAAGAGTGCCATTTGGATGAAGCAGAAGGTGATCTTCATCCATTTGACAGTTTGCCGTTGGATGGGGTAGTACTGGAGCATCTGATCGAAATGACCCACCCCACCCATTATCCTGTTGTAGTCCTCCACAACAACGGGCTTGTTGAGAACCTCCTCCACATAGGTTGTCCACCCGCCATGACCCCGCACCTTCCCTTGAACCCTCTTCAGAATGGTGTTGGCAGTGTGGAAGGTGGACACCATGTTCATAGTGTGATTGTCCTTCCACAGCAGCACTAGCACATTGTCCTTGTGCCTGTATGCCATGTCCCCCTCAGGCAGGCTCTTAGCCTTGGTGATGGCCTGCAGCTGGTGTGGTATTCCTCTAGGCAGCCGTAGGATCCCATACACGTAAAAGCCTGCAGTGAAGAGTCATTCGCACAAGGCTTCAAAATTGTAGTTGTTGTCCATGAACAACTTATAGCCCTGGTCCGTCAACGGTTCCAAGAGGCCCCACACGGTGTTCTCAAAGGTCCGCTGCACCCCTGTGTAGACCTCGAGGTTCCAGATGTAGCCTGAGGATGACTAAGCCAACATGTATAACTTGAAGGAATACTTGGTGAGCTTCTGGGGGTTGTACACACGGAAAGAAAACCGGCCCTTCCACCCCAAAGATCCCTCATCCAGGCTGAGCTGCTCCTCAGGTTGGTACTCTGACTGGAACCACTGAAGGAGGTACTCCATGACCGTGGAAACTTGGATGAACCGATCTTGGTTGTCCCGGGGTATAGCGAGCAAGTTGAAGATGTGGAACTGCTTGAGGATGGTGGTGAAGCGCTTCCACTCATCGCCTGCCGGACCCTACGGTAGTCGTGTAGCTCAGAGCTCCTCCAACAGTGAATGATGGTTGACATGTGCATGACCCCCATGAAAAGGTATAACCCCAGGAACTTCGCCATCTCCTCTTCATTGCAGGAGAACCAGGCATCCAGCTGAGTTCCCAGGAATGTGACATACCGGTTGGTTTCCGTGATGAGGTATGGCAACAACTCCTGCATGAAAAAGATCTGGAAGAACTGCAGGGGAGTTGTTGGAATATCCACCTTGATCCCTAGGGAGCCAGTGAATGGCCCGTGGTTCGGTGTGAACGAACCACTGCTCCACTCAGGATCCTCTTCAGCAGCGGTGGGAGAGGGTCGGCCTATCAACACCCTTTGGCTTACCCTCCGACCCCTTGGACGCCCCCCGTGTCCAGGCAGCAGATCACAACACCCTCGTCTGGGAGGGGACACCTCGGACGAGGACGAGGATGAGACAGAGGGCTCTGGGGAAACCAGTCTCCTCGGCCTGGCCAGCAAGGATGTCACAGTAGCATCCTGCACAGCAGAACCAGGTGGAGGAGCCATCACAACGAACGATGGCCTGGCTTCTGGCGACACTGGCTCACCACAGAGGGCAGAGGGGCCTGGGGACTGGGAGTCAACGAAGAGAGCGGTGGGACCGGCAGGTCCTAGAGGTGGGGAGGTTTCGGTGAAGCCAGCCAATGATGGTGGTGTGGCCTCACGCGAAGGAATGCGGCAGGGCAACTCCACTTGCTGAGCAGATAGTGTCAGCTCAACCTCCTCCACCCTTGCACGGTTGCTCTCGATGTCACTCTCCGACTCAACCTCGTCAAGGATCTTCTGCCACTGGTGTGGTGCCAACCCACATTTCATCTCTGCAAGACTGATGTCATTGCAAGCCAACTGGAGAGTGAATTGCTGTCAAAGCACAATGTAGTAGAATGCTGTGCTAGGGGTGTGAGCTGAAATAAAGGAGTCAAGATATTTTATTCACAGCCAGCCAAGAACTTTGCTCAACACTGGCACAACGCAAGGATTCATGATATATGTGCATGTCCTTGAAAAACATCGTCTGCTACACCTAACTTAGCGCACAGGTGGAGGCCACGAGTACATGGTTATCTCTTTCATTTACTTGGCACATTACACATAACCAAATCTATCATTATTATGAGATATGCAGTACATTTCACCACTAAAATGTAAATGCACGTATTCCATAGCCCCTACCCGTGTGCACAAGGTGTGGCAGAGGGTGTTTCCCTTACGAGAACACGCTGCAGTGTTTACACTTTTATTTCACATTACACATAACCAAGTCCATCATTGTTTGAGAATTACAGTATATTTCACCAATAAAATGTAAATGCACGTGTTCCTAACCTCACGTTGCATTTCGCTACCTTTGTGCTAACTCAGGTGTATGACAAGTACTCTTCCTAACGAACACGTGGGTCAGTCTTTCACTGTTTTTTCACGTAAAACATAACCAACTCTATCACTTTATGAGATACACAGCATATTTCACCAATAAAATGTAAATGCACATGTTCCTAACCTCGTGTTGCATTTTGCTACATTTTGTGCTAACTTAGGTGCATGAGATGTTCTCTTTCTTACTTGCACGTTATTTTCACATAATTTATAGCCAAATCTATCACTTTATGAGATACACAGTATATTTCACCAACAAAATGTAAATGCACGTCTTCCGTAGGTCAATTACATGGCCACTACTCAGCTAACATGAGGTTATTGGGCCAATATCGGCTCATTCCGGATTAGTATCGGTACCGCCGGGTTGCGGCAAATCGCATGTGACCTGCATTGGCTTGATACATATAATACTTTTCCATTGCAATTCTGGCAAACCAGAACTGAAACAGAACATTGTTGTCAATGCCAGCATATACCTGAATTAGGTCTATATAGTCAAACCTTTTTCAAGCCATTTCCAGCTGTGTTTAATGCTTGCCTCTCTCTCTCTCTCTCTCTCTCTCTCTCTCTCTCTCTCTCTCTCTATATATATATATATATATATATATATATATATATATATATATATATATATATATATGTATATATAAATTTTACAGTTTTTAAGTTAATTTAAGTTTAGGTAGAGAACAATGAAACCAAAAATGTTTAGTCGATCGATGATCTTCAATATTCTCTTGTTACTTGAAAATTAGAAAATTATGCATTGTATTATAACTTTTCTGATAAACAGTTGGTTTTATTATTATTATTATTATTATTATTATTCGAAACAGTGAATTTGCACTGGATTTTCCCCTTATATTTCCGATTTTTCTTCCACCGCCCGCAGTACCACTGATGACTATCTTCCTGATACTCGTATTTGCAGGGCAAATTACATTCATTAAACGAATTTTGACTAGGCAAAACTCCGTGTTTTCTTTGTAGTTCAACAGATGCTTCGTTATTAGTGTGGTAAAGTAAATATTGATTTTGCGTCGTTTGTACTTTTTCCTCCTTCCTATGCTAAGCCATTTTTTTTTTTTATTATTATTGTTATTATTTCAAACTATTTGACTCCTATACATGCCTGGCAGTCTGTCCAGTAGAATCATGTGTGCAACATATACCAGACATGCTTTAACAAAGAACCAAAAATATAAACTGCAGATGGTTGAGAGCCGCAAGACGTAAGCAGACTTATCACAAACTTTTTATAAGCTGCAAAACCACCTTTAAATCACCTTGTATTGTGCTGAATATCACTATTCAACAAAGACATGAATGATGTTCAGCTCAGTTCAAGGTAATTCAAAGGTGGTCTGTCAATTTGTAAAAAGAGAAGATAACCAGATATGCAGTTTTGCCTTTAAAGGTCTGATACATAACCAATGCTGTCTAACAGATGGTTCTGTAATGGTTATGAATAAGTCTGATACAGCAGTACATACTTACATGAATCGAAACGTACCCAGCAAACACCGAAATGATGGGCCGGCACTGGCATATAATGGAACTAAGGAAAAACGGCAACCATGCACTGGACCGATTCCTGGCCATAATATTCTGTTTATATCGGGCCAATTGATGTAGAACTTGTGTTGGGCCGATATATAAATAAAACATTGTTTTCCGACACCGGGTTGAAACGGCCATACATTGGACCGATTCCTGGCAGTAATGGTTTTATACATACGTACGTACGTACAAGCATATATATATATATATATATATATATATATATATATATATATATATATATATATATATATATATATATATATATATATATATGCTTGTTTAAGAGTGCTGTGGTGGTGCATGCAGAAGAGGTGTGTGGTGTGAGACGTATGGGTGGTGGTGTAAGAAAAGGAAGTGAATGGTGGTGCGAGGAAGTAAGTATGGCTGTGGCCGAGAAGAGACGTGCATATGAAGTGTGGCTGCAGAGGAAGGATGAGATGTCATATGAAAGGTATAAGGAAAAGAGGAATAGAGCGAGAAGGGCTGTGCGTGATCCTAAAGTGGCAGCAGATGAGAGGTGGGGTAGGCGGCTGACAGAGAATTTTCAACAGAATAAGAAAATGTTTTGGAAGGAGGTGAAAAGGGTGCGAAAGGGAGAGTCTGGGAAGGAAGAACGAGTAAAAGCAGAGGATGAATGGATGTTAATTGAGATGGATGCAGTAAGGAAGAGATGGGCAGAGTATTTTGAAAGATTGTTAAATGTAGAGGAGGAAAGGGTGGCTGAGATTGTGGTGCACGGAAGGGTGCAAGGAATAAATGTGTTGGGAGAGTTGAATGATTCTTTGATCACGAAGGAGGAAGTGGAGAAGGCAGTAAAGGAGATGAAAACAGGGAAAGCTGCAGGTATAGATGGGTGTGCTGTGGAATGCCTGAAGGGTGGTGGAAGGACTATTGTTGACTGGTTAGTAAGATTGTTGAATGTGTGCTTTGAAAAAGGTATGGTGCCAATTGACTGGGCAAGTGCTTGTGTGGTCCCGTTGTATAAAGGCAAGGGTGATAAGTATGAATGTACTAGCTTTAGGGGTATAAGTCTGTTGAGTGTTGTAGGTAAGGTGTATGGTAGAGTGTTAATTATGAGAGTTAGAGAGGGTACAGAGGGAGTGATTAGTGATGAGCAGTGTGGCTTTAGGAGAGGGAGGGGATGCGTTGATCAGGTGTTTGCTGTGAGACAAGTGTGTGAAAAGTATTTAGCGAAAGGCAAAAATGTGTTTTGGGCATTTATGGATTTAGAGAAAGCGTATGATAGAGCTGATAGGGAGGCTTTGTGGACTGTTTTAAGATTGTATGGACTTGATGGTAGGTTACTAAAAGGGGTGAAAAGTTTTTATGTAAATAAAAGGGGTGAAAAGTTTTTATGTAAATAAAAGGGGTGAAAAGTTTTTATGTAAATGGTAGAGCATGTGTAAGAGTGGGAAATGCTGTGAGTGATTGGTTTCCCGACAGGGATGTGTGATGTCGCCTTGGTTGTTTAATATTTACATGGATGGTGTTGTAAGGGAGGTGAATGCAAGAGTTTTAGGTGGTCTGAGTCTGGTAAATGTTGATGGTGGAGATTGGAATCTGAAGCAGCTGCTGTTTGCAGATAATACTGCACTGGTGACTGATTCAGAGGAGAGATTGAGACAGTTGGTAGAGGAGTTTGGAAGGGTGAGTGAAAGGAGGAATTTGAAAGTAAATGAGAATAAGAGTAAAGTGATGAAGTGTACGAGGTTGATACATGGTAGGGGGATGAATATAATTTTGAATGGTGAGTTGCTTGAGGAGGTAGATTGTCTTAAATATCTAAGGTCACATGTTGCTGTGGATGGAAGAATAGATGCAGAAGTGAAGTTTAGAATAAATGAAGTAGGAAAGGTGCTGGGAGGAATGAAAAAAGTGTTTAACTGTCGTTCGCTTAGAATCCATGTAAAGTGAAGGCTGTATGAGGGTGTTGTGGTACCGCCTGCATTATATGGGGCTGAAACATGGAATATGGGTGTAGCAGAGAGGAAAAGTTTGAATGTAATGGAGATGAGGTGTCTGAGGAGTATGTGTGGAGTGACGCGTATGGATCGGGTGCGAAATGATGAAGTGCGAAGGAGAACTGGAGTTGTTCGGGAGATGGCTGGTAGAGTTGAGCAGAGGGTGTTGCGATGGTTTGGGCATATGGAGAGAATGGATAATGAGCGATTGGTGAAAAAGATAACTAGACCTGATGTGAGAGGTGTAAGGCTGAGAGGAAGACCACGAATAAGATGGATGGACAGTGTGAAGAGAGCACTGGATGCGAGAGGGATGTCTGTTGAGCAAGGAAGAGTGGCTGTGCGTGACAGAAATAAATGGAGAGAAATTGTGAATAAATAAGTGATGACGCAGCCCTGAGGGGATATTCTCCCACATTTGGTCTGATCAGCTAGTCAGGTCAGGTGCGGGTAAGGGGATGGGTCTGTTATGATGTGGCAGGGGTAAACCAGTTCTGCTGTCGGGCCCTGCTGCGGATGTCACTGATTGAATTGCGCAGTTGACCCTTGTGCGGTGTGGTGCGGTGAAGATCTGTTCGTTCTCCCCTTTGGGGCTAAGATGTGAATGAATGTGTTTGAATGGATGAGTAAATGGAGAGTATTGCCAGACGCCTCAATCGAGTTTCGGGTGGCCACAAACAAATCGCCTCCAAGTCCCCCTGTCCCCCGCCATTTCACTGCCATGCTCCCAACTCACACCCCCCTCTCTCATATACCTATCCACCCCATCCCCCCATCTCATCCTCGGCCTCCCTCTCCCTCTTCCCCCCTCCACCTCACTCACATACACTCTCTTCGTCAGTCTTTCACCCTCCATCCTCTCCACATGGCCAAACCACCTCAGTGTGTTCCTCATAACGCTTCCTAGCACATCCACATCAACACCACAAAGCTCCTTTATATCCTCATTCGTCAGCCTGTCTCTCCATGTGACTCCACAGGCTCCTCTTAAATAACTCATTTCCACTGCTCTCACTCTTGACTTGTGTCCCTCCAACAACGTCCAAGCTTCACTTTCGTACGTTAGAGTTGGTATCACAATACTGTCATGTAGTAACTTTTCACTTCCATGCTCACTTCCATGTTTCTTATCACTGCTTTCAAAGAACCAGCAACCTTTCTTCCCTGCTGTACCCTTTCAAGCACTTCACCCTCCAAACCTCCATCCTTACTCACCACACTACCCAAGTACTTAAACGTACTCACATTTTCCAATTCCTCACCATCCAACCTCGCTGTACATTCACTGACTTCACCTCTCTCAAAGACCATCACTTTACTCTTCCCTACATTCACCTTTAGATTCCGTTTCTTACACACTCTCCCAAACTCATCCACCAAGCCTTGCAGCTCCCCTTCGTCTTCACTCAACAACATAGTATCATCTGCAAACAACAGTACTGGAAGTTTCCAAACACTATCCTCTCTCACCAGGGCCACTCCAACATCCACTACCCTACCTTGTACCTCTTTTATTATCCCATCCATGTACAGATTGAACAACCATGGAGACATGACACATCCCTGTTTCAACCGATATATAAATATACCTTTTTTTTTCGAAAACTGGGTCAAGAATGGTAATAAAATATTGGCCCAATCTATGTATTGCTGATCACTCCAGTCAAGCAGCTAACAACTGAGTGATATAAGTGTACACCATCCATCACAGATCATTTTCATATAGGTTGGATAAGCGAAATATATTTTATATAACATAGAAACTTCGGCAGACGGGAGCTTTCCACAGGCAACTGTCTTGTTATAAAAGGAAAGTCTTATTTTTGGTAATGATTTTGTGGAACTAAACTTGATTTCAGCATACTAGATTATAACTGATAATATTAATGTTAACCCGTCACGTCCTGAGGTTTTCTGCACCTTCGACATCCCCCAGTCCCGAGCCTTTTTGGAAAAAAAATTTTTTGGCTCAAACTTCCGCTTAGGTTGAGAAACGAAGGAAAATCACCAAGAAAGGGCTTACCATGGTCTATAAGTGGACGGAACAGGTGAGGTCTCCCGCGCCAGGTATCATATTCTTTTATGGACGTGCCAGGCGCTCACATTTTCTATGGTAAGGAATACTGGGAGAAACAACACACAACACCTCTATATTTATTGAATTTGAACTAATAAACAATAACAGTAACAATATAATGGATTTCAGACACATATATATGAAAAATAAGCATTGTACCATTGCGCAAGCATAGCGAGTTAGGTCCGAGTCGTAACATGCTATATGCTAAGTTTCTTGTATCAGTCAACATATCATTTCTTCTACTTGTATACTTCTGTTTCAATGACATTTTACCAATTACAACTGTTTGTAAGTTGTGACGCCCCCACTAAACTACTGGAGTGCTGGGCTCCCTTGTTACGATTGGATCACCGCCTCGGAGCCCCACACGGCTAGGTGAAACAAGCCGGGCTTCACCCATGGGGATATATATACCGCTGCTTCAGTCAGAGAAGGCAGACTCACACTATTAACGGCTGACAGTGTTCCTCCTCCCTGAGTGGGTTTACACCGCCCCATTCACCTCCCTCACGGTAACAGTGCTCGGTGACCTTGTGACGTGGAAGAGGGTGTATATCAATTTTGTATTATTTGTATATCATATAATTCTATATCTTGCCTGTAACTGTTTCCCTTTGTCCGTTTGCTTAACTACCTGATCTATTTGTCTTGTTCTTTGTGCAGTAACTACTGTTTGTGTTATAACTTTAATCTTTGTTATTAACCTTGTTACTTGTCATAATGTTGTTAGGTACTTTTTATAGTGTAAGGTTTAATATTAAAGTATAGTTAAGTTCCACTCTGTTTCTTGTCTTTACCTTACACCAAATGTGGAGTCCGCCCCGTAACTAGATAACCACGCGGCGGATTGTTACAAAGTGTTTTCAGATGTTTTCATTCATTATGATGACATGCAGCATAAGTTTAGCGCACATCAGCTTAGTAAGCGCACTCGCTATGACTCGTATTTCAACATACCCAATTGTTTTATCACTTTCCTATTATTTTTCCCTTTACATAGAACCTTTCCTCCACCACTGTAAATGTTTTCAATCATTTAGCCTACATTCATTACGAGGGCATTTAGCGGTATGCTAGTGCATATTAACGTAGCAACCACGATCTCAAACACTCGTGTTTCATCTTCTACTTTATTTATTCACTTCAATTATACTTTCCCACTTACATTACACACGTTTACACCCCTATACTGCACTGTACATACTTACTGGCATTATTTATTCAAGTGAGCGTGAGAATATCACATGAAATTACCCTCGCAATGAATGTTTCGACCAACATAATACTCAAACACTTATATACTAATTCTTCACATATATTACACACTTTCCCACTTGTTGACTTCTATTTTCAATATTACGGGCCTTATTCATTCAACTGAGCGTCAGGATATCGCATCTCTATACACACGCTATGAATATTTTGACTTAGAATATATTTCAGCACTTCCAATCATTTGAACTTATATTATACCTGTAAGCATTTCCAATAATAATAATTATATAATTATGGGCCGTATTTATTGCACTGAGCGACAGAATATCGCATCATAAAACCCTCGCTATGTATGTTTCCACTTACAGCATATTTATACACTTACATACAATTTTTGCACTTATGTTATACCCGTATGCACTTTATACTAATATTTGGAGATCAACATGACTGATAATTTCACTGAGCGTCTGTCTGTCGCATTTACTTCATAGTTTCAGCGTCCTGTCACATTCACACCGTATCAGAATTGCATCAAGGTGTGATATTCGCTGAAACATGGCTGAATACAGAGACCCACGTCACACTCCACGCACTCATAGCGGGTGTCCTTCCTCTGTGTCGTTAGTCTCACCCGGGAATTGCTACACACGTGACACCTGCGTTGGGGCCTAGGTCTTTTTGGCTGGGGAGGGATAGGAGTGGGGAAATGGCGGCCGGATATTCTCAGGGGAGTTTGGGCAATAGGGGCAGTGCGGGTGCGATGTTAGGGCCTTTCTACAGCATAACGTGCAAACATCTTTCTTGTGAGCTCCCTCAGAAACCCTTCAAAGGTTTCCTGAACTCTTGTTGTCATGGCGTGAAGGTGGTGGCAATTCAGAGCAGTGATGTCTAGCAAGTGAAAGAACAGTTTCTTATACCACTTCATCGTGGTCCTGGCACACTCTACCGTCGATATCATGAGTCTGACTGGTCCACGAGGCGCATGTTTATGTTATAGTCCATGACACACTCAGGTTTCCAAATATGACGCCTGTTCTCGCTACGGTAATCAACTGAATCAGTACGGTGCATCAAGGGGAGGTGAACCTGTTGACAAGAGGCTTACTTCTCTATTGTGGTTCCATACAGCTGCAAGGATGTTGTTGACTTTGAAGAAGACAACCTCATTCCCTGCAAGCTTCCGCCCTACCTTGGCCATATGACACCGGTTCACCTTCACGGTTCCACAGACTCCCGTTTCATGCGTGTGAAGATAACGAGCGAGAAGAGGGCTAGTGTACCAGTTGTCCAGGTAGAGGACATGACCACGATGAAGGTCATCGTCTTTACCCCTGCTCCCGACAGTCCAATACTTCGATCTTCTATTATGTCTGTCTGTGCACCGGTGTACAAGACTATGTCTTGCACGTATCCAGTCCTACAGTCGCACATAACAAAGATCTTGAACCCAAAACGGTGCCTTTTGCTGGGTATATACTGCCTAAATGAAATATTGCCTCTCCACAACACGAGACTCTCGTCTATGACGAGGTCTCTATAGGGATAGAATGAGGAACGAAAGGTTTGCCTCAGGTGATCAAAGACCAACCTAATTCGCCTCATTTTATCAGTGTCGTTCACATTTGCAGGATCATGAGCATCATAGAAATGGAGGCGACTTAGAATTTGTTGAAACTGATTACGGCTCTTCACTTGCCCAAATATTGGGGTAAACATAACAGGGTCCCTTGTCCAGTAAGCAGGAATTCTGTTCTTTCGTATAATACCCATCAAAAGGACCAGGGCAAAAAACAGGAACATTTCTGAAAGGGAGACAGGGTAATCATATATGATAGAATGCCTACTCCTTGTTCCCAATCTTTCACTCTCAAGGCGCTGGGTGCTTGCAAAAAGGTTGGTTTGGTATACAATCTGCTCCACAAATTCCTCACTAAAAAACAGGTGGAAAAAATCAAACCTGGTGGAATTACGGTGAATTCCGGGAGAGATGCAGCCAGAGCGCCCCTGCTCAGTGAAGGGGTGAATGAGGGGAGAAAAATCACTCCCATCCTCCCAATTCCATCCCACAAATCTCTCGTCCTCATCATCCCCAACACCGCCTTCGTCTGGGTGGGGAGGAGATCCTGGTGGGGGAGGTGGGGGAGAAGGAGTGTGAAGGGCTTCCCCACTGTCACTCCTCTTCCCTCTGCCTTTACCCTTTCCCTTTCCCTTACCCTTACGGCCTTGAGGAACATTAGGGGGCTGTGGGGATGAAGTAGTGGAATATTGGGGAGCAGAAGACGTGCTGGGGAGTGGTTCCTCCCCACCTTCCCCCTCCATGACAACACCACGGGCTTTCTCACGCACCCTAGCTCGACCATGTGTTAGGGGATATTGGGGAGCATAAGACGTGCTTGGGAGTGGTTCCTCCCCACCTTCCCCCTCCCTCACAACCCCACGTGATACTGAATGCACCCGCACTCGCCCACGTGATATACTACGCCGCCTCATATTACCTAGGGAGAGCAATGACTCACTCACATCACTCTCACTTTCCCTAATCCTCCCTGTACTTTTCCTTTCACTCCCCACTCCCTCCACAGCACTTCCTAACTCCCCAAACAAAATACTAGGACCATACCTGCTCGTCCAACGTGGTGTGCACTCTGGGCCACGATGAGTGATTACCTCACGTCCATACCACGTGGCAGCACGTCCCACGACTCCGTCCTCGTCCTCGTCCTCGTCATCCAAATCTGGTTCCAAATCACATTGGGGATAGGCATAGGATGTTGCATGTGGCTTCTTGGCCTGCTGGCCCTCTCTAGCAGCACGGTAAGTCACGTACTGCCGCTTCCTGTGAGACGGAACTTCTTCGTCACTGCTGGTGGTTTCTTCCTCCTCTGGCTGCACATAATCTATATCCACAACCTCTTCATCTAGTGAGGAATCACTGTCGCCTGTAAAGGCGTCCAGGGTGGCTTGAATTTCGCCCTCTGAGAGACCTCTCTTAGCCATGTCTGAGCAGGACTGTTGCTACCAGGTGAGTGGATGAGTGGCGGGTTGCGCGGTGTTGCCGAGTGTCCCCGCCTGGTGGCAGGTAGGGGAAGGTCATGCAAGGATACGTACCGCAAATCAAGCGCGAAATTTGAAAATTGTCAAAATTATGCACTTTGCAATTGCACGACATACCGGTACGTCGCCGGGACTGGCAAATGAAAATCGTTGCAACGTACCCATACGTCGAAGAGACTAGGTGGGTCAATGCTGTTAGAGATCTCCTAAATGGCGATACTAGCCCACAGAGATTTCCCCAAATGGTGAGGGATACGGTGCCTTTTTACACTCCAGCCTGTACTATAGTAACCTATAGAAATCTCCCCAAATGGTGAGGGATACTACACCGATCTCCCCAGATGATGAGGGATACTTTTTTACACTCCAACCTGTACTATAGTGGCCTACAGAGATCTCCCCAAATGGTGAGGGATTCTTTTTTTACAGCCCAAACTGGACATTGTTTAACACTCCTAAATGAGTTTCGGCTGAAGCAAGTTGCGCTCGCTCTTGCTCAGACAGTAACGTAATTCATATATTTACAGCAGTGAAGGATTTGCCCTTGTTTTGCGGAAAAAAACAGTCTAATATACTAATAATTATAATAAATGAAATCTATACTTTACTTTTATTTTACTATTACTCTAACTATAGTTCTATTTATTAATGGTTTGCATTGTGTTTTTGCATTTGTGGAACTGTAAATTTCAAGAATTTTGTGGATTTGCGGTTGTGGAGGACAATTTATTGAGTTTGTGGATTTGTGTTCCAGAACTGAATTTTCGTTTGTGGTGCACACCTCTGGTGAAAAGCCTCCTCTCTGCACATTTTGTTCAGTCTCAAGGAACGTGAATAGGTGTTGTTTCCTAGTGACACCATCATCTGTGACTGATGTCCAGGGAATTAGGCAGGAGCTTTTCATAACAAAGGACCTGGGCCTCAGCATTCCGGAGCATTTCCGATCGAAAGGGGACACAGTTGTAGATCACGCCCTGTTGAACCATAGGTGTTCAGAACAAAGGCAGGAGAGCTGTCAGACTCGGCTTGAGTGGATTAGTCCGGGGCGCCTTAATCCGCCTTCATCCATAATGACACTAGCCAGGATTAATCTTCAGGCCTTTACTCTCTCTCTCTCTCTCTCATCATCATCATCATCATCATCATCTCTATTCAGGACGGGATTTCATCTGCTGCTGCACTATGTAAACATGAAAATGTCAACTTTGCAGAAAATACATCGGTATGTACAAGCAAATCTGGCTTTGTCTCAAGAAAGCATGGTGCAAAGCCAGCATAAGTCTGCCTCACTTATCAGTGTCAATACTGGAAATCTGATATATGCCCATTCGTATATGCGCACCTCTAAATTGGATGACAAATTCACGGCCCCACACCGTGTGATAACACGACAGGGAAACAAGTTTGGAATACAGGAATTGTCAACTATAGATATAAAGTGGGTGCATGCGGTGGCTCAATCGGTAGAGAGGTGACCTGCAGTCCTACCGGACCCTGGTTCAAATCTCTGCTGGGACAGGGAACAGTTTAAGGATTTGAATTTCATGTAATGCAGACTTTACTGATCTACCAGAAGACCCGCCGACTTGTCATTAAAATACCCCCACTAACACCAATACACCAGTACTGTATGAGACAGCCCTAACATGTATTCAATATGGACGGTGGATGTTAGCGCCGAAGTGGTGACATGTAGAGGCGTATGGTATGCAGGAGGACTACTGGGCCTTGAGAGCAGGCTGTGAAGCCTATGCCCAGAGTCAAGCACACACACACAAAGTGGGTAAATGCAGACGATTTTAAATGCACACCGGGAGGCCTGGTGTTGGAGGAGTCTCTTGCAGAAACAACATCTACTTCTACTCCTCCTATCCTTCCATCTGAACCCTCTTACACAATCCTTCACCTTCTCCAGTCAATGAATACCAATCTAAGTTGTGCTCCGGACACAATCCTGTTTCTTGCATATTCATCTCTTCATAATCATCCCCATTAAATCTAACTCATTTTATCCATCCACCCATCCATCATCCAATCCTACATTGCCCCATGAGGAGCGCAGGAGCCCGGGGCTAGGCAGCTGGTCCCGACATTTAAGATGAGAGTCCCTGAGTGGCATTACATGAGCAATCAACCCCAACCATCCCTTGGATATAAATCTTCACTGGCTCAATCCGACTGGAGAGGAATAATTACGCACTAAACCACCAGGTGCCAAAATTTGCTTATATGGTTACTGTCACAGGATTTTTATAATATCATGTTTTTTTTTAAATAAATGCTAAATATTATTTAATTGATAATAATATTCAATAATATTGCAGAGCAGAGACAATGATTGTCTTGCTACATCAAGCAACGATTACTTTACGCTGACTTGCTTCGCACGATTCTCAGAACGAGAATTTATAAACTTTCTCAATAGTACACAGCAGAGACAAATAACTCAATTGCTTTTTTTTTAGTACTGTTAGCCTCTGGAGAAAGTTACTTCACCCTTGACAATAAATAACTAATACTAATAATATCAGGTTCTTGCTGATAGTTAACTCCTAGGAGGTACAACGGATTTTAAGTTTAATACACAAGACTGGCCTAAGTACCAGTTATGAATAGCAAAACGTTTATGCAAGCTAGGAGTTATATGGAAAATAAGCTTAATTGTGGAGAAATGAAACAAGAGTTTACATTACATTAAGCTCATGGAAAAGAACTGTTAAATTTATTGATTACAAAAATAAATTTAACGTTACGCTTCAAATGAATTCAAATAAAGAGATCGTACTCACTCACACACTCGAGCTAAATTCTTACGCCTAGGAAAAACACCTTAACTAAGCTCTTAAAACTAGGAAAATACAAAAAGGAAATACTAGACAATGAATGCTGTGTATCACCAAGGGTGGGAGCTTGGAGCTGTGGTCTTGTGGAGCTTGGGTTGACCTCTCACACTGCTGGAGCACAGAACCTCTCTCCGTCAGAGCAAACACTCGACTGAGCAAACTCGTGAGAAAGAAATGGGAGCAATAGGCCGCATTTTTTTAGCGGTTGAGTGAGCGAAACGCGCCCAAAACAAATCGCTCAGCGGAAGCACTAATGCCTCACACAAAGACGATCACATATGACAATGAAAAATTGATTTGACAAGGCTTCCGTCCAAATGAGCGGTTAAGTGAACGATACGCGGTGAGTTTTCCACTAATAGTTCGTGGCTTCTCACAAAAGGGAAATGTCGCGAATTTGATTCGTGACAGTTACCACCCAGCATAGTAAATGGTTTCCTGCTGCACAGGAAACCATTTGGCCTGTCACTCAGTGTAGAGTCACCCACAGGCTGAAGAAAGTGGAAAGAATGAAGGAAAGAAAGACAGAAGAGGGAGCGTAAAGTCACCCATAGCCAGAAGGACAAGGAAAGAATGAAGGAAAGACAGAAGAGAATGGAAGGAAAGAAGGCTGGAGAGGAAAGGGCACACCCCCGAGAGCAGCACTACATCGAGTGAGCGGATGGTGAGCGCCCCCACCTACCACACTCTACGTAACATTATTTGGTTCCACCTGCTGGCAGTGCTGTTGGGTTGAGGACGATGGTGGTGTACGACCCGGGGCTTTGGCCGGCTCAGGAGGCAAGGTAATGGTGATAGACAATGTAGTCTCCTTGAGCTACGGTCTCGAGCCCTTGGCCGATGTAGCCATTGTCCTGCCCCATATTGCACACCAACGGAATGAGATACAGACCCTCCTTTCAACCATTGTGGGGAATCACGACAAGGATGCATTCTGGTACCCTCTTTATTTAACAATTTGTTGGAAACTAGAGCACATTCAAATAATGTCCTCCCATTTAAATGATACAATTTCCAGCATATGTGGATGGTCAACAACAGTGGCAGTAGGCATGTAATAAATGGTGGGAGTTGGACATACCTATGCAGGAAGAGGAGGTTCAGTAGGGATGAATGTGACAAGGTTAGTATGGATACTGGCATAACATCTGACAAAAAATGCAGCCTTTAGAGGTATGATGAATTTTAATATTTCATATATAGATAGATAGATAATAGATATAGATACAGATATAGATAGATAGATAGATAAATAGACAGATAGATAGATGGATATAGATGGATAGATATAGATAGATAAATAGACAGATAGATAGACGGATATAGATGGATAAATAGACAGAAAGGTAGATAGATAGATAGATGGATAGATATATTGAAGTAAGCCAAGAAAAATTATAAATAATCTACAGGCCTTTATTAAGGATTATGGCAGAATGGAAAGGCGAAATGAACTGCAGGCCAGAGGAAGAAAGGGTTGGGATGAGACAAACTGTACGAAGGTCTGGGGTGAGGCAGGCTGGAAAGAGGGCTGGGGTGAGGAAGTTTGGAGGGACTCAGTAGGGTGGTGGGAGGGGTGAGATGAGGTAGGGTGTAGGGAGGACTGGGGTAAGGCACGGTAGAGGGAGAGGTGGATTAATTTAGGGTGGAGAGCGAAGTGGGATAATTTAGGATGGAGGCCAAGGGAGAGTGGGGTGAGGCAGGGTGGAGGGAGAGTGGGGTGAGGCAGTGTGGAGGGAGAAGCTGGGTGAGGCAGAGTGAGAGGAGTACTGATGATTGGCAGGATAAAGTTGGGGTTGGGGTGAATGAGTGTGGAGGTAAGGTGGGGTGAATGAGCGTGGAAGTAGGACTGGGGTGAAACAGAAAGGAGGGACAGTAACGGTGATGTAAAGTGGAAGGAGGCTGGGGTGAGGTAGGGTGCAGGAAGTACTACGGTGTAGCACAACAGAGGGAGTCTGTGGCGAGGCAGGGTAGAGGGAAAGCCGAGGTGAAATAGGGTGAAGGGAATGCTGGGGTGAGACAGAGTGGAGGGAGTGCTAGGATGAGACTGGGCGATGGGAAGGCTGGAGTGAGGCAGGGTGGAGGGAGAATTGGCATGAGGAAGCTTGGAGCGAGGGGTCTTGTTAGGCAGGGTGGTGGGAAGATTGGGATGAGAGGCATGGTCGAAGGAGGGTTAGCGTGAGGCAGGGTGGTGGAAGAGCTAGGGTTTGGTTAATCTAGGTTAGACTTGGTGCTCCAGCATCAGGGTGAGAGAGGCAGCAAACAGGCCCAGCGCCAGCACGATGAAGGCGCTCTGTAGATGCCCCAGGTTCAGCACTCCGTCGCCACGAACCTGAAACACACAATTACTGTATATGCTACCAATGACTTGCTTTACACACACATGGCTTGACTCACCTTCATAATCATGTATCTTGTAATTAGAAATGCAACCATTACACAGCATACATTTTATGATCAGAAAGAGAGAGAGAGAGAGAGAGAGAGAGAGAGAGAGAGAGAGAGAGAAGGAAAGAGAGAGAGAGAGAGAGAGAGAGAGAGAGAGAGAGAGAGAGAGAGAGAGAGTTACAGTAAAGGAACTTGGAAGGGAATAAAAAGATATTCTCTGGATTTGTTAATCTGGAGAAAACATAAGACAATGTGCGTGAGAAGGTAGTTTGTTTGGGTTCGAGAAAAAGAGCTGCACCTACAAAGCTAGTAAGTTTATTTATGGAAATTCTGAGTTAGGGACAACTTTGATTACTCATTTTACTATAATTTTTATTATTATTATTATTAATATTATTTTTTTTTATTACACAGAATGGTTTCAGGTGAAAATGGAACTGCGTCAAAGATCTGCCTTCAGTCCATTTCTGTTCTTAACTTTTTCATGTAGGGAAGAAAGGACTAAATCTTAACGGTTCACAAGAAATAGCTTTTTCGAAGAAGAAAAAATGGACAAAATAGGGTCAAATTTATGTTCCATTCCTTTGCAGATGCCTGGAAAATTCTGTTTAAAAGACTGCGTGTCATAGATAAAGGGATATAGAGAGTGAGGCAGACAGTTGCAAAGCTGAACTATTGCATGCATGAACAACAGAGTGTAACAGTTAATTTTTGCATTAAAAAGTTTTGTCAGAAAAGAAATGAGACTGCACTGGCAGACAGGCGAGACGCGCCTGCCGTAATGGAGGAAGATTGCAAGGGGATAGTTCTGAAAAGCAGTGGTCATTGAAATGCCGACAGTCAAGAAACAAAAATGAAATACTGCTATGATGAGAGTGAAAAAGGATGATAGGAGTCTGTAAAAAAAGAGCTGATGAAACAAAAACTCCTTGACTTAATCCTGTTGTAGCTGACTGTTGTTGCTGATCAACCATAATCTGTATGATCGTGATGATGTATCAACCATAAGCAATAACTGCCCCTACAGAGTAGTGAACCAATGTCACCTTGCATTTGACAGCTTTGTTTCCTGGATGGATGCCGCATTTGTTTCTTCACCAACTTAATAGGGGCGCCATTGCATGTTCCATTCAATTTGTTCTTTGGGTATGTGGTTACAACACGGCATTGTAAATGGTTTCCTGAGTCACGGGATACAATTAGGCTTGTCACTCAGTACAGAGCCAACCGAACTGGATAGAAGACGAATAATCTAGAGGAAGGATGAGAGAAATAGGAAGACGGGAGGGCAGACATGGAAATGAATTATTTACGTGACGGAAGAAGTGTAGTGTGCATGTGTGTGTGTGCATGTGTGTGCGTGTGTGTGTGTGCGTGCCATAGTGTGCATGTGAGAGTGTGTGTTTGCTATTTTTCATGACTCATTTATTCTTGTACATTATTCAGTGTGAGCTTCAAAGCTTCAAGACTAACGTGACGAGTTGTTATGCCAGTTGTTGTTTAGCTGGTTGGAGCTTCGAAGTCCCAAGACCAACGTGACAAGTTGATGACCCAGTTTTAGTTATTTAGTTGGATTAAAGCGAGCAAGAGAGTTGTTTGTCTCCCTCTACCTACAACTAGTCCCTGCTACTAGCTATCTAGGCACTTACCAGCAACTAATGACGAAGTATGAAGAACCTGCAGTTCGTTTGGACAACCTTGTCATGGACCTCTGCTTGATATTTAAGTTTGCTGGCGCATCACAAACAGTAGCTGAGTGGCTCGAGAAACTGGGGCTTGTGTGCCGGATGCGAGGGATCATTGAGCTACACACTGTCGTGCCACTTCAACTTACGGGGGGAGCATTCTTCATGTATCAGCAACTCAGCAACGTAGACTAAGGAAGTTCTGACAAGATAAAGGCAGTACTCATTTCTGTTTTGCTGCAGACAAGTTTGTTGCCTACGAGCAGTTTGTCGCACGCAGACTTCGTGATGGTGAGTCAGTCAATGTGTTTGGCTAACCTATTCCGCCTGGCTGCACTATTTGGAGGAATGCCTGATGCCGGCCTGAGTTGTGCTTTTGTGGCCGGCCTTCCTGACTCTGCTTGCCAAATTCTGAGAGTTGGTTCATGCCTTGAAGACATGAATGTTAACCAGATTCTGAACCGTGCACGAGCCGTTCTGGCAGAGGAAAACGTCGGTGCTGGGGCTATAACTCTACGTGCCAGCTTCAATCAGCAACCACACAGGGCAACTGCGGCATTTGCTGGTGTGCTGTGTCGGGTTTGTAATCAGCCAAACTACTACGCTTGTGATTGTCTGGCTGGACGTTGCAGGCATTGAGGACACAAGAGCGTGACTGCTTCAACCTAGGGTTGCCTGGTCACTTCGCTTCATCGTGCCCGAGAAATGACTTGGGAGAGGTGGCATTAGTGTCAGCCTCCTCTCCAGAGTCTCAGTGAGTGGCGCTCTGCCGGTGGTTCAATTATCCGTTGATAGAATGAACTGTGATGCCTTGGTTGACACTTGCTGTACTAAGTGTATTGTTCATGCCCCTATGTGCTCCCGCTGGATGAGAGAGGATGTTAGCGTGATGACGGTGAGCGGTGAGCATTATGTGTGTATGGGGATGGGCGAGGTACAAGTTCAGTTGTCTTCAGGAGCATTTGTGAGTGTGAGCGTGCTTGTGGTGCCTTCTAAGCTGTCTAACTTCAGCTTCATTCTAAGCATGAGTGGTGTAAGAGCCCTACATGGTGTGACAGTGCGCTCCCCAAACGATGTATGGTTCGGTATCAAGGATTCCGAGGCTTTGGCACCGGCGGCAACTACTGCCATCGACAAGAAGGACTTTAACCCGTCACGTCCCGAGGTTTTCCGCACCTCCGACATCCCCCAGTCCCGAGGTATTTTCGAAATTTTTTTTTTTTGGCTAAAACCTTCGCTTTTGGTGAGAAACATCAAAAATTCATAGAGAAATCGCTCACCTGAGGTTTAAAGTGCCCAATCCAGGTAGGAGTTCCTCCTTACCTGAGTGGGTTTTCTAACATGCTGGCACCAAAGAAAACGAGTTCTATGGGAGGGTAACTATTTTATCCACTCATAAACGGTATTTATTTATTTACTTGGTACGAATGTATATGTGGTATGACAGTATATTGGTTTTCAAGCAGTAATAAAGGCATTATAAGCATTGTTTCACTCACTAACTAATCACCATACCTGACCTATTTTTGCCACACTACCTGATCATTATTTCTGGCTGTTTCTTCTTCTAATGCTATGTAAACATTGTCCTCCACATTGTCATCGATTGGGGAATCACTCTGGCCCTGAATAACTTTACTAGCCAAGTCACTGGTAACAGGTCCTTTGCCAAGACAATGTCGTGAGGGAGGGAGGGGGGAGGTTATGCAGTGTAAGGCATTGTCCCTGCTTGGTATCTTGTACAGGAATAGAGGAAGGTGTCCCATGTATACATACAAAAAATCACGTGTGAAAATTGAAAATCGTGCAAATTAGCGACCTTGCAATTGCACGACGTACTGGTACGTCACCGGGACTGGCAAATGCAAATCGTTGCAACGTACCCATACGTCGACGGGATGGGGCGGGTTAAAGTGACATACGATGTGAAAGCATGCACATGGACGATGTTGTGGAAGTGGTGTGGTGGCACAGGGCTGTCACGGCTAATGAATACTGTCTCAGAGTACAGGGTGCCTCGAGAGGTTCGTCAGGAATGTGAGAACGAAATGTGTCAGTGTATCAAGGATGGATGGCTTGTTCAGTATGATGAAAGTATCCACGGGCCAGTGAAAGGAACCATTCCTCTGATGGCAATCGTGCAACATCATAAGAAAAAGGTGCGCCCAGTACTAGATTTCCATAAACTGAACTCTTATCTCAATGTGCACATAGTGGAAGTAGACGCCTGCACAGAAAAAATTAGGGAGTGCCGCAGGTGTGGACAGAGGGTCACTCTCATGGATTTAAGCAAGGCCTACATGCAAATTCACGTTCACCCATCGTTATGGTCGAGCCAGAAGGTGGTAATTCTGAGAAGACTTTATTGCATTACAAGACTGGGCTTTGGACTGAACATTGTACCTCTCATCTTGAAGAAGGTCCTGGGCACCATGCTGAGCTGGGATGAGAGGATTATCTGCGCCATCTCGCTATGTCTGGAAGACATACTAGTGAATGAAAGCATAGCATCTGCGGCGGAGGTTGAGAGTCACCTGAATCATTACTTTTTTTTTTTTTTTGATAATGAATGGAGGAAGGAAAAACAAACTAAAAAAAAATAAGTCCATGTGCCAAAAGGCATCCTCTATTCATAAAATACTTATAACAATTGGATTTAAAATCGAAAGGATTAAATGTATGTGGAAAGCAACTCCCAGGAAGTGAATTCCAGAAAGTAGTACTATAGTTCTGGGGATAAATGAATTTTGATAAGCAGTGGTTCTGCATTGTGGGAGAGAGTGTGAGTTCATGGGCGCTCCCAGCTGCCCGAGAATTTCGGGAGAAAATGTGAAGGGGAGGCACAATTGAAGCCAGTTCGTTAGAGCACATATGGTAAAAATATCGATAAAATAGTGCTAAAGAACCAACATCTCTACATACTGATAACGGAGGAAGGTCCTGCATTATGGCAGGATATATTGATTAATTTAATGGCTTTATTTTGAATTTTGTCCAATTGCCTCAATGCAACCAATCCACATCCACTCCACAGTGATGAACAGTATTTGATCTGAGAACGCACATGACTTTTGTATATTGTGGCCATCTGCTCGTCAGTGAAGAACTCACGAACTCTGTGCATAAGTCCCAGTTTTTTAGAAGTATTTTTGGCAAGGGCTTTAACATAAGCTGTCCAGTTTAGGTTGGGGTTTAGAGTAACACCTAGGATATCAATTGTAGTGGATATGGGAATACTGACATCATTTAAAACTATGTGAGAGTCTGAGGGATTCTTTCTATTGGAGAAATTAATGTATTTAGTTTTCTGAGCATTAAATGAGACCAGATTTTTTTGTCCCCATTGATTAAATTTAGAAAGGTCCTGGTTCAGAGAAATTGCTGCGTTTATTTGGGAATTTATAATATCAAATTGTGTAAAGGAGGTACTAAATGTGAAAGAACTATGAACGGTCGAGTCATCAGCATAAGAGTGTATTGGGTTGTGCGTGACAGATAGGAGGTCATTTATATGAATGAGAAAGAGGGTTTGTGGCAAAACTGATCCCTGAGGTACGCCAGCATTTATGGAATGAAACTGAAAATAAATTCCTTCTACCATGACCCATATTTTTCTACTATGAAGGTAAGAAGAAATTAGAGGAACCAGTGATGCAAGGCCATCGTGTGACATCTTAGACAATAAGGCCTGGTGCCATACTCTGTCAAATGCTTTTGAAATATCAAGTGCTACTGTGTGTGTATCACCGTGTTGGTCTATTGTTTTTTTAATCTGATGGGTAAGAAGGCTAAAGAATATCTACAGTTGAACGTTCCTGTCTAAATCCATACTGCCGATCATTGATCAATTTATTGATTTCTAGATGCTTGACTATGTGTTTGTTAATTAGTGTCTCAAAAACTTTACCGAGAACGGAAGTTATTGCAATTGGTTTATAGTTTGATGGATCAGAAGTTGCCCCGTTTTTAGGAACAGGATGGATACTTGCTTCTTTCCATGGGGCTGGAAAAATTAAGATACAGATGGATAAGCGGAAAAATTTTGCTAATACAGAAGCCAACTTGAGGAGCAATTTTTAAGTACTATTGAAGGAAATTCATCTGGACCAGTGGCTTTGTCTGCTGATAGATTCTGTAATACGGCTTGTACAAATCTGGTGTGAATCATGAAAGAAGGAATTTGAGGGGAATCAAAATCAAGTACAGAAATAATATGATTTTCTGAATTTAGGGTTGAGTTTGTTGAAAAAATGTCAACAAGAAGGTTGGCTTTTCTGTGTGGGTCACTTACTAGATTTCCATTTGGAGACTGTAACGGTGGAATGGAAGAGGTGGTAGTGAAGTTAGTTTTGAATGAATTAAGGGTTGACCAGAATATTTTGTTATCATTTGGATTGTTTAGTAGTTTGTTAGCTTGTCTATGTAGAAAGTTTTATTTAGAAAGATTGATAATAGTTTTGGCATGGTTTCTGATATTTTTCTAATAGTTAAAGGCTTCTTTGGTTTTGGTCCTTGTATAAGTGTTATAGGCTATTGTTTTATGTTCTGTTACTCTAGCGCAATTGTGGTCAAACCATTTAGGAGAATTACATCTTTTTCTGTAACTATGATGGGGAATGAATGTTTTCATGCTGACTTTAATGAAATCCTGTATGTGGCCCAATGTGGAATTTGCATCATGGGAGAAAAAGAAGGTCCAAGGAACATCCATGAGAAAATTTTGAAGTCCCTCCCAGTCTGCCCTGTCGTAGTGCCACTTAGTCATCACAACATGTTCAGTGCAGAAGGGTGAGGTAGGTGTGAAACTGGTGGCTTGAATCAGACAGTGATCCGAGGATCCGAGGGGGTACTTCACTTCGACATTATAATTATCTGAATTGGTTGTTAGAAACAAGTCCAATAGGTGGGGATTTCGATCGGGGTTGTATGGTACACGGGTAGGTTGACTGACTAACTGGGTGAGATTAAATGAGTCTGCAAGTAGCTCATATTCAAGACCAGAGTCATCAGTTCTGGGTGAATAAGTGAGCCATTCGACATTATGGTCTTTCAAATCACCCAGAATAGTAATTTCTGATGCAGTATTAATGTTGAGGACACTTAGTTGTGAAGACAGAGAGTCTAATAAACTCGGCTCTGAAGGGGCATTAGGGGAACGATAAACACAACAGAAATACTTAATTTTACCCAAAGAATTTTTGTATATGGAATAGTCGAAACAAGGACAATTAAATTTAGTAATCTCCTCCAGGGCAATTTCTAATTTAGCAAGGCAACATACGCCTCCCTTGGGTCTGAAATTTTGAATCAAGATATAACCAGGAAAATTAAATCTAGCTAAATCAGAGGTGGAGCTTATTTGTGTTTCTGTCAGAAATGGCAGATCAGGGGATTCAAACTGGAGGAAATTTTGAACAGAGTTGATGTTGGAGTGAAGTCCCCTAATATTGCAAAAGAAAATTTTACTGCACTGACGAGCAGATTTAGCATGCCGCAACACTGGAGGTGGAACAGTCGCTTGATGACGACCGGGATGGCCCTGTGCAGACAACTCAGCCCTGCTGGTGGTGGTCACCCGAGAAACCACCGCACTGATTCCCAGTATAGCAGCAGCCATGGTTCTTTTTATGGGGGGGAGAACAGGGACGTGTGATATGTAATGACAAGATCGGTGTTTTTTGGAGAGAGGATAGCTGGTTTAAGGTAATGTAATATTATGTTGATGTGTGTGTTGTGTAAAGAGGGCAGCTTGATGCCCTCCGGCGTGTGAGGCAGAAAGATGTGAACCCAGCTACCAAGGCCTAGGAGAGAAAATGGAACCCAGGCTATTCCTTGAGTCTCCTGTAACCCTGGCGGTAGTACTTCCCTGGGCGGGGCTGCCTACCTGTACTACATGGCCAGACCTGCAAAATGGCCGAGCACATGTCAGAAGGAGTCCATATGCTTGACATCAGTGTCTGGGAGGAGCACCACGGTCTCTTCTGGAGGTGTGACAATGATGTCAATAATATGCCCAAGAAACTGACAAGGCACATCATGTTCTCTCTCTGTGGACAGTTGACAAGTCATCTGCCTGTGTGCGTCTGGCTGAGAGCAGTGGCATCTTACATGAACAGGCATGCCAATGAGGCCACAACTTCATGGGACAATGAGATTACTGACCCTAAGTTGCACTCCAAGCTCACGGAGACACGGAAGTGGGTGTAGAGGTCTGATCTGGCAGGAGGACGATGGGATGTAGCAGGAGAAGAAGCTACTCTTTGGGTGGATGCGAGTTCTCTTGCACTGGGAGCTGCTTTAGAAGTGAACGGAGACATCATAGAAGATGCGTGTTGGGTATGACGAAACGACTGCTCCCACATCAATCTTGCAGAGCTGGATGCTGTCGTCAAAGGGTTAAATCTCGCTTTCTCCTGGAAGATGAAGGTATTGGCTCTCATAAATGACTCGAGGACTGTGTGTCACTGAATTGTGGAAAAGCACGTGTGAATACTAAAGCATCTAGTGAAATCCTGATTTGCAGACACCTAGAGATGTTGAAAACCATCGTCAATGATTAACTTACGCATCTTGATGTTAAACTTGTGTCCTTTTTCGAGAACAAGGCCGATGCACTAACTCGAGTACCGAAGAGATGGCTTTGTCTTGAGAATGTTCAACCAGTGTGTGGGGCTGCTGTCGCTGTTTCTGAGCAAGACAAAATTCATGAAACCAGCGGACATCCAGGTGTTAGGTGCACATGATACTGCTGCAGAAGACTATACCCAACAGTTCAATGGCAGCAGGCACGCAATGTCGTTCGTGGGTGCCAAGGATGCCAATCTATTGATCCGGTACCCGAGAGGTGGCAAAAGGGGGTTTTGGGGACCTCAGAGATTTGGGGCAGAGTTAGCATGGACATCTGTCATGTCAGAAATCAACACCAGAGTTAGCATGGACATCTATCATGTCAGAAATCAACACTACATGACTCTCATTGAGTGTAGCCCATCATGTTACGCCATCTGGAGGAGAATCAGACATCAAGACACCAGGAGTGTTTTTGAACAACTGGAATCTGTGTTTTTTGAGTGTGGAGCACCCAAGGAGCTGCTGACTGGCAATGCTGGCAGCTTCCATAGTTCTGTCTTCAGTGGGTTTACCAGTTGCTGGGGCATGGCAGTCAAATATCGTTGTGCCAACGTTCCTTCTGGTAATATAATATCAGAGCGGTGTCATCGAACAGTGAACACGATACTGGCACAGACAGGCTGCTCTGTGGCGGAGGCAGTTTACTGTTGTAACGTGATGCCACTAGGTGACGGCAGTGCATCTGTCCCTACCAACCAGATATTCAGTTACGAGATCAGGCTGCTCAAAATCGACTTTCTTTTTTTTTTTTTATGTGTCCTACTCTGGGCATAGGCTTCACAGTCTGCTACCAAGGCCCAGTAGTCCTCCTTCATACCATACACCTCTACATGTCACAACTTCGGCACTAACACCCACCGTCCATATTGCATACATGCTAGGGCTGTCTCATACAGGACTGATGTATTGGTATTAGCAGGGGTATTTTTTCAACATGTTGGCGGGTCTTCTGGTAGATCAGTTAACTCTGCTTTTATTAAATTCAAATCCTTAAACTGTTCCCAGACCAGCGGGGATTGGATCCTGGGTCCGGTAGGACTGCAGGCCACCTCTCTACTGACTGAGCTACCGCCCAGCAACATAGCCAACGGACGACCAGCGCCACTTCAGCATCGGGGATCGTGTGTGGATCCGACACCCCAGTAGGTGCTGCGATTCCAGAAGTTCCTGGGCACAGTGAAGAAAATTGTATCGGCCCAGAACGTCGAGGTTGACGGCATGCCTCGCCATGTACAGTCAGGGAAAGTTCCACATTACCCACTGTTCGGGGCATTGGTGGTCGGCGAATACTCACGAAGCAGCAGCCAGACCCCACATGTCTGGTAACTGTGAGTGGGAGGGAGGATGGCCGGGGGTGGGAGGGTTTGGAGAGCTGCTCACGTCACAGTATCATTAGCCAATGATAATGCGTCCGACTTATTCTCAAAGTGTAAAAACGGTATGTTGTTTGATTGGTATCACACTGTTCTCTGAGTCTGTCTTTATTATTGCATATATAATACATGTTTACTGTCACACGTATGCTTCTTTGTCTGCATTTTGTAATGTTCGATGGGAATGAGTTATAGAGACTGATCTTATAATTAGGACTTCCCATGTCATTCTGTCTAAAGGAAAATGAGAAGTCTGTTAATCGCTCATGTACAGTAGATTATAATTATTATTATTATTATTATTATTATTATTATTATTATTATTACACACTACCCAAGACGAGATAAGTAATTGCCAGAATAACACTGGAAATGTCTGCAGGCAGATGTTTATAGTGGGATAGCAGAGGATAAATCATTACACAAATTTATAAGCGTTTTCGAGTCAACACAAAATAAAAAAAAATGTTATACCGTTACGAATACCTCCTGGGGAAACGTCTCATGTTGAGTCGAGAGGGAATGAAAGCATTCAGACCTCTGTCCGAACCCAGCAAACTTCCATAACTTAACTGACAACACACTCTGCAGACATCTACGTAATTTTTAAGATAAAATGCTAGCATCATATTGTCATCTACCCATACCAAATTAACTCAAACACACCGTCCAAGTCATACACTGCAGGCTTACATATAATTCCCAACCTATCATCAAACCCTCCTCTGCCCCCAATCGCCTACCTCCAGCCTCCTTCACACTCACAGTTACCAGACACATAAGGTCTGGCTGCTGCTTCACATTCAATCGTCTCACGCCAGTGCTTCGAGAGGTAGGTAAAGTGGAACTTTCCCTGACTGTACGTGGCTTGCATTTAGCTACATCACTAGCACCCACCCCAGAAGAACCCTCGGCGTCGGGAAGACTAGCTGTAACAGCAGAAGACGACGATTTGCTGGTTAATGTGCAGGCTCCGTTGAGGGGCTCTGAGACGGGTGATGTCGGAAGTTCAACCAAAGAAGACAGCAGTCCTGAGAAATCGCTGCCTCGTCGAAGTTCACGGGAACGCCGTCCAGTACTGCCTTTCCAATATGGTTATTTTTTGTAGGATTAGGGGGAGTGTAGTGTGCATGTGTGTGTGTGTGTGTGTGTGTGTGTGTGTGTGTGTGTGTGTGTGCATTAGTGTGGCTGTAAGTGTGTGTGTGTTTGCTATTTTTCATTCCTCATTTATTCTTGTACATTGTTCCGTGTGAGCTTCGAAACTTCAAAACTAACGTGACGAGTTGTTAAGTCAGTTGTTGTTGAGTTAGTTGGAGCTTCGAAGTACCAAGACCAGCGTGACGAGTTGGTGAGCCAGTTGTAGTTAGATAATTGGAATAAGGCGAGGAAGAGAGTTGGTTGTCTTCCTCTGCCTACGACTAGTCCCTGGAACAAGAAGTGAGCACCACTGCATTGAATGGACAATGGTAGCCACAACCTCCCACAGTAGACAGTAGTGAAACAAAAAGGCCGTTAGTTCTTTGAGTGGCCCTAATAATATCCGCTTGCAAACATCCTTGAATTATCAATGATTTTGGCTCCCTCATGGCCAGGAGACATGCCACATGCATGTTGGAAATCAATCTGATGCCAACAGTTGGTGAAGGTGAATGGGTGCTCCCATGTTTCTGCAAAATCACCTGTTGGGACTTCTTTGTTTTTTGGAACCCTGCTCTTATCGCACATACAGACATTCATGCTGTTCCATCGGCTCTAATATCACACGTGGACTGCTGACTGGTGGAGAGCTTGGAGGTTTCCTCAGACTCACAAGCTTTAATTGAACTTTGCTGCAACGTGTAACGATCAAACACGTTAGTCCAATAACCTACCTTACACTTTATTCCCGCTCCATCCGAGAAGGTTGTGTTAAAATTAGGATAAATCTCATGTGCAGAGAGAACCACTTAAGCTCTAAATGACTGCTGGCGTTGAACGATGCTTTGCTGTAGCGTGACCGGTGGCGTTGATGCAGGGTGATCTGCAAAAAACTGCAAACAATTTTGGGAAGGGGTCGAAGGTCCGGGAGATGTTGACACCAACTACCCTCCAAACCACTCAGGCGGTCAGTACATCTCGTGAATCAGCCATGAGTGGATGTCTGTCTTATGCTTCCCTGAAGTGTTAGTGTAAGAATAAGAAAGTAAGTCAAGAAAAAGAAAGTGTGTTTCCCAGACAATGACTGGTTAACAGAGTTTACTCCCTCTGCCCACTCGACAATCCACAACTCACAACCCTACTAGTGTAAAAAGTTTTTTTTTTCTCGTTTTATTTGTGCCATTATTTCTCTTATTGCATTGTTTTCTTCATGTTTCTTTTTTTTTTTTTTTTTTGCATTTGCAGGAAAATAGGCTACTCATATTTTTTATTTTTATTTTTTTTATTTATTTTTATTTTTTTATTGCGTATAACTTACAACCTCACCATCTCTCTTCCGTCCTTCCTCAGCCCACCTGCAAATCTTTGGCCTTATCGTCTTTTGACCACGAGGATTGTCCCTAAACACACAGCTGCACCCATTATCTTGAAACAGAATAACAATAGCATCCTTCTCCTCTCTTTTAACATGCACATTACCATCCAGAATACAAAAACGACTCCATACATGAATAAACATTATAAACATCAAAAAGCGGGGGGAAAATCATAATTATGATATTTATATTTATAAGTACAGATATTATATTATAGTTCCTAAAAAAGAGACAGACCAGAGAAAGGGATGGGGGATTGAGTTATCCTCGTTCCCTGATAATTGCGTCTATGAATGTGCGTGGATGTAGTACGATTGAGGCTAAACGGGAGGAGATTAGGAGAATGTTTGTGAAAAGAAAGTTGGATGTGTTAGCTCTGAGTGAAATAAAGATGAATGGGAAAGGTGACAAAGTTTAGAAGGGTGAATGGAAGATTGTCAGGTGTTGATAAAGGAAGGGCAAGAGAAGGTGTGGCCTTGTTAGTGAGTCCGGAAGTACAGCAGTGTGTGACTGAATGAAAGGAGGTGTCGTCGAGACTGATGTGGGTGAAAGCGAAATTTGAACGTGAGCTGTGAGTATTTGTGAGTGCATATGGGCCTGGTAGTTGAAAGGGATGAAGAAGAGACGGAGTCTTTCTGGAACGATGTTGATGAGTGTCTGTAGAGATTTGGAGCATACGTGAATGTGGTAATGATGGAAGATCTGAATGCTAGAGTGGGAAATGTAGCAGTTGAAGGTGTAGTTGGTATGCATGGTGTGCCTGGAAAAATTGAAAATGGGGAACGAATGATTGGGATGTGCGTGGAGCGAGAGATTGTGATTGGAAATACCTTGTTTGAGAAGAAAGATATTTATAAGTATACATGGGTGAGACAGGAGGGTGGAAAGGTTGTTAATAGAGCATTGATGGACTATGTGGTTGTTTCCAAAAATGTAATAGGAAGATTGTTGGATGTGAGAGTTTTCAGAGGGGAGGGTGGAGACATATCTGACCACTACCTGGTGGAGGGAAGGTTAAGAGTAGGTAAGAGATGGGTGAGAACTAGGAGAGTTAGGCGTGGCAGGGAGGTTTTGAAAGTGAGTGAGTTGGATAAAAGAGAGAAAATGATAGAGTATCAGGAGAAATTGAAAAATGAGTGGAACGCAGTGAAAGATCAAGAAAATGGCAGTGTGGGGGGGGGGGAATGGCAGTTGTTTAAGAGTGCTGTGGTGGGGCATGCGGAAGAGGTGTGTGTGTTGTGAGACAAGTGGGCAGTGGTGTAAGAAAAGGAAGTGAATGGTAGTGCGAGGAAGTAAGTAAGGCTGTGGCTGAGAACAGACGTGCATCTGAAGTGTGGCTGCAGAGGAAGGATGAGGTGTCATATGAGAGGTATAAGGAAAAGAGGAATAGGGCGAGAAGGGCTGTACATGATGCTAAAGTGGCAGCAGATGAGAGGTGGGGTAGGTGATTGACTGAGAATTTTCAGCAGAATAAGAAAATGTTTTGGAGGAAGTGAAAAGGGTGCAAAAGGGAGAGTCTGGGAAGGAAGAGCGAGTAAAAACAGAGGATGGAAGGATGTTAATTGAGATGGATGCAGTAAGGAAGAGATGAGCGGAGTATTTTGAATGATTGTTAAATGTAGAGGAGGAAAGGGAGGCTGAGACTGTGGCGGATGAAAGGGTGCAAGGAATAAATGTGCTGGGAGAGTTGAATGATTCTTTGATCACGAAGGAGTGCAGGAGGCTGTAAAGGAGATGAAAACAGGCAAAACTGTAGGTATGGATGGGTGTACTGTGGAATGTCTGAAAGGTGGTGGGGCGACTACTGTTGACTGGTTAGTAAGATTGTTGAATGTGTGTGCTTTGTGCAAGATATGGTGCCAGTTGACTGGGCAAGTGCAAGTGCTTGTGTGGTCCCGTTGTATAAAGGTAAGGGTGTTAAGTATGAATGTACTAGCTTTAGGGGTATAAGTCTGTTGAGTGTTGTAGGTAGGGTTTGTGGTTGAGTGTTAATTAAGAGAGTTAGAGAGGGTACAGAGGGAGTGATTGGTGATGAGCAGTGTGGCTTTAGGAGAGGGAGTGGGTGGGTGGATCAGGTGTTTGCTGTAAGACAGGTGTGTGAAAAGTATTTAGCGAAAGGAGAGGATGTGTTTTGGGCGTTCATGGATTTAGAGAAAGCATATGATAGAACTGATAGGGAGGCTTTGTGGACTTCTTTTGAGATCGTATGGACTTGATGGTAGGATACTAAAAGGCGTGAAAAGTTTTTATGTAAATAGTAGAGCGTGTGTAAGAGTGGGAAATACTGTGAGTGATTGGTTTCCCGTGAGAGTGGGGTTGTGGCAGGGATGTGTGATGTCGCCTTGGTTGTTTAATATTTATATGGATGGCGTTGTAAGGGAGGTGAATGCAAGAGTGTTAGGTGGAGGTCTGAGTCTGGTGAATGTTGATGGTAGAGAGTAGAATCTGAAGCAGCTGCTGTTTGGGGATGATACTGCAACTGGACTGATTCAGAAGGGAGATTGAGACAGTTGGTAGAGGAGTTTGGAAGGGTGTGTGAAAGGAGGAAATTGGAAGTAAATGAAAGTAAGAGTAAAGTAATGAAGTGCACGAGGTTGGTAAATGGTAGGAGGATGAATATAGTTTTGAATGGTGAGTTAATTGAGGACATAGAGTGTTTTAAGTATTTAGAGTCACATGTTGCTGTGGATGGAAGAATAGATGCAGAAGTGAAGTTACAATGAATGAAGTAGGAAATGTGCTGGTAGGAATGAAAAAAAGTGTTTTGATGTCTTTTGCTTAGAATGGACGTAAAGAGAAGGCTGTATGAGGGTGTTGCGGTGACGACTGCGTTATATGGGGCTGAAACATGGAATGAGTGTAGTAGAAAGGAAAAGTTTGAATGTAATGGAGATGAGGTGTCTGAGGAGCCTGTGTGGAGTGACACGTATGGATCGAGTGAGAAATGATGAAGTGCGATGGAGAACTGGAGTTGTTCGGGAGATGGCTGGTAGAGTTGAGCAGAGGGTGTTGCGATGGTTTGGGCTTATGGAGAGACTGGATAAGGAGCTATTGGTGAAAAAGATATCTAGATCTGATGTGAGAGGTGTAAGGCTGAGAGGAATACCACGAATAGGATGGACAGACAATGTGAAGAAAGCATTGGATGCGAGAGGAATGTCTGTTGAGCAAGGAAGAGTGGTTGTACGTGACAGAAATGAATGGAGAGAAATTGTGAATGAATCAAGGATGAGGCAGCCCCGAGGGGATATTCTCCCACATTTGGTCTGATCACCCGATCAGGTCAGGTGCGGGTAAGGAGATGGGTCTATTATAATGTGGCAGGGGTAAACCAGCTCTGTTGTCGCGCCCTGCTGCGGATGTCACTGATTGCACTGCACAGTTGACCCTCGTGCGATGTGGTGTGGTGAGGATCTGTCCCTTCTCTCCTTTGGGGCTAAGATGTGAATGAATGTGTTTGAGTGGATGAGTTAATTGGGAGTTTGTCGTTCTGTTTCGGCTACCCCCCTTTCCTTGGGGCATGCACCCTAGGTATATAGATAGATGGATTTACATATTATATACTGACTTTCTTCACTTTACGTATTTCTTTTTTTGCACAGGCATTTCAGCAACATATGAGGTATTCTCGTAGTGAATAAATGGATGCAAAACCTTCCCCTCCCTTCACGCTAAATCCCTCGTATGGGGTGCTAATTTTGGGTCATCATGAATATTGGTCATGGCGGTTCAGCCTATACAAACAAAGCAGCACCCTTATCTGGTTAATGAAAAATAATAGCGTCTTTAAATACACTTTACCACTCAGACTACAAAACGACTTCCATACTTGCATAATCACAAGAAACATCAAAAATAGGTGAAAAAAAGCATAATTATTTATATATATATATATATATATATATATATATATATATATATATATATATATATATATATATATATATATATATATATATATATATATATATATATATATATATATATATATATATATATATATATATATATATATATATATATATATATATATATATATATATATATATATATATATATATATATTATATATACATATTTATTATATATGTATTATATATATATATTATATATATATTATATATATTATATATGTATTATATATATTATATATATAATATATATTATATATATATATATATATTTATATATATATGTATATTTATATATATATATATATATATATATATATATATATTATATATCATATATATATATATATATATATATATATATATATATATATAAAACTTCCCATATTATATATTTATTTTGTTCATATTGCATATTTCTCTTCGTTCCAAGCCGTTTCAGCAACATGAAAGTTTTTTTTTTTTTTTTTTGGGGGGGTAGACGGAAATAGATATTTCTTAGTGCGGCACAGTTGCTTAGTTTTCAACGGCATGTCTGGAGTCATTTTGCATATTTTTCCTTGATTGATGTCATGGGTTTAGGAAGCTAAAAATTACATTGGTAGGTGCGCCAGACGATTCTCCTCGCGGTGGTAAAGGAAAAAAGTCGACTTTTTAACCCGTCACGTCCCGAGGCTTTCCGCACCTATGACATCCCCCAGTCCTGAGCCTTTTTGGAAATTTTTTTTTTCTGCTAAAACTTCCGCTGAGGTCGAGAAACGAAGGAAAATCATAAAGAAAGTGGTCCCTGCGGTCTATAAGTGGTTTGTACAGGTGCGGTTTCCCCCCGCAGATATCGTATTCTGTAATGGGCTGGATATGCGTTTACATTTTCTATGGTAAGGAATAATGGGAGAAACAACACACAACACCTCTACATTTATTGAATTTGAACTAATAAACAATAACAGCAACAATATAATGGATTTCAGACACATATATATGAAAAATAAGCATTGTATCATCGCGCGAGCATAGCGAGTTTGGTCCGAGTCGTAACATGTTATATGCTAAGTTTCTGGTATGAGTCAACCTATCATTTTTTCTACTTGTATACTTCTGTTTCAATGACAATTTACCAATTACAACTGTTTGTAAGTGTTTTCAGATGTTTTCATTCATTATGATGACATGCAGCATAAGTTTAGCGCACATCAGCTTAGTAAGAGCACTCGCTATGACTCGTATTTCAACATACCAAATTGTTTTATCACTTTCCAATTATTTTCCTCTTTACATAGAACCTTTCCTCCACCACTGTAAATTTTTTCAATTATTTTCATTCATTACGAGGGCATTTAGCGATATGCTAGCGCATATTCACGTAGCAACCACGATCTCAGACACTCGTGTTTCATCACCTACTTTATTTATTCACTCCAATTATATTTTCCCACTTACATTACACACGTTTACACCCCTAGAATGCACTGTACATACTTACTGCCATTATTTATTCAAGTGAGCGTGAGAATATCGCCTGAAAATACCCTCGCAAGGAATGTTTCGTCATACATAATACTCACACACTTATATACTAATTCACTCACACACTTATATACTAATTATTCACTTTATCACTTGCTGACTTTTATTTTGACTAATACGTGCCTTATTCATTCGACTGAGCGTCAGGAAATCTTATCTTTATACACACGCTATGAATATTTGACTTAGAATATACATCATCATATACAATAATTTGAACTTATATTATACCCGTAAGAATGTCACATAATAATAATTATATAATTACGGGCCGTATTTATTGCACTGAGCGACAGAATATCGCATCATACAACCCTCTCTATGTAAGTGTCAACTTAGGGCAGATTTATATACTTACACCCAATGTTTTCACTTATGTTCTACCCGTAGGAACTTTATACTAATATTTGGAGATGCACATGACTGATAATTTCACTGAGCGTCTGTCTGTCGCATTTACCTCATAATTTCAGCGTCCTTTCGCATTCACACCATGCTAAAATTGCATCAACCTGTGATATTCACTAAAACATGGGTGAATACACAGACCCACGTCACACTGCACGCACTCATAGCGGGTGTCCTTCCTCTGTGTCGTGAGTCTCACCTGGGAATTACTGCACACGTGACACCTGCGCTGGGGCCTAGGTCTGTTGGGCTGGGGAGGGATAGGAGTGGAGAAATGGCTGCCGGATATTCTCTGGGGAGTCTGGGTAATAGGGGCAGTGCGGGGGCGCTGTTGGGGCCTTTCAACAGCATACTTAGCAAAGATTTCTCTTGTGAGCTCCCTCACAAACCCTTCAAATGTTTCCTGAACTCCTGTGGTCATGGCGTGAAGGTGGTGGCAATTCAGAGCAGTGATATCTAGTAAGTGAAAGAACAGTTTTTTATACCACTTCATCGTTGTCCTGGCACACTCTACCGTCGATATCATGGAGTCTGACTGGTCCACGAGGCGCATGTTTATATTGTAATCCATTACACACTCAGGTTTCCAAACACGACGCCTGCTCTCGCTATGGTAATCTACAGAATCAGTACGGTGCATCAAGGGCCGGTGAACCGTGGACAAGAGGCTTACTTCTCTGTTGTGGTTCCACATTGTTGCAAGGATGTTGTTTGCTTTGAAGAAGACAACCTCACTCCTTGCAAGTTTCCGCCCTACCTTGACCATGTGACGCCGGTTCACCTTTACGATTCCACAGACTCCCGTTTCATGTGTGTGAAGATAACGAGGGAGAAGAGGGCTAGTGTTCCAGTTGTCGAGGTAGAGAACGTGACCGCGATGAAGGTAGTCTTGTATCATCGCCTTTACCACTGCTCCCGACAGTCCAATACTTCGATCTTCTATTATGTCTGTCTGTGCACCGGTGTACAAGACTATGTCTTGCACGTATCCAGTCCTACAGTCACACATAACAAAGATCTTGAACCCAAAACGGTGCCTTTTGCTGGGTATATACTGTCTGAATGAAATATTGCCTCTCCACAACACGAGACTCTCGTCTATGACGAGATCTCTATAGGGAAAGAATGAGGATCGAAAGGTTTGCCTGAGGTGATCAAAGACCAACCGAATTTGCCTCATTTTGTCAGTGTTGTTTGCATTTGCAGGGTCATAAGCATCATAAAAATGGAGGCGACTTAGAATTTCTTGAAACCGATTACGGCTCATCACTTGACCAAATATGGGGGTAAACATAACAGGGTCCCTAGTCCAGTAAGCAGGAATTCTATTCTTTCTTATAATACCCATCAAAAGGACAAGGGCAAAAAATAAAAACATTTCTGGAAGGGAGACAGGGTAATCATAGATCATAGAATGCCTACTCCTTGTTCCCAATCTTTCACTTTCTAGGCGCTGGGCGCTTGCAAACAGGTTTGTTTGATAAACGATCTGATCTACGAATGCCTCACTGAAAAACAGGTGGAAAAAATCCAACCTGGTGGAATTACTGAGAATACCTGGTGCAATGCAGCCAGATCGCCCTTGCTCAGTGAAGGGGTGAATGAGGGGAGAAAAATCACTCCCATCCTCCCAATCCCACGACACAAATCCCTCGTCCCCATCACCACCTTTGTCTGGGTGGGGAGGAGATCCTGGTTGGGGAGGTGGGGGAGAAGGAGTACGGAGGGCTTCCCCACTGTCACTCCTCTTCCCTCTGCCTTTACCCTTTCCCTTTCCCTTACCCTTACGGCCTTGAGGAACATTAGGGGGCTGTGGGGATGAAATAATTGAATATCGGGGAGCAGAAGACGTGCTGGGGAGTGGTTCCTCCGCACCTTCCCCCTCCATTAACACACCACGTGCTCTCTCACGCAACCTAGCTCGACCACGTGTTAAGGGATATTGGGGAGCATAAGACGTGCTTTGGAGTGGTTCCTCCCCACCTTCCCCCTCCCTCACAACCCCACGTGATAAGGAACGCTCCCGCACTGGCCCACGTGATCCACTCTGCCACCTCACACTACACAGGGAGAGCAATGACTCACTCACGTCACTCTCACTTTCCCTAATCCCAGGACTTTCCATTTCACTCCCCACTCCCTCCACTTGACTTCCTAGCTCCCCAAACAGAATGCTAGGCCCATACCTGCTCATACGACGTGGTGTGCACTCTGGGCCACGATGTGTTATGACCTCCCGTCCATACCACGTGGCAGCACGTCCCATGGCTCCGTCCTCGTCCTCGTCCTCGTCCTCGACCTCGAATTCTCCTTCCAAAGCACGCTGGGGATATGGATAGGATATACCATGTGCCTTCTTTGCCTCCTGCCCCTCTCTAGCAGCACGGTAAGTCACGTACTGCTGCTTCCTGGGTGACAGAACTTCCTCGTCACTGCTGGTGGTTTCTTCCTCCTCTGGCTGCACATAATCTTTGTCCATCTCCTCGTCATCCAGTGGGGAATCACTGTCGCCGGTAAAGGTGTCCAGGGCGACTTGAATCTCGCTGTCTGAGAGACCTCTCTTAGCCATGTCTGAGCAGGACCGTGGCTACCAGGTGAGTGGACGAGTGGTGGGCTAGCGAGGGTCGCGCGGGGTCGCCGAGTGTCCCCGCCTGGTGGCAGGTAGGGGAAGGTCAGGCGAGGGTACGTACCGCAAATCAAGCGCGAAATTTGAAAATTGTCGAAATTATGCACATTGCAATTGCACGACGTACTGGTACGTCACCGGGACTGGCAAATGCAAATCGTTGCAACGTACCCATACGTCGTCGGGACGGGGCGGGTTAAAACAGGAAAAAATGGCCCCAGGGAGGGCCAAGACCGGGCCATAGAGGAGTTAAAGTCATAATAAAAGACTCCAGCTACGTAAGTCTCTTCAGTTGAACCAAATCATCTGGTGAAAGCAAGAATAAAGTTTAAATATGTCATGAGAGAGTAGTGGCTATGCTTCGCAGTCATTTTCCTTCAGTTGCTAGATTATGTTAGTTAACATGAATATTAAAGTTTAAGTGAACTTGGTTTTAAGTGTTATGCATTGCTTTCTTTAGTGGTGATCTTTCAATAAATTATTCTCTGTTGCCATAAAAATTCCATTAAATGAGGCATATTTAAAAAAATACTGTCTTGCAAGTTAATTTGTATCATAACCTGTAGCATAGTTCATTTTTTTTTTTTTTTTACGGAAGAAAAACAGAGGAAGGAAAAACAAATTAAATTTTAAAAAACCCATGCACCAGATTTCAGATGTCTTCCGTTCATAAAAAATCTCTTAACAGTTGGACATAAACAGCTACACAGTGGTCCCTCACATTTAGTGATTTAATTAGACAGGTGAAACCATCGCTAAATGCGAAATGCCTTTTATGTGGGAAAAATATCAATTAGTATGCACTCATCCTCCAAGTGACCATTTTGACCCCAGATTTCCTACCTTAAGTGCTGACAATAAAACACAGTGTATTAGCAACATATTATACAGATACAGTACTATATGGTTATACATCTACTCACCAGCGAAAAACGCCAAATGCTCGGCTCTGTGAGAGAAAAAAAAATGACCCAAGGTCGCCAGATGCTCACAACAATGATAACAATGGCGGTCTGGTGGCCGATGAGAAAGGTCTTTCACGTTCCACATTGCTAAATGCGTAAGACAGTCGCTAAATGCGCGGGAATGATACCATTTCTAACATATTGCTAAGCACAAGCGACCACTGTAGGTTGAAGTTTGAAAGGAAACTACTGTATTCTGGGAAAGAGAATTCCAAAGAGATGCAGTTTGGGGAATGAAAGAATTCTGATAGGGAGAGCTTCTGCAATATGACAGCAAGTCAGTCCAGTCATGAGTCCTACCAGATGCCAGTGTTGCACTGAGAAAGTCGTGGATGTGGCACAATGGATGCATCTTCGTCTGAGCATTTACCATAAAAGTATCTATAAAATAATGCAAGGGAAACAACATTTCTTGTAACCAGTAGGGGAAGCAGTTCATTTGTAATTGCAGGGCTATCAATTCTTACACCTTTGTAGGAATTTGTAATTGCAGATGTTTTGTGCAACCTCTCCACATGCACTCCGTGAGGGTGGGCAATATTCCGGTTGACAGGGCATATGATGCCCGTAAATTATAGCTAACCGCTCGTTAGTCAAGAGTTTATGGATTCTGTTCAATATTATAAGTTTCTTTGAAGCAGTTTTAATAAGTGATCCAACATGAGAGGTCCAGCTGAGGGCATTGTTAAGTGAAACATCGAGAATTTGAAATTTTTGAGATATGATTATAATTAGCATTGAAGGTAATATAGGAATCAGGCTGTATCTGTCTATTAGTAAATTGTATATAGTTATCCCAGCTTTGAGAGATACAACTTGATTTTGTCCCCATTAAGTGATCTTAGATAAGTCTTGATTTATGGAGACTGCTGTACAGAGGTGTGAGTAAGAGATATTAAACTTTGTGAATGAACTCTGAAGTGTTGAGTCATCTGCATATTAGTGAATGGGATTATGGCTGATAGACAAGAGATCATTAATATGAGATAATAACAGAACTGGAGCCAGGGCTGATCCTAGTGGCTCGTAGGTATTGATCGAGAGGAACTTGGAATAGACATCATCTACTTCTTCTCTTACATTTCACTGAGATATGAGGAAATCATTGAAACAAAAGATGATAGGCCACAGCAAGGAGGTCTGGATATCAAGGAACGGTTCCACACTCTGTAAAAAGCTTTAGGAATATCAAGGGCTAATGCATGGGTTTCTCCATGTTGTTCAGTTCACTGATGGATGGTATGAGTCCAGGGATTGAGTATATCAAGAATGGATCTTTGGTGTTGAAAACCATACTCTCTCTCACTAGTTAAGTTGTCGAATTCAAGATGTTTAACAATGCGTTTATTAATTACATTCTCAAATACTTTAGCAAGTGAAGATGTGATACCTACTGGTCTGTAAACAGAGGGGTCCGAAGAACTTCCTTTCCTCGGAACTCGGTGGCTTTGTTTCCATGAATTAGGGAATGAAGAATTAAGTATGCATATTTTGAATAATTTAAATATTAAAACATTAAATATGTCATATATAATAGTTAGATACATGCAATAATTAAAGGCACTAGTATATATCTCATATCACAATGTGCAGTATGTAATGCCTGCTAGAGACATACATAGCTTCTCACTAGGAATGTCAATCCACATAGTGTATATTAAACGATCCTGTTTTCCCAGACGACCAATAATTTCGTGACGTTTTCAAACACGTGGGGTTAGCAGATAGAACTGGCAAAGGAAGACAATTACAGCATGATTACAATGGTATACAGCGGTGAACAATAGCTGTGAAGTGGTGAAACAACTCTACAAACAATAATCATCAATTAAACTACTTCCTGGCCAACAGACAAAATGATTCAGACTTATTCTCACCTCTTTCTTAAGGTTATAATTCACTATATGCTACTTGCATGTGCATACAATTGCCTGTGGGTGATATTGAGGCACTCTTACGTGAGGAAGTAAATGAATTTCTGGAAGCTGGAGTTATGAATCACACCACAAAAGGGGATAGGGGATAATGACCTTCTTGACACCAAAGATATTTCACCCTACTTGGCTAGAATTATAGATGAGTTCCCACTATGTCTCACTCACATAAGTGTAAAGAAAATATCATATAGTCATGAATACCCTCAGCACAAAGAAGCAGAAATGAAAATAAAGGAATGGTTTAATAAAGAATTTAAGAAATCAAAAGAAACAAGAGACTTGTTGTGGAATAGATACAGAAGGCACAGTAGTGAGAGGGCATATAACAACTATAAACAGGCAAGAAATGATTATACAAGAATAGAGAGAAGTCCAAAGACAGTGTGAGGAAGACATCATAAATAAACGTAGTGACCAACCGAAGCTATTTTACAGTTATATCCGAAGCAAAACCAAAGTAAAAGATATACAGTAATACAATCCATTTACGGATGAGGGGATCATCTGTTCACAAAAGAAAGATATTTGTGAAGCACTAATAAGAATTTCCAATGAGTTTTTACGGAAGAAAATCATTTTAAGATGGATGATATGGAACATGCATGCCCACACATAGTGCCAGATATACAAATATCAGAAAAAGGAATACAGCAGGAGTTAAGTAAATTAGACAAAGGAAGAGCAAATGGTCCTGACGAATTTTCATGTTAGGTGCTACGTGAATGTGTAAAGGAGTTAGGTAGACCATTATCTTTAATATTCAAGGAATACTTGGGTCAAGGTACACTACCTGATATTTGGAAGAAAGCAAACATTGTTCCTTTGTTCAAGAAAAGAAACATACAAAATCCACTCAACTACTGACCGGTATCGCTAACCGGGGTTGTAGGTAAGGTACTGTAAATGCTGATACAAAAAGACTGGGTATACCATCTAGAAAACAATATGATAACAGAAAGGCAGTTTGGTTTTAGAAAGGGAAAATCATGTGTTACTAACCTATTAAGCTATTATGACAGAGCTACATAAACATTACAGAAAAGAGTAGGGTGGGTGGACAGTATCTATCTAGATTTCAAGAAAGCATTTGACAGAGTACCACACCAAAGTCTTTTATGGAAACTGTATCATCAAGGAGGAATCCGAGGCAAACTGTATTGTTGGATGCAAGATTTTCTCAGAAAAAGGGAAATGAGAACAGTAGGCTACTAAGGAGAAATGATTCATAATGGTGGGAAGTGACTAGCAGAGCTCCACAGGGTTCAGTGCTGGCACCAGTTATGTTTATAATGTATATAAATGGCATAGATAGTAACACTGGAAATGACAGCTATCTAAGTATGTTTGCTGATGATGCAAAAATACAAAGGATAATTACTAATACAGACTTTTGTAAAGGGCTACAAGGAGAATTAAATAAACTTCATGAATGGAGTAACACATGGCAAATGGAATGCAATGTGGACAAGTGTCATGTAATCAAGTTTGGAGAAAGTGGAAAAAGACCAGATTGGGTTTATAAGTTAGGAAGTAAAACCCTACACACATCAGAAAGTGAGAAGGACCTAGGTGTGATTATCAGTAATAGACTATGTCTAGCTAACCACACCAGTGAGAAGGTACAGAACATGTATACGCTGCTTGCAAACAAGAGAATAGCATTCACATACATAAATGAAGACATCCTGAGAAAGATAATAACATATTCATCAGACCAACCCTGGAGTATGCATCAGTAGTCTGGAATCCTCATCTCAAAAAACACAAAGATATGACTGAAAAGTTCAAAGAGCCGCTACAAGACGGGTACTAAGCTTAAACTGTGGATTGCGCTATTACCTTTTTTTTTTTTTTTTTTTTTATCCCACCCTGTGATGCGCAAAAAAGTGAAGGATTTTTTTTTTTATTATAAATTTGAAGCTAAACATCCAGGGCATCATCTGGTAAAAAGAAAAAAATCTCTCTCTCTCTCTCTCCATCTTTCCATAGGGCCATGCGTAAGTTTACGTACGGGAGTAATGAAAACATGAAAAAAAAAAAGTTTTTGTTTATTATAAAGTTGAAGATAAACGTCCAGGGTATCACCTGGTGAAACAAAAAAAATCTCTTCATCTTTGCATAGCGCCTTGCGTAAGTTTGCGTAGGAGTCGAGTTGTTTACAATGATGCATGGCCAGCACAGCCTGAGCTGCAGCTTGCAACGCGATACTACCCAGCGCGAGCTGTGGCTCGCAATCCATGGGTTAAAACGAGAAAGAAGAAATATTCTGTTGAAGCATGTGTCAAGATATGTGAAGCTTATAAGGCATATTTTGACAACATGAAATGGGAGCCACATGTGGACCCTAGAAAAGTACCAATGCCACCTTTACACATCGAATGGGCCTCATGAAACAATTTGTCACGGCTCTAGACAAGCAGTCAGCAGCATTTCAGTACTTACGATATTTTGTCCCCCTGCTATCGGAGGCGAAAATCAAAGCTAGTATTTTCGTCTGTCCACAGGTTAGGAAGATCCTGGAGTGCGAGTATTTTCCCAGAAAGCTTTCGAAAGTGGAAAAAGTGCCTTGGGACAGCCTGAAAGCAGCGGTTCGCGGTTTTATTGGAAATCACAAGGATGAGAATCATGTGGAGCTGATTGACAACCTCATAAAGAACTACGGCACCATGGGCTGTAGAATGTCACTCAAGATTCATATGCCTCATTCTCATCTTGAATTCAAGGACAACATGAGTGCATCTATCAAGATATTATGGACTTTGAGAGGAAATACCAAGGACAGTAGGCTATAACATGAGCACGATGTGGTCTTACATTTGGGGGCTGGTCCGTGAAATTGATCTACTATACAATCGCAGGTCGCAAAAAAATGTTCGATTCTAGACTTCTATGATTTCATTCATTATATACTCACTATTGTTACATGTCACTTTTCATATTTACATGTTTTCTTCTGGCTCCTCACGTAAGAAAAGACAAACCCACTCATTCTTTCTACATAAAATTAGTAAATATAAAAAATCATTCACCAGTTTACAGAAGCAAAGTTTTAAGATGATGACAAGCGGTATGTTCTCTATGGTTTTTGAGCAAAACAAATAAGGAAATAGTACTTATTACACAAGAAAATTTTTTTTAAATGTTTTGTTACATAGTGTAATGTCTTTTAATTTATGCAAGGAAGATGCCAGGAAGATTGTTCATTCCAAGAAAAAACAAAACAAAAAACAAAGTGAAATTCAAGATCTGTTCATTTTGAAATGCCTGGACACTCTGCATTAAAAAGCATGCACGTCATAGGCTGTAGGGAAATAATAAGAGAGGAAGAGTTCCAGAGGAAACCTGTTGTATACACGAAGGACTAGGAGTAACGGTTAACTCTTGCATTTGAGAATTTGAAAGAACAGGGATGGGTTTGCTGCTAGACGGGTGCTATATACCTGCTGTAGTGGTAGAGGGATGCCAGCAGAGAGTTCAGAGGAGTAGTGACTATTGAACTAGCGATAGAAAAGATAAGAATACAGCAGTGCGGTGAAGAGACAGAGGTTGAAGAGGGCCAGTAAGAGGAGTTAATCAGACAAAACGCCTTTGACTCCAACTTGTTGAGAAGGGCTATGCGTGGAAAGCCTCCCCAAACAAGAGAGTTTTATTATACATAAGGGAGAGAATAAAACCCTGCATAAAGTCAACAGCTGTGTTGGGGTAAAGTAGGCACGGAGTTCGCATAGCACTCCTAATCCCTTGGAAGCAGATGTTAAAAAAGTGTCAATATGACCTATCCAAGGTAAAACCCGAGAGAATGAAACCCCAAGAATCTTCAAAGATGTTGCAGGATTGAGTTTGATAATGTTAAAAGTTAGATGATGCTTCTACTATGAAAGATTTTGACTGGTTGAAAATGGTAAGGACTGAGTTTTTGATGCATTAGAAACATGATTACTTTCACCCAATCAGATATATGAACCAAGTCAGACTTTAAATTTGCCATAGCATCATCCCTTGTTTGTTGAAGTAATTGCTGAGATGGATACTGAGAAGTGAATGGAAAGGAAAATGGGGAAGTCATCAGCATATGAGCGAATAGGGTTAAATGTACTATTGGCAACATAGACTATGAACCTGGTACAGTATAAGAACTAGGCTTGGGTCTATCAGTTGGTACACCTGCAACCCATGACGTATTCACGCGTCTGTTGTGTCTGGGAGGATGAATGAATGGGTTGCCAATCACTGGACAAAACTCACATGTAGATACAACTCATAAAATCAGAGGACTTTAGTATAAATAATCATACTTACGGTGTTTTCTGTTTAATGACGTAGCACATTTAGTTAATAAATAAACTGAAATAATCAAATGATATTATGAGGTTTCGTATCATAGACTGATCCAGTGGGTGTTCACTTAAGCCTAAAAATTTCTGATGTCTTGCATTGCCAGACAGTGAAGAAACTCTTTATCAATGCTTTTTTTAATACAGATATCAAATTTATAAACTATATAATGACAATCCGTAAAATTAATATATACGCAGATGTGGTTACTGTCTGCTAACGCCATCATAAAACATAATTTTCCCTTCCCTTTCTGTCAGCTAGAAACTTACTCCCATCTTCCTCTCCCCCAATGCCACCCCTGATCCCCCTACCCCTCTCACTCCCTTCTTCCCCCTCGAAACAGTCAGCTTCTCTCCCTCTATCACTTCCCACTGACTGAGGAAAGTGAAGGTTGCAAAATCTGCTCTCCTCTCATCTTACTGTAAACGCAACATGGTTATCCACCTTGATGACCCCTACTGCGGTCGATAAGCTACGGTAACTCTCTCTCTCTCTCTCTCTCTCTCTCACAGGCCACCTCACATATTACCTGAACTGCGAGTTGCCAGCCAGCAGTGCCACAGGGCGCCCTGAGAGGAGACGGGGATAGCAGGGAAGCCACTAACCTCCAAGTTGCTGTCTCTCCTGTATTTGCTTGTGTAGTAATATTCAGATAGATTCCTTAGGTATCAGTAGTATGAATCCTGATTTTAAGTAGTTTTATTTGGCTACATGGGGACTTTGTGAACTGGTGGGTTAGATATAGTTTTTATTATCACCCCTCACACTTTGAAATTCTCTGTCACTGAATAACAACGTCTGGAATGAGAAATAATTCCAGTAAATACTAATGACGTAACCCATCAGAATGGGTTTGCAGACCTTCAGTGGCTGACAGGTATAAAACGATTTCGATTAACCAACAGTTTTGTTGTTATAACTCTCTCCCATTCTCTCCTTTACTTCATTCCTATAATTAGGTTACCTCACAGTGGGGCAACGACTGAAACTAAGTGCGTCCGCACAGGGCCCTCCTCACCTAAGGGTCCCCCACCAGGGCCCCAAGACTTCCAAAAATGCAATATATCTCTAATGAGGAATGCAGCCTCCAACCACGACCCTCCCTACAGCTACTTAAGACACACTCACTCGATTCGCGTGACGTCGCCTTGTATTAGGTCTGGCACAGTCACTCGAATCACGTGGTTTAGCCACAAAAATATTCGTCAGAAAAAAACTTATAGGCCGATTTGCGTGATTTTTGGGCGCGTCATAGGGTCGCCAAAGCTCTCTCGAGGTAAGTCATTGGCAATGCTGCTTTGCCTTATCTACCTCAGCCCGCTCCCTCCAACCTCAGTGTTTGTTGAGCAGTCAGGCGGTGGTGTTTGACAGCTCGTGGTTCCCTTTAAATCGTCCATAATTCTCCCCCTCTCGCCTGAGGCAAAGGCCCTATTGACTCAGTGAGATAATACATTGTATGTGAACATATAGTGAAGTGATATTGTCGATGGAACATACATATATGTATTGAAAAGCAATTCTGGCCGTTAGCAATCGTTGGGCCTTGGAGCCAGATGCATGGTCAGTGTAGTGGGGTTTTGCCACTCCGTCCCCCCCCCCCGTAGGCCGTATGGCATGAGTGGAAATACGTATATAAATGAAGCCAAGGCATAAATATATATTGTGTGAAACATACTGTGGATGGCTTGGTGAAATTATGGAGCCAGCAAGTGTTACGTATGGCATGAAACAGAGTGTTGTGAAGGGGCAAACCTGAAGTCAGGAGGGGAGAATTACCGGTGTTTTAGGGCTGGAATTATTGTGATTCTGATAGTGTAAATGCGTATGGAATTGTATGAAATATACGTCAAACAAGCTGCGAGTTTCCGTGAACGAGTGTGGTGTTTGCTAAAAATAGCGTTGCCTCATACTCTCAGGGAGAAGCTGACTCACACACACACACTACATAACTCCTCATCTTCAAATCTCTGGTCTAACTGGATCAACACCCCTGAAGGAAGTGAGTTCTGCAAATATTGTTGATATATATAATAATCTATTACCATTACCTCTCCCACTTTCAGACAAATAACCATTTTCTCCTACAGATTACACATATGAAAGAAAGTAAATCTCCACAGCAGTAACTATAGAAGAGTTATGTTTATGTATAGTAGGTTATAACAATAGAAAAACATCCATGGAAGATGTAACAGTCTGTACAGATAGGGGGAAAAAAAAGTTGGTAGCATAGTCTTCAGGCAGGTGTGCAAGGAAAAAACAGTGTGTGTAAAAGTTGGTAGCGATCGGAAGAGTAACCTCACTTTGTCGGCCAATTACTCGAAAACTATTAGACTTATCGATTTCCTGTTACAACCATCATCAATACCACTAAATTCTACGTAAGATCAATACCAGAATGTAAGCCTTTGGTAGCGTTTTGGGGGGTAAAAGGCGAGAGAAATGTTTTTGTTCCTAGCGGTTGTTGTGACAAGCGCTCGGAGTAATAACATCATTTTGTCGGCCAGTTACTCGAAAACTATTAGACTTATCGATTTTCTGTTACAACCATCATCAATACCACTAAATTCTACGTATAATCAATACCAAAATGTAAGCCTTTGGTAGCGTTTTGGGGGATAAAAGGAGAGGGAAATGTTTTTTTCCCTCGCGTTTGTTATCAGTGACATTCGCTCGGAGTAATAACCTCACTTTGTCGGCCAATTACTCGAAAACTATTAGACTTATCGATTTTCTGTAACAACCATGATCTATACCACTAAATTCTACGTATGATCAATACCAAAATGTAAGCATTATGTTACGTTTTGTGCGAGAAAAGGCGGTGGAAATGAGTGTCTCTTCCCGGCTGTTACCATTGAAAAATGCTCGTAGTAATACTCTCTGTTTCTCGGCCAATTACTCGGAAACTATTGGACGTATCGATTTCACGTTTGAACCTTGATGAAGAGCAGGAAATTCTACATATGTACAATACGTAAATATGTAATATTTCTGATAAGAATTCGTTGTTACGTAGACGGGAACATTGTGTACGCCTTGCGCGCATCACGAAAGTCAATCACGCACGGAGTGCCTAGTACTTTTTTTCGATTTACTCGAGAACTATGAAGCGTATGGGGTTTGTACGTCACAGTGGGAAAGCTGGATAATTGGGGCATATTACTATGTAATAAAAACATAAGGTGCCCGGGAAAACTTTGCTGTCAGAGGTCAGTGAAATTTTTCCGAAAATGGCTCTCAGTTTTTGGCCATTTTCTCGAAAAGTATACATCTTATCTCAACCGGATTGGTTTCGTTAGAAAGCTGATGAACTTCTCTATAAAAACTTATTAGATCATTTTCCTGTATGATGGAAAACATTCAAACGGCGATGTTGGGAAGTTAAAAAAGTTTACTCAACCATGCTTCCAGGGCTAATAACTTTTTTTGCTGGTGTTTTCCTGCGTTTTGGTAATGTTTATCAGATAGAACAAACATCCATGCATACCTGGAGATAGGTTTCATGGGAATACATGGATTTTTGGGTGGCGAAAATAAGGCAAGAATGTGTTTCATTCGCTCAAATTTGCCGCGCGCGCGCGCGCTCCCCGGCCGGGCGGCTTCCTAGTAAAAATTCCTGCACCAGAAAACTTACTGAAACATGCAGTGCGGGAAAGGGTTAAGTGTTAGGTCCATTCTCACCTCACGTGGTTAACCCTTTGGATTGTGCAATTACCTTATTTTTATCCCACCCGGTGGTGTGTAAAAAATTAAAAAAAAAAAAATAGTTTCTGTTTATTATAAACTTGAAGATACACATCCAGGGCATCATCTGGTTAAAAAAAAAAAAAAAAGAATCCCTCTCTCTCTGTCTTTGTGTAGCACCATGCGTAAGTTTGCATAGGGGTGTAGTGAAAAAAATATATATATTTTTAAAGTTTATTATAATCTTGAAGATAAATATCCAGGGCATCATCTGGTGAAAAAGGAAAATCTCTCCCCGTCTTTGTATAGCGCCATGCATAAGTTTGCATAGGGGTGGAGTAGTTAACGGTGATGAACGGCCATTAGAAGGTTAGCACAGCCTGAGCTGTGGCCCGCAACACGACGATTCCCAGCCTGAGCTGTGGCTCGCAATCCAGGGGTTAAGGGATCTAAGTTATGAAGAAATATTAGAAATACTGAATCTGCCAGCACTACAGAAAAGAAGGAAAAGAGGAGACATGATTATGCTATATAAATGCATATCAGGGAAGGAGAAAATAGACATAAATGAATATATAACCTATGGAGAAGCATCAGCAAGAAGACACTGCAAAAAACGGCATAAAACGAGAGGCGATAAAGACGTAAGGAAATTTAGTTTCCTAAATAGGACTTTTGATCAGTGGAATGCACTACCGAATGAAATAGTGTGTGCCAAAAGTATTCACAAATTTAAGGATATGTATGATAATAATGGTTTAATACACGGGACAACATGAGCTTGACATATTCCTGTAAAGATACAATTAGGTAAGAGCTAATAATCGAACAGGGTAGTCTGCCACTAGAGGGCAGGTTAATCACACACGTCCAAACCCCCAGCTAACTCTCCTTACCCACGTTAAATCACTGATTTCTTAGGCGGATGAATCGGAGATCTGAAGCTTCACTCACTTTCACGTCTTACCGCATGTAATTTTACTTTCATTTATCTTACTATTAGGTGTATTATTAGGTGCATAGATCTACCTTCAGTTCCATGCGAAATAATTATACTGAAGTTTTAGCAGATTTCAGCAGAACGACCCCACTGTACAGAGTTTGTTTCCAAATGTTTATCCAACGTCTTCTAACAGTATATTAAAATCAAGTAACAGGGACAAGTAATTACGAGCGCGTGAATGATGTTTGATCTCACTTAATTTTGGAAATGAGTGGCCAGGCCTGACCCGACTGTCACGCTGTCCAGATGCTAATAAATTTGCCCCTATGAGATGTAGAGATGAAATTCTTTTTGCATGCGATACAGTTATTCAATAAATTTTATCATCTAAAAACTTATCCAAAAAGGCAATGGAACCCCTTGGAGACTAGAGTTTTCCAAGGGAGTGTCCGGCTGTAGTCGGTGAACGCCTCAGTTATGACACAGTCAACACACACAGACACACAGACAGACACACACACACACACACACACACACACACACACGAGAGAGAGAGAGAGTGAGAGAGAGAGAGACTTCACAACTTAAGCCACTGATCTTCCTCTGTGTTTGTGTTTCCCATGGGAAGATTGGTCCCAAGTCTTAGGAATTACTGTTTGATGGTTGACTATATCATCATTCAATACTATGAACAGCACGCAGTAATGAAACTTAGTTATCTGTCTGTCTATGGCCAGACGCCTTAATCCCGTAAGGGGTGGCCACGTACAAATCGCCTCCATGTCGCCATGTCCCCCGCCATCTCACTGTCCTGCTCCCAGCGCACACTCCCCTCTCTCATATATCTCTGCACTCCATCTCTCCATCTCATCCTTGGCCTCCTCTTCCCTCTCCCCCCTTCCACCTCACTCATATACACTCTCCTCGTCAGTCTCTTGCTTTCCATCCTTTCCACATGGCCAAACCACCTCAGTGTGTCTCTCCCAACGATTCCTATCATATCCACATCCACACCACAATGCTTCTTCACTTCCTCATTTATCAGTCTGTCTCTTTATGTGACTCCACAGGCTCCTCTCAGATAACTCATTTCCACTGCACTCACTCTTGACTTGTGTCCTTCCAACATGGTTCAAGCTTCACGTTCATATGTTAGAGCTGGTATCACAGTACTGTCATACAGTAACTTTTTTCACCTCCACGCTCAATTCTCTGTTTCTTATCACAGTTTTCAAAGAACCAGCAACCTTTCTTCCTTGTGTTACCTTTTCACGCACTTTACCCTCTAAACTTCCATCCTTACTCAACACACTACCCAAGTACTTAAACGAATCATATTTTCCACTTCCTCCTGGTTATGATATTCATTATTTTACCGAATTATTCTTCCATTAATACTATTGCCAACTGAATAGCATATCATGGAATCTTAATGGAAATACATCCATGGCATAGCTACAGTAAAGAGTGCATGTCGAAAATAGGAAAGTCAAAAAGTCAATATGTATACTGTGCAAGCTGCTACTGAAATAATACTGGACACGTTCACCTTTCACACTTTTCCTTCACCGTCCCCAGATCCTCCCTCCTCACCTTCCTTCCCCCCCCCCCCTGCCAGTCTTTACCGACTTCATTTGCCTGTCTCAGTATTTTCACAGGATCTCTTAACATGCTATAAATACTCTTAATTTCCATTCCTGTCATTCCTTTTTGCTTCAGATAATACTTTTTTTTTTTTTAAAGAGACAATGAATGGATGAAGGAAAATGAAAGGAAGAAAAAAAACAAGTCCATGTGCCTAAAGGCATTCTTGCAATATTCACAGCGACTAGATTCTAATAAAAGTGGAGTAAATGTTTCTGGCAAGCAACTCCCAGGAAGAGAGTTCCAGAGAGTAGTAGTTCTGGGGATAAATGAATTTTGATAAGTGGAGGTTCTGCACTGCGGGGGAGAGAGTGTGAGTTCATGGGCGCTCCCAGCTGCACGAGTATTTCTGGTGAAAATGTGCAAGGAAGGCACAATTGAAGCAAGTTCGTCAGAACATTTACGGTAAAAATATCGGTTATAATGCTAAAGATGAAACATCTCTACATACTGATAATGGAGGAAGGTCCTGCAAAATGGCAAGATTATTGATTAATCTAATGACTTTATTTTGAATTTTGTCCTACTGCCTCAGTGCAACCACTCCACATCCACTCCACAGTGGCGAACAGTATTCTATCTGAGAACGCACATGACTTTTGTATATTGTGGCCAAATGCTCGTCGATGAAGAATTCACGAACTCTGTACAGAAGTCCCAGTTTTTTAGAAGCATTTTTAGCAAGGGATTTAACATAAGCTGTCCAGCATAGTTTGATGTTTAGAGTGACACCTACGATATCAATTGTAGTGGATTTCGGAATATTGAAATAATTTGTGGTAGGTGGTGGCGACCATCATCCACACACCTTTTTTTTTTTTTTTTTATAAATAACAGAACGGAGGAAGGAAAAACAAATGGAAAAAAAAAATAATCCATACACCAGATTACTGGTGTCCTCTGTTCATAAAATATCTGTAACAGTTAGACTTGAACAGTTGTGGGTTGAAATTTGGAGGAAAACAACTCTGGGGAAGCGAGTTCCAAAGAGATGCAGATCGGGGAATGAAAGAATTCTGATAGGCAGAAGTTCTGCAATATGGTTGAGTGACATTCCAGTCATGAGCGCTACCAGATGCCCGTGTAGCACGAGGGAAGGCATGGAGAGGTGGCACCATGGACGCAACTTCGTCTGAGCATTTGCCAAAAAAATATCTGTAAAATAATGCAAGGGAGGCAACATTCCTTCTTACTTGCAGGGGAGGTAGTTTATATGTAATGGCAGGGTTGTTAATGATTCTAACAGCTTTATTCTGAATTTTGTCTAGTTGTCTTAATGCAACCTCTCCACAACCATTCCACAAGGGTGAGCAATATTCAAGCTGAGAGCGCACATGACTCTTATAAATTATAGCTAACCGCTCATCGGTGAAGAAGTTACGGACTCTGTACAATAATCCAAGTTTCTTTGAGGCGGTTTTAGCAAGTGATCTGACATGAGAGGTCCAGCTGAGGGCACTGTTAAGTGAGACACCAAGAATTTCAATACTTTTGGAGTTGGGAATATTAGTAGCACTGAAGATAATGTACGAATCTGGCAATATCTGTCTATTAGTAAACTGTATATATTTAGTTTTACTAGCATTAAAAGAGACAAGGTTGTTTTGTTCCCATTCACTGATTGTAGATAGATCTTGATTTATGGAGATGGCTGTACTGAGTTCAGAGGTAGAGATATCAGACTTTGTAAATGGATGTCTGAGTGTGAATGAACTATGTAGTGTTGAGTCATCTGCATATGAGTGAATGGGATTGTGAGTGACAGATAAGAGATCATTAATATGAACTAGAAATAGGGTTGGCGCCAGAACTGATCCCTGCGGCACGCCGGCGTTAATTGAGTGGAAATTCGAATATACATCATCTACTTTTACTCTTATTTTCCTGTCACTAAGATAAGAAGAAATCAAAGGAACAAAAGATGTTAGTCCATAGCAAGGGAGTTTGGACAGCAGGGAACGGTGCCATACTCTGTCGAAAGCTTTAGAGATATCAAGGGCTACTGCATGAGTTTCTCCAAAAAGATCAATTGATTGATGGATGGTATGAGTTAAGAGATTGAGTATGTCAATGGTGGCTCTTTCGTGGCGAACACCGTATTGTCTACCACTAATTAAGTTGTTGGATTCAAGATGGTTAACAATATGCTTATTTATTAAAGTTTCAAATACCTTACCAAGAGAAGATGTGACACCTATTGGTCTGTAATTGGAGGGGTCAGACGAACTTCCTTTCTTCGGAACTGGGTGGATATTGGCTTCTTTCCATGAATTTGGGAATAAAGAAGTACGTATGCATAGTCTGAATAATTTAGCTAGGACAGAGGCAAGTTCAGGGGAACACTTTTTCAAAACAATAGGCGGAATTCCATCTGGGCCTGGAGCTTTGTTGGTAGGTAAATTGTCTAGGATGGATTTTACGTATCTTGTCTGTATTTTAAGTGGGGCAATTTCGGGAGAATCAAGTTGATGTAGTGCTGCCTACTTCTTCCTTAGCCTTTATCATTCCTTTTCTTTGGCTGTCCTCCTCTCTTTGTATTGCTCCCATCTTTCCTGTCACTTCTTATTGCTTTTCTTTCCTTTACAGGTGGCTTTACATTGAGTGACAAGCCAAATGGTTTCCTGTAAGCCAAGAAACCATTTACATCGCTGGGTGGTAACCATATAACCAAACCATACGTGCTCCCTACGTGTCAGCAAGTAAGTTGGTGGAGGGTTAGTGCCCCTCCCCATAAAACAAATAACTCAAAGTCAAATGGCCACCCTTTACGGGATTATGGCGTCTGGCAGAAGATAGATCGACAGACAGACAGAAATCATTTAAAATTATGTGGGAGTCTGAGGGATTCTTCCTGCTGGAGAAATTAATGTATTTAGTTGTCTGAGCAATTAATGAGACCAGAATTATTTGTCCTTATTCATTAATTTTAGAAAGTTCCTTAGTCAGGGAAACTGCTGTGTTTATTTGGGAATTGATAATATCAGATTGTGTAAAGGAAGTACTAAATATGAAAGAACTATGAAGTGTCGAGTCATCATCATAAAAATATATTGGGTTGTGAGTGACAGACAGGAGGTCATCTATATGAAAGTAAAAGAGGGTTGGGGCCAAAACTGATCTCTGAGGTACGCCAGCATTTATGGAATGAAATTTGGAATAAATTCCATCTACCATGACCCTCATTTTTCTATTATGAAGGTAAGAAGAAATTAGAGGAACCAGTGATGCAAGGCCATAGTGTGACATCTTAGACAAAATGGTCCTGTGCCATACGCTGTCAAATGCTTTTGAAATATAAAGTGCTGTTGTGTGTGTTTCACCATGTTGATCTATTGTTTTGTTAATCTGATGGGTGAGAAGGCAAAGCATGTCTAGAGTTGAACTTTCTTGTATAAATCCATGCTGCCAATCACTGATTAATTTATTGATTTCTAGGTGCTTGACTGTGTTTGTTTATTTGTGTCTCAAAAACTTTACCAAGAATAGAAGTTTGTGTGTGTGTGTGTGTGTGTGTGTGTGTGTGTGTGTGTGTGTGTGTGTGTGTGTGTGTGTGTGTGTTTTCCGACTTTGTGAACAGACCAAACAACGTCTAGCCTGTTGCCCATCAGTTGCACGTGTCACACATCGATCACCCTTTACGACAAATGATCTTAATATCTTTAATTTCCACATCTTTCTTAAATGAAATCTTACATTACAAAAAATTGATAAGTTTGTATAACCTTCCTGTCGACTCATCGGAGCGCGAAACTAGCATGACGTAAGAGATGACATGTCACAGAAATTCAGAGGATATCTGAGGCTAATTCATCCAAAATAAGTATGGTTGTAATCAAGCACACACTTGACTATACCTGTAGCACTGGCCACACAAGCTATTTTCCGTTTCCCCCACACCAAGTTACTAAACAGACCTCCCCACCACTAACCATATGCTCGTGATATCCTTCTATGTTGTATACCCATACAGGCACGAATGCTCTAACGACATTCTACTTTGCTCGAAGTGTGCTTACGTCTGTGTGTGGGTAAATCTGTGTCTGTATATGCGCATGTGTCTGTGAGCGTGTCTGTGAGTGTGTGTGTATGTGTGTGTGTGTGTGTGTGTGTGTGTGTGTGTGTGTGTGTCTTTCTCTCTGTCTCTGTCTCTCTCTCTCTCTCTTTCTCTATCTATATGTGTGTGTGTGTGTGTGTGTGTGTGTGTGTGTGTGTGTGTGTGTGTGTGTATGTATTCGAGTCAGTTGGTTGGTTGGGTGGGTGGGGTTAACGAGGTTGAGTTACTTGGTGTGGTAGTTTGGTGCATCGTCAGGGTGGGTGGGCAGGATCAGGATCTAAAGACTAGCAGGGTAGATCACTTCTGCCTCAAAACGAGACAACTTGGCGAATGACATCACGCGGCTGCTTCCCGCTCGGTTCACCTGGACGGCTGGGCTCAGTCGTATCCTGACATTCCCCGAGTCAAGATCTCCTCAGTGACAAACCAAGGAGCAAGGAGCTCCACATTACCTCCCGTAGCAAGAACTATGTTTATCTGCTATGCTTTTCACCTCTCTAGATATTGATGAGCCATATAACAATCATGAACAAGAAAACACGTGTAGCATACATCCAGATAATACTCCCCCCTAAGACTTTGAGAAGGAAATGAACACAGGACTGCGTTATTTTGGTGGATATATTGCTTATAAATATCCCCAGTATGAGTTTCTTGGCTCACAAGTATCAGTAGGTGAAAACACATGGAATGAAGTAGCTAGTTGGAGGCCAGGTGGTTTAATGACACCAAGTGATGATTTTTTTGGTAAGCTTCAACAGATTTGTTGAATGTAGAGAGTGAGAGCAGTGTGAGTATAAGTGGTTGGGGAATGGCTGGGAGAAAAAGAGATGAGAGGAGGGAGGAAGAGATCAGTAGGTCGGAAGTATTGGAAGCGATGAAGAAGATTAAGCTGGGAAAGGCCCCAGGAATTGATGGAGTGTGTGGTGAAATGCTTAGGTATGGGGGTGAGATTGTTGTGGAGTGGATATGGAAGTTGTGTAGATTGGCTTGGGAAGAGGGAAGGGTTCCAGAGGACTGGAAATCAGGTATAATTGTTCCTCTGTACAAAAGAAAAGGGGAGAGAGAAGTATGTGGTAACCATAGGGGTATTTGCCTTCTTAGTGTGACTGGTAAAATATATGGTAGAATACTCATTGATAGGGTTAGGCATATGACAGAGGAGCTAGTTGGAGAAGAACAAGGGGGATTTAGGAAGGGAAAAGGGTGTGTAGATCAGATATTTGTTCTAAGATGTTTAGTGGAGAAGTATCTAGAGAAGGGAAGGAAAGTGTATGCTGCCTTCATGGACTTGGAGAAAGCTTATGACAGAATAGATAGGAAAGGTATGTGGAAGGTATTAAGAATATATGGAGTGGAGGGGAAATTGTTGAGTGCTGTGAAGAGTATGTACGAAGGAGCTAGGGCTACGGTGCGAGTGGATGGTGAGCTGAGTGAGTTCTTTGATCTCAATGTGGGACTGAAACAGGGGTGTGTAATGTCTCCATGGCTGTTTAATATATATATGGATGGGGTCGTAAAGGAGGTACAAGGTAGGGCAGTGGATGTGGGGGTGGCCCTAATGAATGAGGGTGAGATTTGGAAGCTTCCGGTGTTGCTGTTTGCTGATGATACAGTATTGTTGAGTGAAGATGAACGGGAGTTGCAAGGTTTGGTGAATGAATTTGGGACAGTGTGTAGGAGGAGGAAGCTGAAAGTTAATGTAAACAAAAGTAAAGTTATGGTGTTTGAGAGGAATGAAGTCACAGAGTGTGCAGTGAGGTTGGATGGTGAGGATATGGAGAATGTGAGTGCATTCAAGTACTTGGGTAGTGTGATGAGTAAGGATGGAACTTTGGGGGATGAAGTACGTGAAAGGGTACAGCAGGGAAGGAAGGTTGTTGGCACACTGAAAGCAGTGATGAGAAATAGGGAGGTGAGTATGGAAGTTAAGAAGTCACTGCATGATGGTATTGTGATCCCTACCCTGACGTATGGAAGCGAGGCGTGGACCTTGCAAGAGGGGAACAAGTCAAGAGTGAGAGCAGTGGAAATGAGTTACTTAAGAGGAGCATGTGGAGTGACATGGAGGGACAGGTTGACGAATGAAGAAGTGAAGGAACGTTGTGGGGTAGATGTGGATGTGGTTGAAAAGATTAGGAGAAATACACTGAGGTGGTTTGGACATGTGGAGAGAATGGAGAATGAAAGACTGACTAAGAGGGTGTATGTAGTGAGGTGGAGGGAGGGAGAGGGAGGGGTAGACCGAGGATGAGGTGGAGGGATGGAGTTGGGAGGTATATGAGGGAGGGGGGGTGAGTTGGGGGGAGGGGAGTCAAATGGTGGGTGACAGAATGACTTGGAGGCGTTTTGTCTGTGGCCACCCTTTGCGGGATTAGGGCGTCGGGCTATAGATAGATAGATAGATAGATTCAACAGATGGAAAACCTCTTTTTATGCTACCATGGGCCATGCCCATGGCCAGAAATCACTTCAACCAGGCAGACTCAACAAAAAAATTAATCACATATGTAACTATGTAAACTTGCCAGTGGAAGTTACAGCTTTATTTGTTCGGTCTCGCATGTTTTTCAGAATTCTAGTCGTAAACAGAAACCTAATATCACATATAGGTGAAAAAAAGAAAGCATTTTAAATCAATTAAGTAAATTATCTCGCGTAAAAGTTCACGTTGTATAAATATCACATTGAGAGACAGGCTGACGAATGAGGATATAAAGAAGCATTGTGGTGTGGATGTGGATGTGATAGGAAGCGTTATGAGGAACACACTGAGGTGGTTTGGCCATGTGGAGAGGATGGAGAGTGAAAGACTGATGAAGAGAGTGTATGTGAGTGAGGTGGAGGGGGGAAGAGGGAGGGGGAGGCCGAGGATGAGATGGAGGGATGGGGTGGAGAGGTATATGAGAGAGGGGGGTGTGAGTTGGGAGCAGGGCAGTGAAATGGCGGGGGACAGGGCGACTTGGAGGCGATTTGTTTGTGGCCACCCCAAATGGGATGAGGCGTCTGGCAATAGATAGATAGATAGATAGTGTGTGTGTGTGTGTGTGTGTGTGTGGAATCACAGACAGCTAGCAACATGAAAATGTACTAATATAGACCGATGAGAGAGAGAGAGAGAGAGAGAGAGAGAGAGAGAGAGAGAGAGAGAGAGAGAGAGAGATTAGTATAGTTCCCCATTTTCACTGCTGTTTTCTTTGTATGGTAACCCCCTTTCCATCCCCGGGCAGCTGCGTGACGTCACTGAACTGCGTACCAGAAGGAACTGAGTAGACCTGTTAGTGTTTAGATCTTGGGGAGGATGACTGATAACAGTGGGGTGGTTTGGTTGCGTTGGGTGTGTGGAGTGACTTGGGGTGGGTTGTCGGGGTAAATGGGCTGGCGAGTGAATGTGTCAAGTGGGCTGGACGGGTGAGTGGGTGCATCGGTGGGTGGTCGAGGAGGGGTCATTAAGTTAGGTTTAGGTGGGGTGAGTGGGGTTCGAATAAGTGGGATGTGGGGGCGAGTGGGGTTGGATAAGTAGGTCGAATAGGGATGTGGATGAAGGGGTGGGTCGGTGGGAAGAGTGGGTGGATGGGATGGGTGGGTTCCCAGGATGGGAGAGGTGAGTGGGCATGGTGGGAGAGCTTGGTGGTTGGATGTGATGGATAGCATTGTTGGGTGAGCAGGGTGGGTGGCATTCGTGGGTGGGCAGGGTAGATGGCCAGGATCGGTGGGCTCCGTGGGTCATCCAGGTGGCTGGGAAGGGTAAGTGGCTGGGGTGGAGTCGGTTGTTTGTGTTGGATGGGATGAGTGGGTAGGTGGATGAGTGGGTGGTTGGATATGTGGCTTCCCAAATTACAAGGCAGGAGAGGGACTTATGTGGCTAGTAATCATGTAACTTGTCGCTGTTTCTTGGATCTTATTATATCGTTTTCAAGACGTTGGATAAATATTTGGAAACCAAACTCTATACAGTGGGGTCATTCCATTGAAATCTGCTAAAACTACAATGTAATTATTACCTTCACCTAGGAGGTTGTGTTTTCACCCCTGTCCGTTTGTTTGTTGGTTGGTTTGTGACCAAGATTACACAAAAACTGCTGGACGGATTTCCAGTAAACTTGATAGATGAATGGGCCTTGGCTCAGAATACTCTCCATTAAATTTTGGTGCAGATCCTGATAAAGGTGCTGATCCAGGATTTTTTTTTTTTTTTTCACCTTCATTAACATTGCGAGATAGGGCGTTTTTCGACATTTTTGTACATTTTTCAGTGAATATTGCATGGATCTTGATGAAAAAAACACAGGCATATTTAGGATGTTCGTATCTACGAATATGCACAGTTTGGCGCAGATCCATATAAAATTCTGGATCTACCAGATTTAAATATGCCTTTATAGGGGGGTACTCATTTTCCATTTTGGAATAGACTTGACTGAATTCAAAGGAATTGCATGTTGGGCCTTGGCAGAGGAATGTGCTGTCCTGAGTGCCATTCTAGTTTCTCATGGAACTGACAGTGGATCTATGCACCAAAAAATACACCTAACAGTAGGATAAATAAAAGTAACATTCCATGTGGCAAGACGTGAGAGTGAAAGGAGTTTCAAATCCCTGATCCATCCGCCTATGAGGTCAGTGCTTTCGTGGAGGTAAGGAGGGGTAGTTGGGAGGTGGACGTGTCCAATTAACCTGTTCTTTAGTGGCTGACTGCCCTGTCTCTTCATTAGGGTTCATGACTGTACTATAGATGCTGCTCACTCAAATTATCAATTTGTATCACTTATTAAATGTTAAAATTTCCAATACTCTTAACCAAAGAACACTGTCGTCCAATCTGATGGAACCATGCACCCTTCATCAGGTAATCTCAAGCGCTTCCACAAGGTGGCAACAGTATAGTTTCTACGTAACCTCACTTTTCCTTTGCCTTTCGTTGAGGAAGAATGAGTTGCTGTTGCTCCTCTGCTCTTTCTATGCTTTTTCGCTGTTTTTATACCTTATAGATCGGCCGACAGTAATAAGTGTAGAATGGCAAATCGATCCCCCGAATCGGTCAACAGTAATAAGTGAAAATTTCGGGAATCACGCTTCCATACATCAGAATTTGGTTGTAAGGAAAGCATCTGTATGTTTGTTGCTATGTTCATAACTACGTATATTGCTATGTTTGTTGCTATGTAGCAATGTATGTAGTCGTATGGCTATGTTTCTAGCTACATGTATGTATGTAGTTATGTTTGTAGCTATGTAGCTACGTATGTACCTTTATATCTATTGTATGCATTTAGGATGACATTTTAGATAAATTTTAGGTGAGTATTTTGTTTGTCACCATACATTATATATGCTGTGTTTGAATTGTATGTACTAAAACAGGGTATCTTTCTGTTTTAGGTAAAATAACGTACATGGCATTTTGCAAAAATGACAAGATGTTTGAAACAAATAAATACTAATATACTGCCAATACTTTAATGTACAACATACTAATAAACTGCTCTGTCACATAGCTTCATTCATATCCATTAAATTTATTTATTTAATTTATATATTTTTTGCTCAGTACGTACTTAGGTCTTTACTGGAAAAGTTTCTAGAGAAGAGAAAGAAGCTGTATGCGGCCTTTATGGATTTGGAGAAAGCATATGACAGAGTGGATAAACAAGGAATGTGGAAACTAATAAGAATAAATGGAATAAATGGGAAGTTGTTGCATGCAGTAAAGAGTATATATGAGGGTGCTAAGGCTGCAGTGCGTGTGGACGGTAAACTAAGTGAATATTTCCATTTGAAGCTTAGACTGAAACAGGAATGTGTCAAGTCTCCATGGTTGTTCAATCTGTACCATATATGGATGGGGTCATGAAAGTGATACAAGTTAAGGTGGTGGATGTTGGAGCAACCCTAATGAGAGATTGCAGTGTTTGGAAACTCCCTGTACTGTTGTATGCAAATGATACTTTGTTGTTATGTGAAGACGAAGGGGAGCTGCAAGGATTGGTGAATGAGTCTGGGAAAGTGTGTAAGAAATGGAATCTAAAGGTGAATGTAGGGAAGAGTAAAGTTATGGTCTTCAAGAGAAACGAAGTCAGTGAATGTACAGCGAGGTTGGACGAGGAGGATATGGAAAATGTGAGTGCGTTTAGGTACTTGAGAAATGTGATGAGTAAGGATGGAAGTTCAGAGGGTGTAGTACTTGAAAGGATACAGTAAGGAAGAAAGATTGTAGGTTCTTTGAAAGCAGTGATAAGAAACAGGGAAGTGTACATGAAAATATAAAAGTAGCTGCATGACAGTATTGTGATACAAACTCTAATATATGGAAGTGAGGCTTGGACTTTGTTAGAGGGACACAAGACTGTGAGCAGTGGAAATGAGTTACTTGAGAGGAGAATGTGGCATCACAAGGGGAGACAGACTGACAAATGAGGAAGTGAAGGAGCGTTGTGGTGTGGGTGTGAATGTGATAGAAAACTTTAGGAGAAATACACTGATGTGATTTGGCCAAATGAAGAGGACGGAGAGCGAAAGACTGACGATGAGAGTGTATGTGGAGGGGGGGAAAGGGAGGGTGAGGCCAAGGATGAGATGGAGGGATGGAGTGGAAAGGTATATGATAGAAGGGTCTGTGAGCTGGGAGCAGGGCAGTCAAATGGCGGGGGACAGGGTGACATGAAGGCAACTTGTTTATGGCAAACCCTTACGAGATTAAGGCGTCTGGCAAAAGAAAGAAGAAACACTTTTTCAAAAACTTACTTGTCCCCTTCTTTGCTGTACTTGCCATGAAGGTTTCAGTGATGCTATGGAATTCAAATTTCTATGTATAACTTTTTTTTTTTTATGTGTTCGACTCTGGGCATAGGCTTCACAGCCAGCTCTCAAGGTCCAGTAGTCCTCCGACATATCATACACCTTTACATGTCACCACGTCGGCGCTAACACCCACCGTCCATATTGAATACAAGCTAGGGCTCTCATACAGGACTGGTGTATTGGTATTAGTGGGGGTATTTTTACGACATGTCGGTGGGTCTTCTGATAGATCGGTAAAGTCTGCTTTACATGAAATTCAAATCCTTAAACTGTTCCCTGCCCCAGCGGGGATTTGAACCTGGGTCCGGTAGAAGTGCAGACCACCAGTTCAAACCCATCACTCTGTCTTTGTTTTTCAGCATTTTCTTGAGGACATATGTAAAAAATGTTTTTTTTTTTGCTACTTATTTCAGTACGCACCCTCCACTTAAAAATTTTACATTATTATTATTTCGGCGTTTAATATAAAATAGGAATGTTTAAAATTATAAGAATATAATTTTTTAAATACAATAATTGCATTTTGTATTTACTGATTTTCCAAAATCGGGTCTGTCAGGTCGGATGAGAGTGCTACAATACGTCAATCAGATGTTAGTCTTCCAGGATTAGGGACTACAATATTGCACAAACTGAACATAGCCTCTATGAAACAAAGAATACTTCACAAAAATATGTAAATAAGCTTTGATAAGGCTGCACTGTACAAAAAATAATGCAACTTTATGTCTCTTTTTCTTGTGTATGCTTTTAAATGGCTTAATTGTATTAACCTGCCATATCCTTGCAGATTTTTCACCAATAACCCACCCCCTCAATCCTGGCAGATTTTCGAAAAGTTTCTTTGGGGGGCTAAAATCTCCGCTTTTTTATGAGAAACATCAAAAATTCAGAGAGAAAGTGCTCACCTGAGCTTAGAAATGCCCTGTACCAGTGACCCCCCCCCCTCACCTGGTACTGTGTTCTCTGCAGCGGCGCTCCAGAGAAGACGTTTTCTATGGGAGGGGTAACTATTCCAAACTACTCAGAATAGGTAGATATTTACGTTTTTGGTACAATGTATATGTAGTTCAAGAGTATATTGGTTTTCACACAATAATATAGGTGATACAAGCGTTATTTCACTCACAAACACATCAACATACGGCACCTTCCTTGGCGACGTTACCTCATCATCACTTCTGCACGTTTCTTCCTCTAACGCCATGTAATATTTGTCCTCCACATCGGGAATCACTTTCGCCTTGAATTTCGTCGTCGGAGAGACCATACCATGACATGTCTTTACTGGCCATGCCACTGCTAACAGGTGAGTTGCCGAGAAATTGACGTGTGTGGGGGGGGGTAATATGGGTCCAGGCAGTGTCGCCACCTGGCAGCAGGTAGAGGAAGGTCTCCCACATAAGCCTACCAAAAATCACCCGCGAAACTTGAGAAATGTGCAAATGACGGACCTCTCAATTGCATTACGTGTAAAACACATCGTCGGGAGTCACAGTGACAAAACGTTGTAATGTGTATACACGTTGGCGGGACGCCTCGAGTAAATGTGCTTGGATGAATGCTTCTTTTCCAAACTTATCTATGCTGATCTTTTTGGTTTTTGTTTCTTCAGTTCCCATTGCATTAAGTCATGAGCTGAGTGGGTCAGGGGGGTCGGGAGTGGCGTCAGCAATTTTGTGAAGCGAGGTACCCCTTGCCCCACGTTCCACTCTGTATATACGCTACTTCTCCAGACAGAGAGGAATCTCAAACACACCCTCATGTTCCCCTCTTTATCTAGTCACAACCCCAGGAGAAACCTAAAAGCTATAGAAGTTGTTCTGGATACACACATGATCTTGTCTTATCCTAAAAACACCATAAATCCAAATACATACCATGAACTCAGTGCCTTGAAAACACCATCAGGCATTATCAATGAACACCAGGAGGAATTTCTGAAGACAGTATACAAACTCAGCATTAGGACGGCACTCAGTTCTGGTCGCCCAAAGTGATCCTCAACTCACCCACCACAAACAATTCACAGAATGCCTCAGTAAGACCCCCCCCCCTGACGGGCTTTTCTTGCCCGTTTCCACTCTGTTAAGATAGAGGGATAAATCTTAACAACAACAACAACAACAGTAAAACTCCTCAGATTTCACACACTACACTTCACAAATACACACACCCTTTGCCATCTAAAGGCTCAAGCCAAACAATAGTTTTTATGAACCACACCAGACATTCTCCACTCAGAATCTTCCACACCCAGCTAGGCATGAACGCACCGAACCAAATTTCGATAAGGCTGTCACTTATCACTGCTTCAGTGCTAGCACAAAATGCCAGTTCTGTTCACAGCACAATGCAGCGACCAATTCACAGCACAATTACTAGCCCCATATAGCAATCACAATACAGTATATACATTCCTGCAACATGACCTCAATAAAAATGCCATGGGAACGTCCAGTTAATGTTGCCAGTTACCTACAGTCCACTGAGCTCATGTTCAGTTGAACCTGGAGTTGTAATTACTGCTATTACTAGCCCCAGTCAGCCTGTTGGTCCCATTGGTTAGTGTTTTTTTTTTTTTTTTTACTCTCTTATAGCACAAATGTTTGGTAAGGCCAGTGTCCCATATTCAAGTTCATCTTCGAGAACGGCCCCAATCACCACGATCTAACCCTCGAGGAATGATCTTGGTGAAATGCCATGATCATACCTCAAACGGTAGGCCTAAACGGCCATTTCACGATACAGTCACGTTGGTGCTAAGGCACACAAAGACACTGTAACGACATCTTACGACACCCTACTGTATCGTCACGTTATCCTGACGACACACTACAATCATCCCTGAGTTAACCTGCCGCGTCCCGGCAGATTTTTTACCAATGACCCCCCTCAATCCCAGCAGATTTTAGAATTTTTGTTTTGGCTTTAATCTCCACTTTTTATGAGAAACATCGAAAATTCAGAGAGAAAGTGCTCAGTTGAGTTTAGAAATACGGTAGAAGTAAGAATACCTTTACCTTGCGACCGTGTTCTCTCAGGCCAGGCTCGAGAGAAAACGTTCTCTATGAGAGGGGAAGCTATTTCAAACCATTCATAACTGGTTAGATATTTATTTATTTGGTACGAATTTATATGTAGTACAAGAGTATATTGGTTTTCAGACAATAATATAGGCGATACAAGGGTTGTTCATTCACCAAAAACATCAACATATGGCACCTTCTTATACAACGTTACCGCCTCACACTTCTGCTTGTTTCTTCCTCTTGCTTGTTTCTTCCTTTGTCCTCCACCTCAGGAATCACTTTCACCTTGAATTTCGTCACTTGAGAGACCGTGGTGCGACATGTCTTTACAGGCCAGGTCACTGCTAACAGGTGAGTTGCCGAGAAAATGGCGTGCGGGGGGGGGGGAAGTGGGGTCAGGTGGGGCCAGGCATTATCCCTGCCTGGCGTTGGGTAGAGGAAACGTATGGATACGTCGTCGAGTGTCACCGTGACAAAACGTGGTGATGTATCCATACATCATCCGGACGCGGCGGGTTAAAACATAACGGTCACTTTGACTCCACGTCACGCCAAGACATAGCCAAATAGCATGTCTTAAGTTGTCGTTGTGTGTCTTAGGTATAACTTTGCCTGTTGCGGGTGTAATTTCATGTGTTGCAGCTGGGTCTTTGGGATCCGATCTCCAAGTTATTGCTACGACACGTAAAGTCACACTCAGGACACTATGTGGCGACACACGAAGACATGAAGATCTTGGCATGTTGTGGGGAAGTTCCTGACAGTGGGACATAGGCTTAAGGTGTCGCTTGTGAAATGAAAAAAATAAAAAATAAAAAGGGAAAATAGAATATCAAACATTGACATGATTACCCTGAACTGGTCCAGTAATTATTATAAGTTTCTAAATCATTTTCAGTCATTTATCTTCAGTTAAATGGCGGTGGCAACAGATAATTTGCTAGAACCTCCATTTTTCCTTCAAACCTTTTCAGACTTGATAACACGAAATATCATGCACCTTTTAAACCTCAATAACATAAAGTATCAAGGACGTTCTCGACTTTGATAACGCGAAATATCATGGAACTTTTCAACTCTGATAACACGAAATACCAGGCTCAGCATCATCATTGTCATAATTTATCCTAAGGCACTGCCATTCCTGGTAGCAACTATTTCAAATATATCAAACTAATATTTCCCCTACATATTCACTTTTGAGTTAGAATGGCTTATAACTGGAATGCAGTGGTGATTGTGTGGGGAAATGCAAGGAAGAGTGAACATATCCTGTTGTCCTGTCTCTGGGCAAGCACTAAGAGATCCGAGTGGAAAGGAATTCAAGGATGCCAAAAATTTTGCGAAGGGTGCATGATGATAAGCTACACACACACACACACACACACACACACACACACACACACACACACACACACTGTTTACTGCACTGTGTTCACCAATGATGTCAAGCATGTAAGGCAGGTGTTTTATTTAGTCATTAAGAGATTAGCCATAACTATAAAATATTAAAATATTAGTAGTTTCTCGTTCTGTACTGTATACTTCACCTACTGACAGATGTTTGCACACTAATTTGATGGCGAAAAAGGCAGAAAATATGTTACGGAACTACGCCTTCAATTATGATACATTTTAAATGTCCAGCATGAAACTGGAATGAGAGTATGGGCTGGAAATCCCTTTCCCTTCTTAGTGCTATTGTTGGGCGTGGTGGTCCCTCTGCCAAAGTATTTGTGCTACAAGCAACGTTGTGTCCACAACGTTTTAACACAGGATGAAAGTGGAACATAGAATATACAGTACTCCTCTGAGCACTCTGTCCCCAGATATTAACTTGACTTGCTTTAAGTCTCCCGACACCATGTGAATATGTTAAATGGTAGGCATTCATTCATGTAGACTGATATGGCAGCTCCTTGGTGCAGAAAGGAATAGTTTAAGAGGAAGCCACGGAGTATCAGTTATTGCAAATGAGTCAGGATATTGGGCACTCTAATGAGTTGAAAACTGAATATCTTTAGAATTCCATTGCCTTATTCTGTGTTATGGATTCTGAAGAAAAAAAAAAAAACAGCTGGCTGCCTAAAATTAATCCTGATTAACGACTTACTTGACTTTCTTCTCTGACGAGACTTCCTTTATGAGTCTCGTATATCTTGGCCAGTATTCCAGTCTCCACTAGACGGGTGAGGTGGTCAGACAGGATGGTGGTGTAAGGAGTGTTGCGTCGTAGGAACCACGAGAAGTAACCTTTGTAGATCTGTGAAATACACAGGAAATAGGTCATTAACTCTTTATGAACACTTTAAAGTAGACTTCGGTCATTAGCTCTTTATGAAGAATTTATAGTAGACTTCAGTAACATATTCCTTTATATCTGTTGATTGAAGCTTTTTTCATTTAAAGAGTACAGTAAAATTGCATACTTCTTTGATCTCAATGTGGGACTGAAACAGGGTTGTGAGATGTCTCCATGGCTGTTTAATATATATATGGATGGGGTTGTAAAGGAGGTGCAGGGTAGGGCAGTGGATGTGGGGGTGGCTCTAATGAATGAGGGTGAGATTTGGAAGCTTCCGGTGTTGCTGTTTGCTGATGATACAGTACTTTTGAGTGAAGATGAATGGGAGTTGCAAGGTTTGATGAATGAATTTGGGACCGTGTGTAGAAGGAGGAATCTGAAAGTTAATGTAAACAAAAGTAAGGTTATGGTGTTTGAGAGGAATGAAGTCACAGAGTGTGCAGTGAGGTTGGATGGTGAGGATATGGAGAATGTGAGTGCATTCAAGTACTTGGGTAGTGTGATGAGTAAGGATGGAACTTTGGGGGATGAAGTGCGTGAAAGGGTACAGCAGGGAAGGAAGGTCGTTGGTACACTGAAAGCAGCGATGAGAAATAGGGAGGTGAGTATGGAAGTTAAGAAGTCACTGCATGATAGTATTGTGATCCCTACCCTGACGTATGGAAGCGAGGCATGGACCTTGCAAGAGGGGAACAAGTCAAGAGTGAGAGCAATGGAAATGAGTTACTTGAGAGGAGCATGTGGAGTGACGTGGAGGGACAGGTCGACGAATGAAGAAGTGAAGGAACGCTGTGGGGTGGATGTGGATGTGGTTGAGAAGATTAGGAGAAATACACTGAGGTGGTTTGGACATGTGAAGAGAATGGAGAATAAAAGACTGACTAAGAGGGTGTATGTAGGTGAGGTGGAGGGAGGTAGAGGGAGAGGTAGACCGAGGATGAGGTGGAGGGATGGAGTTGAGAGGTATATGAGAGAGGGGGGGGTGAGTTGGGGGGAGGGTAGTCAAATGGTGGATGACAGAGCGACTTGGAGGCGTTTTGTCTGCGGCCACCCTTTGCGGGATTAGGGCGTCGGGCTATAGAATAGAATAGATAGAATTATATAACTACCATAACTCTACAGTATCAAGACATTTTGCGAGAAAGACAGAAGAGACACAAGGGAATGATATTAACCTTTTCATCCATAATGTAGGTAGAACGAGTGATCCCTTTTTTATACTGGGTGAAGGCGATGTAATCGTACAAGACGATAATGGCATGCGTACCCTTATGAACTTGTTCTAGTAGGAATCCGTAAGGGTCTGAGAAATCAGTGAAAGGGTCTAAAAACATTTTTTTGCCCAGGGCAGCCAGGGTGGGGTTGCTGGAGGACTTCAGTTCTTCATAAATGTGTCCTCCGTGGTCAAGCATGCTTGGTCTTCGTGGGAACAGGACAGGAAGGACAAAATAATAGGAGGTTAATAATGAGGAAAAAATATATATATATATTTTTTTTAAGTAGATCTGGCTTATCATCACCCATTTAGCACAAATGTATATAGCTGGTGTTTTGCAGGACTGTCCATATATTGCGTCAAATATGCCAAGTACGTGTCTCAACCGTCCCCGCAACACACAAGAATAACCAATCTGATGAGGATAGATTACATGGCTCACTCTGTATAATACTCGTACCTGTTATACAGTAGTTTCAGCAAATGGTCAGGTTTGACTGTATGTAACTGAGTGACTGTTACGTTCTTAGTACAGAATAACTAATCTTCAAGAAGAGGCTGGACGTTATTCCTCTGTCTGTCTATCTGTCTGTCTGTCTGTCTGTCTGTTTCTCTCTCTCTCTCTCTCTCTCTCTCTCTCTCTCTCTCTCTCTCTCTTCTTTCCTTCTCTACATCCAGCCCCACTGCATCCATCCTGCACTCACTTTAATTACGTCCCTCCTGTTCCCCTCGCCCTCCTTCTCCCTCTCACACCATCATATACTCCCATAATGTTCCTCTTTTGTTCCTGTCTGATGGAAATTCAGGTCAAACCAAAAGAGTTGTATCTCCCTACTCAACAACTTTCCAAATATTTCTGATGTTCTTTCAAGCTCTCTTCATAATAACTTATATTTACGGATATGCAAGCCATGTATTTCCAAGTATATCAACCTCTTTCCTTAGCACATAAATATTTCTTGCAACTCTAACCCTTGACTTAACTTCAAATTCACAACAAATCACCGCAATGTTTTGAGAATTGTTGCGCTGTCGCCTCTGATATTCCTTATCCTATGTAAACCTCTGAAAAGAAAGAACGTAATCTTATGAAATTTAGATGTATCTTCAGTTTATTTGGAACTATTATTTATCCACAAGAAAATGTTCCCGGTATTTGAGAGACACAATAGTTTCAATTGGACGAAAACATTCTTCATTTTTTACTGGAGAATGAATATTGTAAATCCATGCACTGAGTAGCGAGGTGAAATGAGGAAATAATGGAGTAAAGCAGCGGAATTAGGTATGAGAGAGAGAGAGAGAGAGAGAGAGAGAGAGAGAGAGAGAGAGAGAGAGAGAGAGAGAGAAAGGGGGTAGACATTTAAGTATTCCCTGGTAATGGCAAGTTGGTGTTCAAGAAAGTAGTATGGATTTGTGTTCATCGTAGTGACTCATGGTTCTGAATAATATGTAATGCAGTCTTCAGAATGGGAAACATAAAGGCGTTAATGGATGACACTAATCTTTATCAGAACCATTCATATCCCGTGTAATTGAATGTTGGAGGTTCCCGGAGATGTGTGTTAATCGTGTCAGCTGCGTGAGGCCTTCTTTATTATATTCTTGGTGGATACAAACTATTCTTTTTTTTTTCTTTGGAAAACCGCCTTGTCTTGAAGAGGATGAATATGAAGTGTTAAACAACAGTAATTATAATTGCTGTTCAAGTAAGTAAAGCAGGAAAGAACACTTACACAGGTAGTTTTGGGTGGTAGAGCACAGCACCAAAACTGATACTGTATTTCGGAAGCTAGTAAAACCCGCAACAGACCTACGCACAGTTACTGGCTTTGATAACTGTTACAGTGGCTGGCGTGTTTTGGTAGATGTGACAGCAATGTGTTACTTTAGTGTCTGTGAATGTAATAGTATTTATGTAATATTTTGCCTTGTCCCCCTGTGTCGTAACTGTACCAGTTCAGGGACGCTGCAGATATGCGGCCAACTAATCAGCTACTCCTGCATTGTGCATTTGTGTGTACATGTATGTAAGTATGACCAGTACCCCTAAACCACCCCTCTATAAGAGGCTAGGATCCCATCCTTCAGAAAGATACAATGCCACAGTGAGAAAGATACAGTGGCACAGTGACATAGTGACACACATTATAACTGACTGCATTTCTGAATGTTGGAACATCAAGAACAACAACAACAGCAACAACTTTCCTTGCCTAATTTGTTCAAATAAAACAGTAAATCATGATAAATGCACTCAACTAGCGTGAATTTCTTTTGGCAAAAGAATCTCCCTATCCACCTATCACTCTATCGATCTGTCTATATATCTATCTCTGGGATGATTCTACAGATTCCATGTTTTTCCTGGACAACAAGATCCATTTAATTTTCCTCTTTATATATATATATATATATATATATATATATATATATATATATATATATATATATATATATATATATATATATATGGAGATGAATTACTTTTTCTTCTTTTCTGTGGGTGTCACTCAAACCTACAATATCCCAACTAATGTTTTCCAGTTCAGTCATTAAGTTATCAAGTTTGTAATCTACTGCGAGGCTTCGTACACTGTATGCATAGATTTTCATGGATTTCATTTTCTTTAGTATCCCAGTCTCTAACTTTCCAAAACAGTGGCTACTCACTTTCGGTGGCACACCGCCCGTATGCACAGGAGGCAGTGCGACTGGACCATTCATAGACGATGATCCAACAGGAGCGCCCATCAAATCATATGCTATTAAAGTCGTGTTTGGTTGGGAGGACTGTGGCAAATAATATCATCTCCCTGCCACATAGTTTCTGGTGAGATGTATTTGATTCGGTGGAGCCCTATATATCTACACAAGGTCCCATATCTATATATATATATATATATATATATATATATATATATATATATATATATATATATATGGTAGAAACACGTGTTCCCTACGTGACAACAAGTGGGTTGGCGAAGGGTTAAAGCCCCTTCCTGGAAAACAGCTAAAAATACGAACAATAAGCCTCGGACTAGGACTAGGACTGACCAACAGGATTGCTACATGGAATGTCAGGAGTGCAAATGATGAAGTGAAAGAAAGATAGATTGTCCAGGTGCTCTTGGGTGCGAAAGTGGATGTATGTGGATTATCTATCTATCTATCTATTGCCAGACGCCTCAATCCCGTTTGGGGTGGCCACAAACAAATCGCCTCCAAGTCGCCCTGTCCCCCGCCATTTCATTGCCCTGCTCCCAACTCATACCCCCCTCTCTCATATACCTCTCCACCCCATCCCTCCATCTCATCCTCGGCCTCCCCCTCCCTCTTCCCCCCTCCACCTCACTCACATACACTCTCTTCGTCAGTCTTTCACCCTCCATCCTCTCCACATAGCCAAACCACCTCAGTATGTGGATTAACTGAAACTAAATGCCAAGGTGAGAGTGTGACAGAATGGGAGTATGGATGGGGTATATGCGTGAGAGTAGGTGAGAATGAGCGGGCAAAAGAAGGAGTGTGTATTGTTTTGTGCAAGAGACGGAAGAAGAATATAAGACAGTATGGATCAGTTGGCACAAGGATTGTGTGGGTAAGAATGAAATTTGGACTACAATTCTGGGCGACTGTGTGCAAGTATGTGCCAACACAAGATCGTGCACGCAGTGTGAGAGAAGGGTTCTGGACAAATGTGGAAGCGTGCATGGAAAAGTTTGAAAGGAATGAGAGAGTGTTTTTGGTTAGAGATATGAATGGAAAAGTATGGAATGTGAAGGTGGATTGAGTAGTTGGTGAGTGGAGTGTGCCTGCAGAGATGGATGAGAATGGCAGTGCCTCAGTGGACATTTGTGCCGGGAGGGTGTTGGTGATAGCTAATACCCTCTTCAGGCACAAAATGATCCATAGGTATATGTGGCGAGTGATGAGAAGGGTGGATGGTGAACTGAATGAACGAAAGGCAGTGACTGATTATGTGTGTGTGGACGAAAGGATGAGGTGTATAATGGATGCAAGTGTATATAGAGGTTGAGGGAGTGGACATTCGAACTACCACATGGTGTTGGTCAGAATCAAAGTCCAAGCGAGATGGAGAAATAGAAGAAGGGAAGGACAGGAGGAAATAGTTCCTACAAGGAGGATGGAAAAGTTACAAGAGGATGGAAAAAAGGCTGAATATAAGAGGGAAGTGGAGGAGCAATTGGGTAAATATAGATTGGAGCAGATGGGGGACGTGGAAGGTGTGTGCAAGATATTCAAATAAGAAATCTGTGCAGCATTTGAGGTGGTGTGTGGGGTGAAGAGAAAACGAAAGGGGGTGCAGGGAACAGCATGGTGGACAGAAGAGATGAGAGAGGCTGTGGCATAAAAGAAGAATGCATGTAGTGAGTGGATGAGAAACAGGGGCGTCGAAAAAGAGATGGAAGAGAGAGCTCTATGTAGAGATAAAGAGGGAGGTAAAAAGATTAGTCAGAGAGAGTAAGAAGAGAGTGGATTAGGAATTTGGAAGGAATCTGAGTGAGAAGTGGAGGGAATTAAAGAAAATGTTCTGGAAAGAGGCAAAGAGAGTTAGAAAGGGTGCCAAGGAAGTTAGTTGGGGAGTGAAAGATAATAATGGTAAATTACTAGCAGAGAAGGGAGAAAAAGTGAGCAGATGGAGAGAGAATGAAAGTAATGCAAGTATAAATGGTTGGGGAATGGCTGGGAGAAGAAGGGAGGTGAGAAGACAGGAAGAAATCAGGGTATGGAAGTTGAGGAAGCAGTGAAGAAAGTTAAAATGGGGAAAGCCCCAGGAATTGATGGAGTGTGTGGAGAAATGCTGAAGCATGGGGGAGATATAGTAATAGAATCGATGTGGAATGTGCAGATTGTCCTGGGAGGAAGGTAGAGTCCTGGAGGATTGGAAGTCAGGCATAATTATTCCCCTGTACAAAGGATAAAGAAAAAAAGAAATGTGAGGTAATCATACAAGCATTTGCCTTTTTAGTGTAATAGAAAAAGTATATGGTAGGATATTTATTAACAGAATTTGGGAAATAACAGAACAATTAGTTGGAGAAGAACAGGGAGCTTTCAGGAAGGGAAGAGGTTGCGTAGATCAGATAATCATTCTTAGATCTATAGTGGAAAATTTTCTAGAAAAGGGAAAGAAGTTGTATGAAGCCTTCATGGATTCGGAGAAAGCATATGACAGGGTGGATAGACAAGGATTGTGGAAAGTATCAAGAATATAATGGAGTAGATAAGAAGTTGCCGAAGGCCGTGAAGAGTATTTATGAGGGTGCCAAGGCTGCAGTGCGTGTGGATAGTGAACTGAGTGAATTTTTCTATTTGAAGGTTGAATTGAAACAAGGATGTGTCATGTCTTCATGGTTGTTCAGTCTATATATGGATGGGATTATAAAAGAGATACAAGGTAGGACAGTGGATGTTGGAGTGGCTCTAGCGAAAGAGGGCAGTGTTTGGAAACGCCCTGTACTCTTCTTTGTAGATAATACTGTGTTGTTAAGTGAAGCCGAAGGGGAGCTGCAAGGTAGGTGGATGAGTTTGGGAGAGTGTGTAAGAAACGGAATCTAAAGGTGAATGTGGGGAAAAGTAAAATGATGGTCTTCGAGACAAGTGAAGTCAGTGAATGTACAGTGAGGTTGGATGGGGAGGAAATGGAGAACGCGAGTGCGTTTAAGTACTTGGGAAGTGTGATGAGTAAGGATGGAAGTTCAGAGGGTGAAGTGCTTGAAAGGGTGCAGCAGGGAAGAAAGGTTGCTGGATCTATGAAAGCAGTTATGAGAAACCGGGAAGTGTGCATGGAAGTGAAAAAGCTGCTAAATGAAAGTGTTGTGATACCAACTCTAAAGTATGGAAATGAAGCTTGGACCTTGTTGGAGGGACAGAAGTCAAGAGTGACAGCAGTGGAAATGACTTAGCTGAAAGGATAATGTGGAGTCATATGGAGAGACATACTGACAAATGATGACGTGAAAAAGCATTGTGGTGTGGATGTGGATGTGATAGTAAGCGTTGGGAGAAACACGTTATGCTGGTTTGGCTATGTGGAGAGGATGGAGAGTGAGAGACTGACGAGGAGAGTGTATTTGAGTGAGGTGGAGGGGGGGAGAGAAAGAGGGAGGCCGAGGATGAAACTGAGGGATGGAGTGGAGAGGTATATGAGAGAGTGAGGTGTGAGCTGGGAGCAGGGCAGTGAAATGGCGGGGGGAAAGAGCGACTTGAAGGCGATTTGTTTGTGGCCACCCCTTACGGGACAAAAGTGTCTGGCAATATATATATATATATATATATATATATATATATATATATATATATATATATATATATATACAGAGAGAGAGAGAGAGAGAGATACACTATATACTTCTACTGTATACGGCTCTGTAAGTACCATCCACCATAGTTTCCTGGGGTACGGGAATTCTTTTGGCTTGTCACTCATTGTACACACACACACACACACACACACACACACACACATATATATATATATATATATATATATATATATTACATCCCCCTAGTACACGCCTATATGGGCGGCAGAGGACGTCGCATACTCGGAATTCGCATACTGTGAATGCATAAACTTATGGGAAAAATTACATATGGGCAGCACCTCCCCTTCATGGGCAACCCTTGAGACACCTTTCAGATCTAAGTATTGTACTATACAGGGAATCTATATAAGACATATTACCTAAGATAAAGTAAACCTACAAGATCATGGCTTTACTAGGTAAATCATTGGTGGTAGGTGGTGGCGACCATCATCCACTCACTTGATGTAGTGCTGCCTACTTCTCCCTTAGCCTTTATCATTCTTTTTCTGTGCCTGTCCTCCTCTCTTCCTATACCTCCCATCATTCCTGTCACCTCTTATTGCTCTTCTTTCCTTTACAGATAGCTTTACGTTGAGTGACAAGCCAAATGGTTTCCTGTAAGCCAAGAAATCTTTTACAACGCTGGGTGGCAACCATATAAACAACCCATACATGCTCCCTACGTGTCAACAAGTGGGTTGGTGGAGGGTTAGTGCCCTAACTCAAAGTCAAATGGCCACCCCTTATGGGACTATGGCGTCTGGCAATAGATAGATAGATAGATAGACCTTTACCTGTTATCGCTTCTTGGGGGGACAATGTCGTGTACTTGGGGTAACCCCGGAATTGGGCCACTCTTCGCCGCCCGTCTCACTTACAAGGAGATCATTTTGCGTAGTAATAAAAAATACACTAAGAAAAAAAAAAAAGTTCTTCGAGTACAAGGGGGATCGCGTATTTGGAACTCACGTACTGTGGAGATGTGTGTGTATATATATATATATATATATATATATATATATATATATATATATATATATATATATATATATATATATATATATATATATAATATGAATATCTATCTATCTTGTTACATAGCCTATGATTTCATCATCCTTTGTGTAATTTTAACGCACAGTTGCTGCATGTTTGATCACGAGCGTGTTCTGCCTCAGTCCCCCCCTTCTACCGTTATAGTAGAGTAAGTCGTCCTTTCTGTTATTCAGTGCGGGATTGTCGACCGTTTGTCCCCATCGCTTCATTTGCGCGTCCTTATTACAAGTTGTGTCGGGCTCTGCTGGCCCCTATATAATGAGCTCAGTCTCTGCATCATGGCCACTTAGATCTGCTCCTCATTTTGTTCACATCTCTGTCCTCCCCTGTACAGATATTATTATTGTGAGTGCTCAAGAAATCTCCAACCATCTAGCAGCTGTGTGTAATTTGAGTATAACTGTTGTTGCATTTTTTCTTGTACTGTATAGCATAAGTTTAATTTGTAGGCCTAGTGAAGTTTTTGTAATTCGTGTGGAGTTCTTTGTCAGTCATTTTTTATAATAGTTTGTATCTGTAATAATTTATCTGGCATTCACTGAGTATTATCTGGTATCTCATTTTATCAGGGCTGACTTAGATAAATTTACTCTTGCTAATTTCGTGTTAATAGAGGCTATTGCAGTTAACCATATATTTAACCTGTTTATTTGCCATTACATTATCCTTATGAGTCCTGAATGTTTTGTTGTTAGTTTAAGCATTAAACTTTAACTTGTAATTTTACCTAACTCTTTTGTTTTGAACATGGAACTTTACGAGACAGTAGTGACTCTTCGTATTCTCACTTAAAGTGTACATTATCTTTTTCTGTTCCGTAACATAAATTTGGCGACCTCATATCAGGATATTCAGGATATTATCATAAGGATATTGCTTGATATTTTGTGACTGTTACTTATCCATGATGGCTACTATTTCTACACTTGATGAAGCCAAAGATTTTTTGTCAAATGTGCAAACAGTGTTTGATATAGAAAACAGAACAAAGAATGAACTTAAGCTTGTTGCTCAACAATTGGGAATTGCAGTTCACTCTCATCATTCTAAAGATCAAATTGTTGGCATGATTAATAAAAGCTTGTTTAATGTAACTCCTCCAAATGAGCAAACGCAGATTGAATTAGCTAAGTTACAGCTAGCTCTGCAGGAGGCTCGTGCTAAAGAAGCTGAATTTCAGGCAAATGCTAAGGAGGCGGAATCTCAGGCTCGGATTCAGGAGGCACAGATACAGGCACAAGTTGAACTTGCTAGGATTCAGGCAGACCATGAGTATCGCATGAAACAAGGTGGAACTGGATCATCTAGCTCTGATGATTTTGATGTGGCTAAAAATGTTAAACTTGTCCCTCCTTTTAATGAATCTGATTTAACAAAGTATTTTCAGTTGTTTGAGAGGGTAGCTACAGGTTTTAATTGGCCTAAGGAGTATTGGCCAGTACTCCTTCAAACTGTTCTCACCGGTAAAGCTCAAGTAACTTATGCATCTTTGCCTCAGGATCAGTCTGATAATTATGATGTAGTTAAGAGCTTGATTCTTAAGGCCTATGAGCTTGTTCCTGAAGCCTATAGAGTAAAATTTAGGACAACTTACAAGCAAGATAAGCAATCCCATGTTGAGTATGCAAAAATCAAAGAAGATTTGTTAGAGCAGTGGTTAAATTCTAAGAATGTGGATTCTGATTTTGACAAATTTAAGCAGATGATTTTGCTGGAGGATTTCAAAAGGTGTATTTATAAAGATGTAAGCCTATATCTTGATGAGAAAAGAATAGATAATTTGTCTGATGCTGCAGTTTTAGCTGATGAGTATGTTCTCACTCACAAGAGATATTTTAGAGGAAAAAGGAAAGCTGAGAGTCAGTACGTTGCCTCTACTCAGAGTACAGGTAACAGGAAAGAGAATAAAGATGATGTTTCTCAGGAAGTAAATACCAGCTTCACCTCTAGATTTCAGAAAAGTAAATGTACTTATTGTAGTAAGCTTGGTCATACTACGGAGAGATGTTTCAGGAGACAGCGTGATGTGAACAAAAGGAGTCTTTAAATATTCAGTCAATTGGTCTAGTGTCCACTCTTGAGAGTTCCCAGAATTCTTTAACTGAGTTAACTGAACCTGCTTTGAGGGGTAACTTAAATTCTCATGATGGAGCTCCTCTTTTGAGCAGTAACGTGGGTGACACTCTCAAGAGTTCATGTGCTAATTTCCTGTCTGATGGTTTTGTCAGTCCTCTGGACAGTAATGACAGGAAATCAGTTAAAATATATCGTGATACAGGTGCTTGCCAATCCCTTATGCTGACCAGTGTTCTAGGCTCTAATTTTAATTCCTCTGATGAAACTGTAATCTTACAAGGTGTAGGGAATAATTACTTCTCTGTCCCTCTGTGCAGAGTGAATTTAGAGTCTGGTTTTGTTAATGGTTCTGTTATGGTTGGGTTGGTTGAGACACTCCCAATGTCAGGTGTAACTTTCTTACTTGGAAATGATATTGGTGGAAGTCAAGTGTGTCCAGCTCCTCAGTTGTCTAGTGAGCCAGTGGCTGTGTCCCAGGATTGTGATGTCCCTGATGTGTTCCCTGCATGTGCTGTCACTAGGGCTAAGTCTAAAGTTACTGGTGATTTAGAGGATAATGATGATGATGATGTTATCCTAGCTGACACTTTTCTTGCTAATTTGGACCACTCACCAGATGAGGCAGTACCCCGTAGTGTTGATAATTTGTCTCGTCAAGAGTTGGTTGAGTTGCAGGTTGCTGACCCTGAGTTGAAAGGGCTAGCTAACTCTGCTTACAGTGAAGAAGAGTCAGCCGGTGCTTCTACTTGTTATTATGTAAAGTCAGGAGTACTTATGAGGAAGTGGAGACCCCCAACAGCATCAGCCGACTGTGAATGGGAGGTTGTACATCAAGTTGTCATCCCTCGTGTTTGTAGGCAGGATATCATTCGAGTGGCTCATGATTCCAGTTTGGCAGGACACCTTGGAGTGAGGAAGACTGTGGCACGCATTTTGAAACACTTCTACTGGCCAGGTATCTTCAGGGATGTTTCCTGGTATTGTAAGTCTTGTCACACCTGTCAAGTTGTGGGAAAGTGTAATCAGACCGAAAAGGTTGCACCTCTAGTTCCCATTCCTCCTTTTGAGGCGCCTTTCACCCGTGTGTTGGTGGATATTGTGGGCCCTCTTCCTAAGACTTCTTCAGGATTTTCTTATGTGTTGACCATGATTGATATGGCTACTCGTTATCCTGAAGCCATTCCACTTAGAAACATCTCAGCAAAGAACGTGGTTAAGGAAATGCTAGGGTTCTTCACAAAGTTTGGTCTGCCTAAGGAGGTACAGTCAGACCAAGGAAGTAATTTCATGTCAAATGTTTTCAAGCAGTCTCTGAAAGAGTTGGGCATCTCCCAGATCACGTCTTCAGCTTACCATCCCCAGACCCAAGGAGCGTTGGAGAGATATCATCAAACACTCAAATCGATGCTCAAGAAATACTGTTTGGAACATCAGAAAGACTGGGATAAAGGTCTTCCATTCGTTGTGTTTGCTGCAAGAGAATCTCCAAATGAATCACTGGGCTTCTCACCTTTTGAACTACTGTTTGGCCATGAAGTAAGAGGACCCCTTAAGCTACTCAAGGAATGCTGGCTGTCGGAGGAAGATGACGTCAACCTGTTGGAGTATGTGATGAATTTCAAAGAACGGCTGTCCACTGCTTTACAGCTGGCGAGAGAGAATTTAGGAGCTGCTCAGGAGAAGATGAAGACTTGGTATGATAAGAAGTCCAGGTTACGCCACTTTCAGCCAGGAGATCAGGTTTTGATTCTGCTACCAGTTCATGGGCAACCTCTTCAAGCCAAGTTTAGTGGTCCTTATTTCGTGGAGAAGAAACTCAGTGATGTCAGCTATGTCATCGCCACACCAGATCGTAGAAAGAGCAAGCAACTATGTCACATCAACATGCTAAAGTTATATCACAAGCGGGATGAAAATAATCCAGTCTGCACTGTAGCTGTTCCACCCGAGTCTGCAAGTGAAGCTCTCCCATGCAGCATGAGCCTGAGTGATAGTTTGGGGAAGAATCCTGATATCATGAATGATCTCCAGACTAAGCTTTCTCATCTACCTCCTAAGGAAAGGCAGGAGTTTTCGGCATTACTGCAGGAGTACCCGCAAGTGTTCCGTGCCACTCCAGGAAGAACCACTGTGTTGATGCATGATGTCGATGTTGGAGACGCAAAGCCAATTAAATTGCCTCCTTACCGTGTGAACCCAGTGAAAGTTCCTCTCATCCAGAAGGAGCTTGGCTACCTGTTGGACCACAAGATGATTGAGCCCTGTCAGAGCGAGTGGAGTTCTCCTGTCACTCTGGTCCCTAAGCCAGGTGGGTCACAGCGGCTTTGCATCGACTACAGACGTGTTAATCAGATAACCAAAACAGACACTTACCCTCTCCCTCGTGTGGAAGATTGCATAGACAAGATCGGAAAGGCTAGGTACATAAGTAAGTTTGATTTGTTAAAGGGATACTGGCAAGTACCTATGACTGAACGTGCTAGGGAGATCTCATGTTTTGTAACACTAGGAAAGGCTTTTGCATGTTCTGTAATGCCGTATGGTATGAAGAATGCACCAGCCACATTTCAGAAGCTCATGAATGTTGTAACAGAGGGTTTGGCAGGGTGTGTTGTTTATATTGATGATGTATTAATCTTCAGTGACAACTGGAAAGATCACCTATGCCATGTCAGTAAATTTCTTGACCGTTTAGTTCATGCTAATCTTGTAGCTAATTTATCAAAGTGTGAGTTTGGTCAAGCTAAAGTTCAGTACCTTGGGTATGTAATTGGTGATGGACATGTTGCACCACCAGGAGCTAAGGTTCAGGTTATAAGTGATCTTCCCAGACCTAAAAGTAGGAAAGAGCTACAAAGATTTTTGGGAATGGTAGGTTATTACAGGAGATTTGTTCTTAACTTTTCTATTCTTGTATCACCACTTACAGACCTACTGAAAAAGGGAGTTAAATTTGTCTGGACCGATAACTGTGAATCCTCTTTCAACAAACTTAAAGCTATTCTATTAAGTCAGCCAGTGCTCGCTACTCCAAATTTTGCTAAGCCTTTTAAGATGGCTGTTGATGCAAGTGATACAGGAGCTGGGGCTGTTTTGCTGCAAGAGGATGATCAGGGTATTGAACATCCTGTATCTTATTACAGTAAGAAGTTCACTCCACCTCAAAAGAACTACTCAACTATTGAGAAAGAGCTTTTGGCCTTGATTTTGGGTTTACAGCATTTTTCATTTTATTTGTGTTCTGGTTTTGACCCCATAGTCATTTATACCGATCATAACCCACTGAAATTCCTTAGTAAGTTTAAAGATAAAAATCAGAGATTGGCAAGATGGAGTCTACTTCTTCAGGAGTATTCATTAGACATACAACATGTCAAGGGGAAAGAAAATGTTATTGCAGATTGCTTATCTAGACTTTAGACAGATTGTTTAGAGTAATAAGAAATTTCCTTTGTAAATTTCTTTTTCTTTGTGGGGAGGTGTTACATAGCCTATGATTTCATCATCCTTTGTGTAATTTTAACGCACAGTTGCTGCATGTTTGATCACGAGCGTGTTCTGCCTCAGTCCCCCCCTTCTACCGTTATAGTAGAGTAAGTCGTCCTTTCTGTTATTCAGTGCGGGATTGTCGACCGTTTGTCCCCATCGCTTCATTTGCGCGTCCTTATTACAAGTTGTGTCGGGCTCTGCTGGCCCCTATATGATGAGCTCAGTCTCTGCATCATGGCCACTTAGATCTGCTCCTCATTTTGTTCACATCTCTGTCCTCCCCTGTACAGATATTATTATTGTGAGTGCTCAAGAAATCTCCAACCATCTAGCAGCTGTGTGTAATTTGAGTATAACTGTTGTTGCATTTTTTCTTGTACTGTATAGCATAAGTTTAATTTGTAGGCCTAGTGAAGTTTTTGTAATTCGTGTGGAGTTCTTTGTCAGTCATTTTTTATAATAGTTTGTATCTGTAATAATTTATCTGGCATTCACTGAGTATTATCTGGTATCTCATTTTATCAGGGCTGACTTAGATAAATTTACTCTTGCTAATTTCGTGTTAATAGAGGCTATTGCAGATAACCATATATTTAACCTGTTTATTTGCCATTACATTATCCTTATGAGTCCTGAATGTTTTGTTGTTAGTTTAAGCATTAAACTTTAACTTGTAATTTTACCTAACTCTTTTGTTTTGAACCTGGAACTTTACGAGACAGTAGTGACTCTTCGTATTCTCACTTAAAGTGTACATTATCTTTTTCTGTTCCGTAACAATCTATATATCTGTATCTATCTATCTATCTATCTATCTATCTATCTATATATATATATATATATATATATATATATATATATGAAAAGATACAAGAAATATGCCATTTCCAGTGGAGTTCAGTTTGGTACGAATGGTTTGTTGTTGTCATCGTTAATTAAGTGGCATCCAGTTGAGTCTCAGTTGGTAGGTGTAACTGGTTGTTGTAACTGAGAGGAATAGCTTGTTGTTGTTATGGTCGATGGAGTAGCATCCACGTGAGTCCAAATTGGTAGGTATAATTGGTTTTTGTTGTAGTCTGTCTTGATCTGCCACAGAGCCAGGGAGTATTCTACTCTCTGCCCGTCGACGGCCCTAGGATGCTATTGTATCCATAACAGAATCAAATATTTCTCTTGTAAGACTATTTATTTTTCCTTTCAGGTGTTTGAAGAAGTTATAGTGACGATGATATGTTTTCTTTAATGTATTACTTAATTCTATTTTGAAAAATCCTCGACTGAGGAATTTTCTTGTGATCTGTTAGATTCTTGTAGTAAAGTTTTCCAAATTTGTACTTGCCTTTGCGACCCGTAGCAATTGAGACATGTACAGTATTCACAGTACGCTGGAACTCTAGGAATGTTTCCCGACAAATTTGGGCATGATACAATTTCAAAATGATAATAATCTCTTTTATCATAGAGTTTTGTTTATATAACTTTGTCTTCTATTTTGATAACAAATTCCAAAAAGCTTGCTTGGCGGTGGTCGGTGTTTTCTTTATTTAATATTAGTGCTTCCGGATATATTTCTTGTCCTTGCATTAATTTCTCCATCATTGTTTAAGGATATAAGATCATCAATGAATCGTCTAGTTTTGTTAAATTTCTTCGCTACTGAAAACTAAACTTTTGACATTCGTTCCATCCACTTGAATTCATAACTATATAAGAATAGATCTGCCATGAATGGGGCTGGGTCTGTTCCCGTTGGTATTCCTATGCACTGTTTGAAAACCATATTTCCATATGTAAAAAGGCAGTTTTCTACCAGGTGATTTGTCATATCTATTATGTGATCCTCTGAAAACATCAAGTTTTTGCCATCTGTTTTGTTTACCCAGTATCCTTCTTGTTCACCTACTGCAATCAAATTCTTATTCAATCCTGTAAAAGCAACTTTAACCCGTAAGCTTCGAAACACCCATATCTGGACATTCCTGAATGCGTGCGATACACCCACATCTGGCCCGGACCTACTTCCCAAAGTGGGACAGATTGTAGGTCACAGCGACACCTGTCAACCCCTTCTCACCGTCTCCCTGGTCAGTCACCTGCCAGTCACGATGGAGGGTGGATATACCAAGCAGTGACGGGAATATTCTACCTCCAACCATACTGCTGCAATACATCCTATGTTCTACGTTATATTTTTATGGCTAGGAGAGTCTGGGTGTATAAAAAATAAATAATAACTAAGAAATTATGTATATATATAGATATATATATATATCATATATATATATATATATATATATATCTATATAGATGTCTCTCTCTCTCTCTCTCTCTCTCTCTCTATATATATCTATATATATATAGATATATAGATAGATAGATATCTACTGTATATATATATATATCTATATATAAACATTTTAGGTTCTTCAAATTCATGTAATTTTCCCGAGGAATATGGACTTGTGTCATTTTCCTCAGGTAAATGACACGAGTTTGTAAAAAAATATCAATCATAAAAAAAACGATAAAAAAAACCCTCAATGCACTTCCATAACCAACCATCTCTCATTGTCATCATTCAGTCGTTTACCACTGAGCTACCTCGGCCCTTGGAAACGAAAGACATTCAAACCTTAGTTTTCCATATGCCTTTCATTGAAAAAAAACGTATAATGAGACTTTTCACCATTTCATTTACAGCTAGCTATTATCCCATGTACAGTTATGTGTCTATATGACTTGACTATAACCCTGTAATCCATATCCATGCTTAATATATTCAGTACTGTACAGTTTCAAATGAATGTGAGGAAGGCAGGATAATTTACCTGAGCCTTGATCTCGCTTTATTGAAACCACCCTTATATAAGCCACCACAGTATAATAATGACAGCATTTGAGCCAGCTGTTATCCCATCCATATGTATGTGTGCCTTAATGACTTGAACATAACTCTTTCATCCATATCCATGTCTTCCGTACTATACAATGTCAAAGGAATGCGAGGAATGCAGGAAATCTGAAACTTAACCTCGCTAAAATGACAACCCCGATACATCACCCACAATATTTGAACATTAGGCTTCCTCGACCTCATCCGACAAGAGATTGTTAGTCATCTTCTATAATCACATCTCATGAGTATGGAAATACATTTATTAGACAAAGGAAATAGGTGCAGTTTACTTGGCACACTTAATTTCCGGCAGCCCCACCTTCGTCCGTTTATCCCTTACACTCACCTGCCCTGTGGTGACCTGAGCGAGCCCCGTCTTTGTCTCCAATCTCCCACAGGTGTTCTCTCTCTCTCTCTCTCTCTCTCTCTCTCTCTCTCTCTCTCTCTCTCTCTTCATCAGTATACCCCTTTTTTCCCACTATGATTTGTTTCCATACCCATATCCACGTATTTTTCTTGTGTGTGTGTGTGTGTGTGTGTGTGTGTGTGTGTGTGTGTGTGTGTCAGAACACGGGCGTCTTGCATGAGGGGCGTGGTGTAGCCAGTGGACGTTTTTCTTGTTTTTCACAGTACACATGACGGTAATTAATTCAGCTCCAGTACCAAGCAGACGTTCGACCAGTGAGAAGTATAAAGAGTTAATAAATATAATACATGGAGGCCAAGATAGATATATCCCTTCAAAACCGTTTAGAACGAATAATTTAGAACCAAGATGGTTAAACAAGAGATTAAAATCTCTCATAGGCCAAAGGAAAGGAATATATAGAAAAATAAAACGTGGAGAGGAACACTTGCGTAACCGGTACGCGATTTTAAATAGAAAGGTAAAGAGGGAGATAAGAAAATCAAAGAGAAGTTATGAAATTAAGGTTGCTAGTGAATCGAAAGGAAACCCTAAGGGTTTTTATCAAATGTACTGTACGAAAAATAAAGATAGGATAGGACCACTCAGAACAGAATCAGGTGACAGTACCAGTGAAGATAAAGAAATGTGCTCCATCCTAAATAATTATTTCATATCAGTATTCACCAAGGAAAATCTAGACCTGGTCCCTCAAGCAGCAAATATTTACAATGAGAATACGGAAAATATTCTTAGTAAAACAACCATTAGTAAGGAGGACGTATTGAAAGAAAGTAATAAGTTAAAACCTCAAAAATCGCCAGGTCCGGACGAAATATATGCAAAAAATATCAAAGAAACCAAAGAAGAATTATGTCAGCCACTTTTAACGTTATGTAATGACTTTAAGTTCAGGAGAAGTTCCAGAGGCGTGGAAGACCGCAAACGTAGTGCCCATCTTTAAAAAGGGTGATAAATCAACTGCGCTGAATTATCGTCCGATAAGTCTAACGTCAATAATAGGAAAAATGTTAGAGTCAATTTTGGCAAATAAGATTAGAGAACACTTAGAAAGATTTAATCTTATAAAGGAAAGTCAGCACGGATTCAGGCAAGGACGATCCTGCCCCACAAACTTGTTGTCATTCTACTTGGAGGTCTATGAGGCAGTAGATAACGATAAAGCTTACGATGTTATTTATCTGGACTTTAGTAAAGCTTTCGATAGGGTCCCACACGAAAGGTTAGTTAGAAAGGTTCGAGCACACAGTATAGACGGCGATATCTTAAAATGGATAGAATCCTGGCTGAAAGGACGAAAGCAGAGAGTATTAATAAATGGAACAAAGTCGGATTGGGGATTAGTAACTAGCGGTGTACCACAGGGTTCAGTACTCGGTTCCTTATTATCTATTATATATATAAATGATCTAGACTTAGGAGTCAATAGCAGCATCAGCAAATTTGACGACAATCCAAAAATAGGGCGTATCATTAATTCGACTGACGATTGCCATAACTTACAAAAAGACCTGGATAGATTGTCCAAATGGTCTAAAACTTGGCAAATGGAATTTAAAGTTGAGAAATGTAAAGTACTTAACTTAGGCAAGACCATTGGAGACACTAAATACAACATAGATAAGAAAGAAATTAGCAAATCGGAATGCGAGAGGGATCTAGGAGTTATGGTTAGTAACGACCGGAAACCAAGGCAACAGTGTCTTAATGCGAGAAATAAAGCAAATAGGGTCCTAGGATTTATTTCGAGAAGCGTGAGCAATAGATTATCTAAAGTAATACTGGAACTTTATCTAGCATTAGAAAGGCCACATTTAGACTATGCAGTACAATTTTGGTGTCCTTACTATAGAATGGATATTAATTCGTTAGAAAATGTACAGAGAAGAATGACAAAAATGATATGTGACGTTCGGAACCTGTCATATGAAGACAGACTGAAAAGACTAAGTCTGTATTCGCTAGAGAGGCGTAAAGTAAGGGGAGACTTAATTGAAGTGTTTAAGTGGATGAAGGGTATAAATAAGGGAGATATTAGCAAGGTACTTAAAGTGAGCACACAGGATAGAACTAGAAATAATGGTTTCAGACTAGAAAAATTCCGTTTCAACAAGGAATTAGGTAGAAATTGGTTTGGTAATAGAGTAGTAGACGAATGGAATAAGCTACCTAGTAAAGTAGTTGCTACCTCTTCCATTGAGAGTTTCAGGCATAGGTTAGATAAGCATATGACAAATAAGGGGTGGATATAGAAAAAAAGAAAGTCTTATAACCAATACTAATTCATAATTTTTCCTATTCAGGGTACACTGTGATAGTTTCTATTCTCCTTTCACACTTTCCTGTAAAATGTCCACGCCAGTTTTTCTTTACTGCGTGGTGTTCTTTCTGACTCTTTCCTGCCGGCTTCGGCTGGAGGGTTTGGAGGGCGGGGGAGAGCCTTCTTCTTTGCTATCCTTATCTCATTCTAGTAGTTCAGTTACTCTTTTAGGAGCTGCCTATAGTCGTTCTATTTTATGAAGGCAGTTTGGGTGGGGCGCTCTGGGACCTCACTCTGTTAGCTCTGTTGCCACATCGCCACACATGTGCTCTCTCTCTCTCTCTCTCTCTCATATTTATATTAACTACTACTAATTGTATTTTTTTTATTTTTTCTCTTGTTTTCGACTTTTTTTCCACACCACCCCTGAGGTAAAAGTCTATAGGTGTGTGTGTATGTTTTTTTTTAATAGTTTCCATGGCGGGAGGCTGACCGTGTCACCACCTGACAACGTCGCAAAGGCAACACTGACAAGTCTTATGAGATTTATACTATACTATAGCTTTTTTATTGAATTACATCTATACAGAGTGTTTAAAATTCATTTATAAGTGGTTACTAGCTTAAAATAGGAGAGTGAGAGAGACAGAGAGGTGAGCACAAATAATTACACGTGTGTCGGTGGCTATGTGACAACAGAGCTAACAGTGTGAGGTCCCAGATCTCCCCACCCAAACTGCCTTCATAAAATAGAACGAGTATAGCATGGGCCAGCCGGCCTACTGCAGTTATCCTCTCTTCTTATGTTCTTATATCCATGCCATATCCATATCCACATATTGTTCTTATATTCCACGGTCCATATCAGCCACGTATTTTATCAGTACATCCATTTTCCGATGTGGTTTACATTTGTATCGGTGTATTCAGTTTATTTTAGGGTCCGCTCTGATGGTCCATTTTCCCTCACACTCGGTAAACGTAGGATGCTTTATGTCACCAGCTTCTCTAACTTCTATTCAGAACTTCGCCATTACCACGGCGTTTTAGGGAAAAAAATGTTTACCAGAGAATACACAGATATATGGCGAGTACACTGATATATATTTCATGTTATTTTGCGAGACCTGAGTTTTGGGCGAGATAGCCGCACAGGCAAAGGGTCCCTTTCAAGTAAATACCGCAGCCAACGGGTTAACTGTCCATTCCAACTTCTTTTTTATATCCTCGTGTTCGATCTTCGTGTACAACGATGAAAAATCATATGTTGCTACGTTTCTTGCATTTATTTTATGGTTGATGGAAGCAATATCCTTTCTGCACATTTCTGAGTTGTCACATATCCACATACGGTTGATTCCTGTATATAATTTTAGTTTATAACAATATCTTTTGTGCTGCTTGTAAATCAATTTATAAATGTGTGATAGTTTCTTTGCCAGTGATTTTGTTGAACATAGTCTGGAGGAAAGTATGAATCTGAATTTTACAGGGTCTTTATGTATTTTTACTATACTATGTATGTATGGTAATTTTTTGTTATCATCATCTACCTCGATTCCGTGACTAGAAGAGTATGATGACTACTTTTCAACTATCGTATGCTCTTTACTACTAACTGTTGTATATGTTTCGGAGACGATCTATCATGCCCAAATCTTGTAAAGGTGTTTTTATGTAATATACTTTGCAGATGATTGCTATATTATAATGTGTTTTGTCTATTGGGACCAAAACACACGACTTGTGCAAGTCTTCAAGATCCTTCAATGCTTCCTTATCTTTGAGTACTGGATTTGGCATTCTCCATCTAGAACAGTACTTCTTGAGTTTGCGGATTTTTTCATCAACTTTTTGCATGACCTTTACTTTTCCATTCCATCATAAAACACTCATTAAATTCTTCTAGTTTACAACGTTCTGCAGCACATTTTTTTTACTGCAGTGTTAACATTTTCTCTCACTTGTTTCCAATTGATTTCTCGAGGCTCCAGATAATTCAATCCTTTTTTCATTAGTTTTCATAGTCTAATATTTTGTGTTATGTCCAGGTTACCTGTCATTACATGCTGATGATGAATATCAATGAAATCTGAATCGTAACACTTACACTCATGATTCTGCACTTGCCATTCTTTAACATCTAATACTTCAATAGTCTTTTTGTAGTTTAATAATCTTCCCCATATAGTTGGACCATACTGATATACGATCATTGGGGCTCCTTTATTTTGAATCTAGTAGGAATGCTTTCTTTGATATAGAAAGACTTGAAAAGTTTATTCAGTTCCAATTTTTCTATGCCTTTGTTGCAAAACTGAATTTTACACTTTATTCTTGTGAGTTTCTTTTGCTTGTCTTTATTATGTTTTCTTCTCATGAGTTTGTAGTTACCAAGATCTTCCATTATCTCTAATATTCTTGAAAACTTAGAGCTTCCATCATCATTGTTTAATCTTGTGTGTTGTACTAGCATGAATAATTCACCCAGTTCTTTATTTCTCAACTGTTGTATTGTTTTTTGACAGTATCTTAATAGTCTATTCTCTGATAAACCTATTATGTCTGTGACATTCTTCATAAATTCTGTTGTTCTGCTGTTCTTGTTGTTGTTTGAAGTTCTTTTTCCTCTTTTTCTGTTTTTGTTGATTGCCTCAAAACTCTCTTTAGTTATATCTTCTCGTTGCTTATATGTTGTTTCCATTTTATCATTTAATCCATATGGATAGAGTGTTCTTAGTGTCTTTAACCAAAACTTTTCTCTGTTTCTCTTTTTCAAGGATACTTGTAAATCTTCTTTGTTGTTTTCCGTTCTTCCTGTTCCATTTACTTTCTCAGTTATCTGAATTGTGAAACTCTTAACTTTACACTCACCTTCATCGAAATGGTCAGAGAGTATCTTGCATGCTGATCCTTTCTCATTGTTTCGAATACTATATTGATTTATTAAACACACACATTTAGTCTTTGCACTGCCTCTCCGACATACTGACTTAGACAATCCTCATAGTAAGTAAGCAAATAATTTTTGTTGCATCACATGACAACTTCATTCCCTATGTTCGCATCTTGTAAACTTTTCCTGAAATACTGCTTTTAAACTGATTAGAAACATTAATTTTTGGACACCTCATACACCCTCTGTTTTTACACTTCATCATGTGACTGTAGCAGACTCCAGATGAAAGTTGAGTATCAACCTCATTCACTGACGAGACTGAACCACCTCCAATGTTCAAGTTGTCAATGTCAACAACAGCATTACCTTGTCGAGGCTGAGTAAATCTCCCTGAGCCAGATTCTTGATCAGCACAGGAGGAGGCTATGTTCATTGGGGGCTGCTCAATGATCATTTTTATTTTCGATATAAACATCAACTGTAATAAATCAATACTTTTTCCACAACGATATACAATAAACGGTAATTTTCGATGAGTGAGAGCTCAGCTTAACTGCCTCAATCAAAGCACGATCATCACCAAACACACATACATGAAAAGATAGGACAAGTATGCCATTTCCAGTGGAGTTCAGTTATATAGGAATGGTTTGTTGTTGTCATCGTTAATTAAGTCGCATCCAGTTGAGTCTCAACTGGTCGGTGTAACTGGTTGTTGCAACTGAGAGGAATAGTTTGTTGTTGTTATGGTCGATTGAGTAGCATCCAGTTGAGTCCAAATTGGTAGGTAAAACTGGCTTTTGTTGTAGTCGGTCTTAATCTGCTACAGATCCAGGGGGGATCCCATGTTACACACACACACACACACACACACACACACACACACAGGGGGGAGATTTGACCAAGAAATTCTTCAAGTCATGCTGCCAGTTCACTATATATCTGAGGAGTGATTGGTATCAGTCAGAGGTGAATAAGGTTGGTCACCCTTGCCTTAAATGTCAGGATGAAGTGACCTTGACTGGGGACCCTACGCTCCTGTTAAATGTTGCAGGTGATTGAATAATGGTTGGATGGTAGGGTTTCTTAGAGGTGTATTTTCCTTGACTATGAGAATGTGTGTGAATGAGAAGGAGGGTAGATGGGGAAGAGGGCAAACGAGAATGAGGTAAAGGGGTTGGCTGAAGAAGTATATGAGTGAGGGGGATGTGAGCTGGAGAGGCAGTAATATGATGTAGGAGGACAGAGTGAAGTAGAGGCGATTCATTTGTCGCCACCCTTTATGAGTGTCAACCTTGTATCATTTATTCTATAATGCCCGCCGCCGGACCACACCACCACCCCAGGAGGACACAACAGTGGGGCTAGTGACCCAGGTCAAGAGGGTCACCGGGACACTACTGTCCTGAGCCCCTTTTCCCCACAACTGTCCCAACACCAGGTGACCGGAGAACGCCAACGATCTTGCGGGCGGGACAACCATCGCCAGAATTGGGGTGGGACTAAACAAGCTTCAGTCTCAAGTAACGTCTTGGCGACGGCCATAGTTACACCCTCAAGGGCAGGAGGCCCTAGGCTACGGCCTAACGTGTGCACCAGGGTGCTTGCACCCTTAGCCACTTCAAGGGCAGGAGGCCCTAGGCTACAGCCTAACGTGTGCACCAGGGCGGCAGTGCCCTTAGCCACTTCAAGGGCAGGAGGCCCTAGGCTACAGCCTAACGTGTGCACCAGGGCGACAGTGCCCTTAACCACTTCAAGGGCAGGAGACCCTAGGCTACAGCCTAACGTGTGCACCAGGGCGCTTGCGCCCTTAGCCACTTCAAGGGCAGAAGGCCCTAGGCTGCGGCCTAATGTGTGCACCAGGGTGACAGTGCCCTTAGCCACTTCAAGGGCAGGAGGCCCTAGACTACAGCTAGAAGTGGGTAACAGGGTGAGAGGACCTTTAGCCACGGCTGTAGAAAACCCAGGAGAGAGAGTCGCCTCTGTGCTTCCCTCCCTGTACATAGGAGAGGACACGGACTCCATGGACACTTTTCCTACCTCGTTCCCTTGTGGGAACCTTTCGTCACCACCCGGGAGTGTTGCCCCGGAGGTGTCGCCAGAGTGGTGGCAAGGACCGAGACCGGCCTGCCTCCCACGCCTGGGAAATCTCTGTTCTGTACAGACACCAGACGGAGACGAGGCCGCAGCCCAACCCTGTCGACGCTTCTCTCAGCAGACGATTGCACCCCCAGGACCCCCAGGCGAGACCAGTAGACTACAGGCGAGGGCAACCCAGACTCCCTCACCCCGCGGAGCCGCAGACAACAGGCCCACCTCCTCCACCTGTTTGGCCCCAGTCCCAAGGGCCACCTCTCAGGTCGAGGCCCCAGACAGGAGGGCCTCCCAGCACCCCACCAACGAGGCCCCAAGGTAAGGGCCTCCACTCAGGTCGAGGCCCCCAGACAGGAGGGCCTCCCTGCACCTCACCAACGACCAGGACCCAGGCAGTGACTCCCCTGTGGGTAGTGTGTTGCTCCTTGCAGGCAGAGTCTCCCTAGGGCCCTCTCTTCACTCCCCGACGACAGAGTGTACCCCAATCAGGAAACACGGGTAAATAAGTGACGTCCCTTATACCGAGAATAAGCCAGGGGAAAAGAACAGTGAACAGTGACCGAGTGAGAGTAATGTAAAACCAGTGACAACTGTTATTAACCTAAAAGAACTCCATACCCTGCAGAATAGAAAAGTACTTGGACCACCAATAAGAGAAGTTAGAGTAATTGTACAAGCCCCAGAATAAAAGAACTTTCAGAAATTGTGAACGAAGACCAGGGTGCGCGTGAGAATCAAAAGCCTCTGTAAAGTGCCGCTGCGACTAGGTGACTGTGTCAAGTGTCGTCATCCGCACCCTGTCTCCTTTATAGTAGTATTTCCCCCATGGACTCTTAACCTTGTTTATGCCCCTTGTTCTCAAGTGAATATATGTTTTGGCTTTAAATGAAATATGGGTATCTCCATATATATAACTAAAGACATTGGTATACAAGTATCATATCGTGTGTTAAGTGTAACTGTATCTTATGGTATCAAAGTCTAGCTCTGTGTTCCTGTCTCCTGTATCTTAAATATCACTCTGTGTTATATTGTAACAGTGTAGAATTAAGGCAATAGATGTGTTAAGGAATACTGCCTGGTTTTTATGTCCTGTTCCTTTGTTGGTGCTTTACTTCCGGTCCGGAAAGAGGACCCCGCTCAGTCGCTAGTGTTTTTAGGACGAGTAGTCGACCTAAAAACACTCAGCATAACATATTCATATCACCTACTCCCACTGCTAAATCCACTCTCACACCAGCAGGTTGAGCCAGGTAAGAGACCGACAGGCAAGTTTCTGAAGGAACGCTATTTAACCCGTCAGCTGCTACACACCCATATATGGCCACTCTTGGACATTTGCTGTGTGTGCGATACACCCAGATCTGGTCCCGTCCTGCCTCCCAAGGTGAGGCATATTGTATGTCATAGCGACACCTGTCAACCCCTTCTCACGGCCGTCTGGGTCAGTCACCTGTGGGTCATGATGGAGGGTGGACGTACTGAGGTGTCACTGGAGAACCTCTACCTCTAACCCACCTCTCACACACAGCATAAGGACCAAAGGCCTTGTCCCGAGGCGTGGCAAGAGGCCTTCAACTACTTATGTTTATAGATGTTACGAGAAGGATGACGAATTGCATGTCAGAAGATAGAAAAATAAAATAAACATAGCGCACTGCTTGAGTAAATCATTCATTGACCCGCCACCACCATCCTCCCCTCATCTGCCCGTAACAATCATCACCACAACTATCGGGAGCTAGAAACGACGGTAGTTTATACTTGCTTAGGCTTCTACAGTTTACTGGCTGTTCACTGTGTGTGTGTGTGTGTGTGTGTGTGTGTGTGTGTGTGTGATCGAAATCATTCAAGTTGGGTGAGGATTATCTTCGTGTGAGCCCAACTCCCCCTTGGATCCACTCCAAGGTATGGCATGGACAAAGGTTTGGCAGATGGTGTGTGAGTGTGTGTGTTTGTGTGTGTGTTAGAAACAAAGATGAATAGATAGAGAAAAATAGATTCATGGACAGACAAACTGATAGATCGAGTGAATGTGTGTTTGTGCTATCGAAAGAAAGGTAAATAGATAGATAGTTATCTATGTATGTGTACGTGTGTTTGTTTACTTTAGAGAGAAAAAAAGACGAACAGATTGATATATTGATGTAAGGATAGTTTGTGTGTGTGTGTGTGTGTGTGTGTGTGTGTGTGTGTGTGTGTGTGTGTGTGTGTGTGTGTGCCTGCATATATATAGTGTATGCAATCATTTCTTTTCAAATCAAAAGTAAATGGCATTATGTATGATATATGACAACAATAATGTAATACACAACTATGTTATTCATTCTGAAGAAATATAAATGTTATTCTACTTTTTCTTTCTATTTGGCATAATTTTCCAATGCACATTATGTACTGTATTTTATTCTTATGGCTATAAAAGTCCTAATGCATCGTGATATATAAATATATCAAACACGCGCGCAAGTGAGCACGTGCACACACACACACACACACACA